>NW_024061963.1:1232500-1705968 GCF_006381635.1 Hibiscus syriacus | reverse complement strand
AGTGACCTTTTACGTGATTGGTCCTGAAAAGTGAGAAGAGAAAGGTTTCATATGAAGGGTTACTTACCTTTTGAAGTCTAAACCCATTGGTGAAAAGTTGTGACTTTAAGCCCCAAACATCACCATTGTTCGTAGAAGACCCTTCATTTTCAGCATTGAACCATCATGTTTCTCTATGAAGAAGTTTGGTTTCTTGTTTTGTTCCTCTTCATTCTTTGTTGGGGTTTTGTCTTTGCGCCATGCTTGTACACTCTTTCTCATATGCAACTGATCTTGTTGCACTTCTTTGGGCGTTAAAGGCATCAAGGTCACCTTGCGTCCATCATGCTTAAAAGTGTATTGATTGTGAAAACAATCATGAATAGCCCTTTTATCATACTGCCATGGTTTCCCAAGTAAAATGTGGCTAGCATGCATAGGGACAATGTCACAAAGCACCTCATCCTTGTACCTACCAACTGAAAATGGAATTAGAACCTGTTTGGTAACATTTAACTCACCTCCTTCATTGAGCCATTGGAGTTTATACGGAGTAGGATGCTTTGACGTTGTTAATCCAAGTTTTTCAACCATAAGAGTGCTGGCTACGTTTGTGCAACTTCCTCCATCTATGATCATTGTGCAAACCTTATCCTTGACATGGCACCTTGTATGAAAGATATTGTTTCTTTGAATATCCTCTTGGGATGTTTGTGATTGTAGGCACCTCTTTGAAACAAGCATTTCACCATGATCTGCATTTTCTTCCGTTTCTTCGTCTTGTATTATTTCAGGTTCCTCGTCAAAAATAGGCTCATCAGAATCTGATACAATATCTCCATTGTCAAGTATCATCATGGCATTTCGGTTGGGACATTGGCTAGCAACATGTCCTTTTCCAAAACACTTGAAACATTTGATGTCTCTGGATCTCTCGAAAGTGCTGGTTTGCTTTTCTTACCCTTGCTAGATTCGCCCATTTGTGCAGATTTGGGTATCTCTGCGCGATCCTTTGGTTGGATTGGAGTTTGTTTCCGGAAGGTAATAGGTTCTTGCTTCCATTTGGTGGCCGAATTTGGACTGCTCCTAGTGTAGGATTTCCTTTGAGTTGTCTTTCAATTTTCATGGCCACATGCACCATCTCTTCAATTTCTACATAATGCTGAAGTTCAACAAGGTTAGCAATATCAATATTAGACCAGATAAGAACCTTGCCATTGTTGCTTCTCTATCTTCATCCACATTGGCTCGGATCATAGCAATCTCCATCTCCTTGAAATAATCTTCAACGTTATTGCTTCCTTGTTTCAGATTTTGTAACTTATGATAGAGATCTCGGTGATAGTGATTAGGAACAAACCTTTTTCTCATAAGGGCCTTCATTTCTTCCCAAGTTGTGATGGGGCATTCACCATTTCGTCTTCTTGAACTCACCAACTGATCCCACCAAACTAAGGCATAGTCAATGAATTCCATAGCAGCAAGTCTAACCTTCTTTTGCTCCGTATAGTTTTGGCATTCAAAAATGTGTTCAATTTTGATTACCCAATCAAGATAGGCTTCTGGATCAGTTCGTCCTTGAAATGAAGGAATAGTCACTTTAATGTTGCTGAAGTTGTCATTTTGATTTCGATGAACATCTCTCCTTGCTACTGATGTTACTTCAGCCTCTTCCTCTTCTAAGTCTTCTTCCATTCTAGGGCGATTTATTCTCCGATTGCCTAGAGATACTTCTAATTGATCCAGACGATCTTGCAAAGGCTCCAATTCTAATTTCAACAATCTTGCCATTTCACGCATAACGGCTTGAGTCTGCAAATTAGGGGATTCTCTTTCTGGGGATCGTCCTGAACTCCGAGACATGTTTAATAATAAGAAAAGAATAAGATGTGTAAAAGACCTTACCAGAATATACTCTCACAAAGCCTAACGAGTCACTCCAAGAAAACTTGATGTCACTCAATCCGCTCGTGTTTGCACTCTAGGACTTTTAATGGCTTTTACTTGTCCTCTTCTGATCTCACACACGCTCCAACCTTTTTCCTCTCGATTCTCTTGTCTCAAGTTCTAATGAACTTTTACTCAAGACTATATCAAGTAATTTCACTTGTTTGGCGTCGGCTGCAAATGGTTAGTAGGAATAGAAAGCAAATATAATTGAAAAGGTGGCTTTAGAAATTAGAAGAAGAGAATGAAGGGTTACTTACACAAGTCACTTCACAACCTTCTATCACCACAAACAATTTTAAAGGCTTACTTGAAAATGCTTGGTGATGAGAATTGTTGATGAGTGCTTCCAACTTTTCTTTCTTTTCTTTGCTTTTTCTTCTTTTTGAGTGCTTTGATTTTTGAGTCCGTCAATTTTCTTTGCCTGATGATTTTTTTTTCTTTTTCTTTGACTTTGTACTTCACTTTTGCACTTCTTTTTGTATTTTTCTTTTTGTTGTTGTTGAACGTTGCTTCTTCCACCAAAGCTCTGATTACTGCTTGATGTAAGGTACTTGTACCTTTTCAAATGATTGTGGATCTAGGAAGGAAGCAAAACAACCTGCAAAGTGAATGGCTCAAAATAGAATGGTTAAGGGTGGTAGACGTATGGGTGAATTGGTAGGCTATTTAAATAATGAGTAATGGAAGCGGAAGATAGTTGATAAGGCTATGGTTATGGTGATGAAATAAAAGGATGGTTGTGAGGATAGTATCTTGAAGAGATCTCAAAGAAGAACCAATGCTATATAGAGCAGAGACCCAATCTTTATATTGTTTCTTCAAGGGGTGGTGTTAAGTACTTTGACCCACTAGTTATATGAACTAGGAACCAGAAGTATCAAGATGAAAGAAAAAGGGGTTGACGCCACAAGTATAAAATACTTGATAAGTCGATAAAAAGTCACCAGGACTTAAGAAGAGAATAATCTCACTTTCATTGAATAAAAAGGTGTAGTTACAAATGAAATATGCTTTCCTATTTATAGGAAATGGAAGGATATGGCCGAATGGTTACAAGAGGTTTCGGCCAGCCCTTGTGCCTCTATAAAATGACATAATTTAATTACAAATAAAGAGGTTGGTTCGGTTTAAATGGAAGAAAATATCCTTTGGCCGAATAGTGCTTGTACCCCTTCAAGTTGGCGCCAAATTAGAGAGTAAGGAGTGCTTGGCCGAATGGTAAGAAGACTCTTCATCTTGGCACCTAAATGAAGTCACACGCCAATCACATGGTGGTCTGGTCACAAGGCGTGCACATGGCCTCTCTAGGTTGCTTGTGGTGTAGCCTTGCGCATAGAATGATGGCTGGTCATGTGCTCCATCTTGGGCGTGCATGTGTCTCCTTCCAAGCTAGCTTGAGTGTTGAGCTAGCTAGCAAGAATGGGGCTGTTTATGAATGATCTTCCTAGCCGAGTCCTTTTGAGCTCCATAACAGCATGTTCAGCTACATTCAGCTACCTTTGTCATCACTTTTAGCAACTCAGCTTCAAATAGTCCAACTAGCTAAGTTTAGCTAGCCTGAAGCTTATCCAGCTGAACCGAGCTTCCCTTAGCATTCCATGAGCTGCCTTGTACTTTGTGAGCTGTTTGTGAGCTATGCATGACGTCCAAATCATTCACCAAGCTACCTCAACGTGCATCACACTCCATTGTACCTATATGTGCAAGGAAACAAGGTAAGTTCATGATATTGAGCTAAAACGAGCTAAATACCTTGCTGCCATGTTTGTTTATGGTAATGTGAGCTAAGTATGATGGTCATGAGCTAAGTACATCATCTCCTAATATGTGTAAGATAATGTATAAAGCCTAAGAGTTAACATGAATGCAAATAAACTAATGAAATGCATTATAAGTATGCTGCCTTGATGTATATATAATAATCATGCATAATATGATAATAAAACTATCCTAACATTCTTAACATATAAAAAATAACAATGTGTAATATGAACTCATACTAAGTTACTTAACTAATAGTCTTATCATAAATGTATTATAATAGCATATATTAATAATAAGTAAATTCAATATAAAGATGTTCAAAAGTACTCCCTTATAGATGAAGCGTGCTGATATCATGTCCTTTGAATGGAAAAGACGTATTCCTTCACGAAACAACTTGATCCTTTTACTTTATTCTTTGAACCATCAATGCTTGGAAATGACCTCTATATCTTCAATTCCTCTTTTAATTCACCATGCTTGTTGGTGAAAAGGTTTGTCTCTTGATTGGAGTCACCATGTCGCTTGGTGAAAATAATTGTTCTTTGAATGACTCTTTCACCTTTGTGCCTCTCTGAATAGTTGCTTTTAAGGTTGGTAGTATTTCATCATAAGGATGAAACAAGTTGTTGCAACACAAATCAAAGTTAGTAAATGAAAAACTATTAACAATATGAATGGAAATAGCAAACCATGGAGGATGTTTAATGGGTGTTGGTTGCTTGATGATGAAAAATTCCATTGGTTGCTGAAATCTCTTCAACAGTTGTAATGTACTTGGAGCCTCAATGATCACAACTTGTGGCACTTCAAGTGACACATCTTTTTGAACTTCAAGTGGAATAACTGTTGGAACGTCAAAGGACATGTCTTGTGGATCACCAAAAGTGACTTCTATTGATTCTTCAAAAGACATGTTCTTGAATCTTCAACTTGAAGTGGCATGTCTATTGGATTGTCCTGCACAAAAAGAAAGAATAGGAGTAGGATTAGATAAAATATGTTCTTCAGCCTCATTTTCCTTTTCCTCTTTGCTCCCATATTCAATCCTTTCATTTTGTTTATTTTCAACTCTATCCACTCTTTTCTCATGCAAAAATTCTCTTTCAACTTTCTTCATGGCTTTAGCTTTCTCCCATTCCTCTATACGTGATTTGAGGGTAACCTGACATTCATGTACTTGATTTGGAAGCATAGGCGCCAATATGATTTTCTTTCCTTGATGTTGGAAAGAGTACTTGTTAGAAAATCCATCATGGGTAGCCTTCTTGTCAAATTGCCAAGGACGTCCTAATATAATGTGGCTTGCACTCATGGGCACCACGTCACAAGGACTTATCATTGTATCTTCCAATTGAAAAGGGAACAATAACTTGTTTGGTTACCTTGGCTTCCCCACATCATTGAGCCACTGAAGTTTTTAAGGATGAGGATGCTTGGAAGTCTTGAGACCCAACTTTTCCACCATGTGAGTACTTGCTACATTTGTACAACTTCCTCCATCAATGATCACCACACAAACTTTATCTCCCACGTGACATTTTGTATAAAAGATGTCTCTCTCTGTTCATCATCTTGACTTTGAATGTTCAAAGTCCTTTTGACTACAAAGATGTTGGATGGAAGAGACATGTTAGCAAATAAGAAAAATATGAAATGTGTGTAGGACCTTACCAGAATGTACTCTCACAAAGCCTCACGAGTCACTCCAAGGAAACTTGAATGTCACTCAATCCGCTCGTGTTTGCACTCTAGGACTTTAATGGCTTTTACTTGTCCTCTTCTAATCTCACACACGCTCCAGCCTTTTTCCTATCGATTCTCTTGTCTCAAGTTCTAGAAAACTTTTACTCAAGACTATATCAAGTAAATTTTACTTGTTTGGCGTCGGCTGCAAATGGGTTAGTAGGAATAAAAAGAAAAATATAATGAAATGGTGGCTTAGAAATAGAAAGAAGAGAAACAAAAGGGTTACTTACACAAGTCACTTCACAACCTTCTATCACCACAATCAAAGGCTTACTTGAATGGCTTGGTGATGAGAATTGTTGATGAGTGCTTCCAACTTTCTTTCTTTCTGTTTCTTCTTTTCGAGTGCTTTCAATTTCTTCTTTGAGTGCTTTGATTTTCTTTGCTGGATTCTCTTGATTTCTTTCACTTTGCAATTCGCTTGCACTTCTTTTTGTATTTTTTGTTGTTGTTGTTACACGTTGCTTTCTTCCACCAAAGCTCTGATTATCGCTTGATGTAAGGTACTTGTACCTTTTCAAATGATTGTGGATCTAGGAAGGAAGCAAACAACCTGCAAAGTGAATGGCTCAAAATAGAATGGTTAAGGGTGGTAGACGTATGGGTGAATTGGTAGGCTATTTAAATAATGAGTAATGGAAGCGGAAGATAGTTGATAAGCTATGGTTATGGTGATGAAATAAAAGGATGGTTGTGAGGATTGTATCTTGAAGAAATCTCAAAGAAGAACCAATGCTATATAGAGCAGAGACCCAATCTTTATATTGTTTCTTCAAGGGATGGTGTTAAGTACTTTGACCCACTAGTTATATGAACTAGGAACCAGAAGTATCAAGATGAAAGGAAGGGGTTGACGCCACAAGTATAAAATACTTGATAAGTCGATAAAAAGTCACCAGGACTTAAGAAGAGAATAATCTCACTTTAATTGAATAAAAAGGTGTTGTTACAAATGATGGAATGTTTTCCTATTTATAGGAAATGGAGAGACATGGCCGAATAAATACAAGATGATTCGGCCAGCCTATGTATCTCCCTATAAAGACATAATTTAAATGATAAAAGAGAGGATGGTTCGACCCTAGATGGAGGGAAATGATCCTTGGCCGAATAGTTCTTGTGTCTCCTCAAGTTGGCGCCAATTTGGATGGGAGATGATGCTTGGCCGAATAGGGAGAGGGCTCTTCATCTTGGCGCCTAAATGAGTTCACATGCAAGGCACATGGGGGCTGGTCATATGCACGGCACATGGGTGTTCTAGGAAGCCTTGTGGTGCACCCATGTGCATTTGATGATGGCTGGTCATGTGCTTCTTCTTAGGCGTGCATGTGTCTCCTCCAAGCTAGCTTGAGTGTTGGGCTAGCTAGCAAGCATGGGGATGTTTGTGAATGATCTTCCTAGCCGAGTCCTTTTGAGCTCCATAACAGCATGTTCAGCTACATTCAGCTACCTTTGTCATCACTTTTAGCAACTCAGCTTCAAATAGTCCAACTAGCTAAGTTTAGCTAGCCTGAAGCTTCTCCAGCTGAATCGAGCTTCCCTTAGCATTCCATGAGCTGCCTTGTACTTTGTGAGCTGTTTGTGAGCTATATATGACGTCCAAATCATTCACCAAGCTACCTCAACGTGCATCACACTCTATTGTACCTATATGTTCAAGGAAACAAGGTAAGTTCATGATATTGAGCTAAAACGAGCTAAATACCTTGCTGCCATGTTTGTTTATGGTAATGTGAGCTAAGTATGATGGTCATGAGCTAAGTACATCATCTCCTAATATGTGTAAGATAATGTATAAAGCCTAAGAGTTAATATGAATGCAAATAAACTAATGAAATGCATTATAAGTATGCTGCCTTGATGTATATATAATAATCATGCTTAATATGATAATAAAACTATCCTAACATGCTTAACATATTTGAAATAACATTGTGCATCAATTATAAAGATGTGAATGCATGAATATCATATAATATGGTATTCATAAATGATAAATGGAAACATGTAATAATAATATCCTAAGAAATGATATGTAATCATAACATATATTTGAATGATATGAAAGACATGATTAACTAAACATAGGATGGAAATAATGATAATTTATACTAACATGTGAATGAATGCTTATGATAGAATAGAATGTATAAATGATATAATATAAGATAGGGTAATGAAGAACTCCCTTAGAAACAGCAATGAAGAGCATCCATGGTGTGTAAAGTCATGGAGAAAATTGGAGCTAGTTTTGATCGTATCATCCTCCTCTTCTTTTAGGCGATTTGTCCTCAAATCGAAGTAGTTTCTCATTGAAGACCTTCTTGATATAGGAAGGATTGAATCCTTATGTTTTCCTCCAATAAATGATTCACACGATATGTTCAGCCTCTTAGCTTCAAATCTGGTAACTTCACATCCTTTGATGGGAGGACACAATGTTTGGGAACCATCATATGTCCTTTGAATGGAAAAGACGTATTCCTTCACGAAACAACTTGATCCTTTTACTTTATTCTTTGAACCATCACAATGCTTGGAAATGACCTCTATATCTTCAATTCCTCCTTTTAATTCACCATGCTTGTTGGTGAAAAGGTTTGTCTCTTGATTGGAGTCACCATGTCGCTTGGTGAAAATAATTGTTGTTTGAATGACTCCTTTCACCTTTGTGCCTCTCTGAATAATTACTTTTAAGGTTGGTAGTATTTCATCATAAGGATGAAACAAGTTGTTGCAACACAAATCAAAGTTAGTAAATGAAAAACTATTAACAATATGAATGGAAATAGCAAACCATGGAGGATGTTTAATGGGTGTTGGTTGCTTGATGATGAAAAATTCCATTGGTTGCTGAAATCTCTTCACAGTTGTAATGTACTTAGAGCCTCAATGATCACAACTTGTGGCACTTCAAGTGACACATCTTTTTGAACTTCAAGTGGCATAACTGTTGGAACGTCAAAGGACATGTCTTGTGGATCACCAAAAGTGACTTCTATTGATTCTTCAAAAGACATGTTTCTTGAATCTTCAACTTGAAGTGGCATGTCTATTGGATTGTCCTGCACAACAAAAGAAAGAATAGGAGTAGGATTAGATAAAATATGTTCTTCAGCCTCATTTTCCTTTTCCTCTTTGCTCCCATATTCAATCCTTTCATTTTGTTTATTTTCAACTCTATCCACTCTTTTCTCATGCAAAAATTCTCTTTCAACTTTCTTCATGGCTTTAGCTTTCTCCCATTCCTCTATACGTGATTTGAGGGTAACCTGACATTCATGTACTTGATTTGGAAGCATAGGCGCCAATATGATTTTCTTTCCTTGATGTTGGAAAGAGTACTTGTTAGAAAATCCATCATGGGTAGCCTTCTTGTCAAATTGCCAAGGACGTCCTAATATAATGTGGCTTGCACTCATGGGCACCACGTCACAAAGGACTTATCATTGTATCTTCCAATTGAAAAAGGAACAATAACTTGTTTGGTTACCTTGGCTTCCCCCACATCATTGAGCCACTGAAGTTTGTAAGGATGAGGATGCTTGGAAGTCTTGAGACCCAACTTTTCCACCATGTGAGTACTTGCTACATTTGTACAACTTCCTCCATCAATGATCACCACACAAACTTTATCTCCCACGTGACATTTGGTATAAAAGATGTTCTCTCTCTGTTCATCATCTTGACTTTGAATGTTCAAAGTCCTTTTGACTACAAAGATGTTGGATGGAAGAGACATGTTAGCAAATAAGAAAAATATGAAATGTGTGTAGGACCTTACCAGAATGTACTCTCACAAAGCCTCACGAGTCACTCCAAGGAAACTTGAATGTCACTCAATCCGCTCGTGTTTGCACTCTAGGACTTTAATGGCTTTTACTTGTCCTCTTCTAATCTCACACACGCTCCAGCCTTTTTCCTCTCGATTCTCTTGTCTCAAGTTCTAGAAAACTTTTACTCAAGACTATATCAAGTAAATTTTACTTGTTTGGCGTCGGCTGCAAATGGGTTAGTAGGAATAAAAAGAAAAATATAATGAAATGGTGGCTTAGAAATAGAAAGAAGAGAAACAAAAGGGTTACCTACACAAGTCACTTCACAACCTTCTATCACCACAATCAAAGGCTTACTTGAATGGCTTGGTGATGAGAATTGTTGATGAGTGCTTCCAACTTTTCTTTCTTTCTGTTTCTTCTTTTCGAGTGCTTTCAATTTCTTCTTTTGAGTGCTTTGATTTCTTTGCTGGATTTCTCTTGATTTCTTTCACTTTGCAATTCGCTTGCACTTCTTTTTGTATTTTTGTTGTTGTTGTTACACGTTGCTTTCTTCCACCAAAGCTCTGATTATCGCTTGATGTAAGGTACTTGTACCTTTTCAAATGATTGTGGATCTAGGAAGGAAGTAAAACAACCTGAAAAGTGAATGGCTCAAAATAGAATGGTTAAGGGTGGTAGACGTATGGGTGAATTGGTAGGCTATTTAAATAATGAGTAATGGAAGCGGAAGATAGTTGATAAGGCTATGGTTATGGTGATGAAATAAAAGGATGGTTGTGAGGATAGTATCTTGAAGAAATCTCAAAGAAGAACCAATGCTATATAGAGCAGAGACCCAATCTTTATATTGTTTCTTCAAGGGATGGTGTTAAGTACTTTGACCCACTAGTTATATGAACTAGGAACCAGAAGTATCAAGATGAAAGGAAGGGGTTGACGCCACAAGTATAAAATACTTGATAAGTCGATAAAAAGTCACCAGGACTTAAGAAGAGAATAATCTCACTTTAATTGAATAAAAAGGTGTTGTTACAAATGATGGAATGTTTTCCTATTTATAGGAAATGGAGAGACATGGCCGAATAAATACAAGATGATTCGGCCAGCCTATGTATCTCCCTATAAAGACATAATTTAAATACTAAAGAGAGGATGGTTCGACCCTAGATGGAGGGAAATGATCCTTGGCCGAATAGTTCTTGTGTCTCCTCAAGTTGGCGCCAATTTGGATGGGAGATGATGCTTGGCCGAATAGGGAGAGGGCTCTTCATCTTGGCGCCTAAATGAGTTCACATGCAAGGCACATGGGGGCTGGTCATATGCACGGCACATGGGTGTTCTAGGAAGCCTTGTGGTGCACCCATGTGCATTTGATGATGGCTGGTCATGTGCTTCTTCTTAGGCGTGCATGTGTCTCCTCCAAGCTAGCTTGAGTGTTGGGCTAGCTAGCAAGCATGGGGATATTTGTGAATGATCTTCCTAGCCGAGTCCTTTTGAGCTCCATAACAGCATGTTCAGCTACATTCAGCTACCTTTGTCATCACTTTTAGCAACTCAGCTTCAAATAGTCCAACTAGCTAAGTTTAGCTAGCCTGAAGCTTCTCCAGCTGAATCGAGCTTCCCTTAGCATTCCATGAGCTGCCTTGTACTTTGTGAGCTGTTTGTGAGCTATATATGACGTCCAAATCATTCACCAAGCTACCTCAACGTGCATCACACTCTATTGTACCTATATGTGCAAGGAAACAAGGTAAGTTCATGATATTGAGCTAAAACGAGCTAAATACCTTGCTGCCATGTTGTTTATGGTAATGTGAGCTAAGTATGATGGTCATGAGCTAAGTACATCATCTCCTAATATGTGTAAGATAATGTATAAAGCCTAAGAGTTAATATGAATGCAAATAAACTAATGAAATGCATTATAAGTATGCTGCCTTGATGTATATATAATAATCATGCTTAATATGATAATAAACTATCCTAACATGCTTAACATATTTGAAATAACATTGTGCATCAATTATAAAGATGTGAATGCATGAATATCATATAATATGGTATTCATAAATGATAAATGGAAACATGTAATAATAATATCCTAAGAAATGATATGTAATCATAACATATATTTGAATGATATGAAAGACATGATTAACTAAACATAGGATGGAAATAATGATAATTTATACTAACATGTGAATGAATGCTTATGATAGAATAGAATGTATAAATGATATAATATAAGATAGGGTAATGAAGAACTCCCTTAGAAACAGCAATGAAGAGCATCCATGGTGTGTTAAAGTCATGGAGAAAATTGGAGCTAGTTTTGATCGTATCATCCTCCTCTTCTTTTAGGCGATTTGTCCTCAAATCGAAGTAGTTTCTCATTGAAGACCTTCTTGATATAGGAAGGATTGAATCCTTATGTTTTCCTCCAATAAATGATTCACACGATATGTTCAGCCTCTTAGCTTCAAATCTGGTAACTTCACAACCTTTGATGGGAGGACACAATGTTTGGGAACCATCATATGTCCTTTGAATGGAAAAGACGTATTCCTTCACGAAACAACTTGATCCTTTTACTTTATTCTTTGAACCATCACAATGCTTGGAAATGACCTCTATATCTTCAATTCCTCCTTTTAATTCACCATGCTTGTTGGTGAAAAGGTTTGTCTCTTGATTGGAGTCACCATGTCGCTTGGTGAAAATAATTGTTGTTTGAATGACTCCTTTCACCTTTGTGCCTCTCTGAATAATTGCTTTTAAGGTTGGTAGTATTTCATCATAAGGATGAAACAAGTTGTTGCAACACAAATCAAAGTTAGTAAATGAAAAACTATTAACAATATGAATGGAAATAGCAAACCATGGAGGATGTTTAATGGGTGTTGGTTGCTTGATGATGAAAAATTCCATTGGTTGCTGAAATCTCTTCAACAGTTGTAATGTACTTAGAGCCTCAATGATCACAACTTGTGGCACTTCAAGTGACACATCTTTTTGAACTTCAAGTGGCATAACTGTTGGAACGTCAAAGGACATGTCTTGTGGATCACCAAAAGTGACTTCTATTGATTCTTCAAAAGACATGTTTCTTGAATCTTCAACTTGAAGTGGCATGTCTATTGGATTGTCCTGCACAACAAAAGAAAGAATAGGAGTAGGATTAGATAAAATATGTTCTTCAGCCTCATTTTCCTTTTCCTCTTTGCTCCCATATTCAATCCTTTCATTTTGTTTATTTTCAACTCTATCCACTCTTTTCTCATGCAAAAATTCTCTTTCAACTTTCTTCATGGCTTTAGCTTTCTCCCATTCCTCTATACGTGATTTGAGGGTAACCTGACATTCATGTACTTGATTTGGAAGCATAGGCGCCAATATGATTTTCTTTCCTTGATGTTGGAAAGAGTACTTGTTAGAAAATCCATCATGGGTAGCCTTCTTGTCAAATTGCCAAGGACGTCCTAATATAATGTGGCTTGCACTCATGGGCACCACGTCACAAAGGACTTATCATTGTATCTTCCAATTGAAAAAGGAACAATAACTTGTTTGGTTACCTTGGCTTCCCCCACATCATTGAGCCACTGAAGTTTGTAAGGATGAGGATGCTTGGAAGTCTTGAGACCCAACTTTTCCACCATGTGAGTACTTGCTACATTTGTACAACTTCCTCCATCAATGATCACCACACAAACTTTATCTCCCACGTGACATTTGGTATAAAAGATGTTCTCTCTCTGTTCATCATCTTGACTTTGAATGTTCAAAGTCCTTTTGACTACAAATATGTTGGATGGAAGAGACATGTTAGCAAATAAGAAAAAAATGAAATGTGTGTAGGACCTTACCAGAATGTACTCTCACAAAGCCTCACGAGTCACTCCAAGGAAACTTGAATGTCACTCAATCCGCTCGTGTTTGCACTCTAGGACTTTAATGGCTTTTACTTGTCCTCTTCTAATCTCACACACGCTCCAGCCTTTTTCCTCTCGATTCTCTTTTCTCAAGTTCTAGAAAACTTTTACTCAAGACTATATCAAGTAAATTTTACTTGTTTGGTGTCAGCTGCAAATGGGTTAGTAGGAATAAAAAGAAAAATATAATGAAATGGTGGCTTAGAAATAGAAAGAAGAGAAACAAAAGGGTTACTTACACAAGTCACTTCACAACCTTCTATCACCACAATCAAAGGCTTACTTGAATGGCTTGGTGATGAGAATTGTTGATGAGTGCTTCCAACTTTTCTTTCTTTCTGTTTCTTCTTTTCGAGTGCTTTCAATTTCTTCTTTTGAGTGCTTTGATTTTCTTTGCTTGATTTCTTTCACTTTGCAATTCGCTTGCACTTCTTTTTGTATTTTTTTTTGTTGTTGTTACACGTTGCTTTCTTCCACCAAAGCTCTGATTACCGCTTGATGTAAGGTACATGTACCTTTCCAAATGATTGTGGATCTAGGAAGGAAGAAAAACAACCTACAAAGTGAATGGCTCAAAATAGAATGGTTAAGGGTGGTAGACGTATGGGTGAATTGGTAGGCTATTTAAATAATGAGTAATGGAAGCGGAAGATAGTTGATAAGGCTATGGTTATGGTGATGAAATAAAAGGATGGTTGTGAGGATAGTATCTTGAAGAAATCTCAAAGAAGAACCAATGCTATATAGAGCAGAGACCCAATCTTTATATCGTTTCTTCAAGGGATGGTGTTAAGTACTTTGACCCACTAGTTATATGAACTAGGAACCAGAAGTATCAAGATGAAAGGAAGGGGTTGACGCCACAAGTATAAAATACTTGATAAGTCGATAAAAAGTCACCAGGACTTAAGAAGAGAATAATCTCACTTTAATTGAATAAAAAGGTGTTGTTACAAATGATGGAATGTTTTCCTATTTATAGGAAATGGAGAGACATGGCCGACTAAATATAAGATGATTCGGCCAGCCTATGTATCTCCCTATAAAGACATAATTTAAATGCTAAAAGAGAGGATGGTTCGACCCTAGATGGAGGGAAATGATCCTTGGCCGAATAGTTCTTGTGTCTCCTCAAGTTGGCGCCAATTTGGATGGGAGATGATGCTTGGCCGAATAGGGAGAGGGCTCTTCATCTTGGCGCCTAAATGAGTTCACATGCAAGGCACATGGGGGCTGGTCATATGCACGGCACATGGGTGTTCTAGGAAGCCTTGTGGTGCACCCATGTGCATTGGATGATGGCTGGTCATGTGCTTCTTCTTAGGCGGTCATGTGCTTCTTCTTAGGCGTGCATGTGTCTCCTCCAAGCTAGCTTGAGTGTTGAGCTAGCTAGCAAGCATGGGGCTGTTTGTGAATGATCTTCCTAGCCGAGTCCTTTTGAGCTCCATAACAGCATGTTCAGCTACATTCAGCTACCTTTTTCATCACTTTTAGCAACTCAGCTTCAAATAGTCCAACTAGCTAAGTTTAGCTAGCCTGAAGCTTCTCCAGCTGAATCGAGCTTCCCTTAGCATTCCATGAGCTGCCTTGTACTTTGTGAGCTGTTTGTGAGCTATATATGACGTCCAAATCATTCAACAAGCTACCTCAACGTGCATCACACTCCATTGTACCTATATGTGCAAGGAAACAAGGTAAGTTCATGATATTGAGCTAAAACGAGCTAAATACCTTGCTGCCATGTTTGTTTATGGTAATGTGAGCTAAGTATGATGGTCATGAGCTAAGTACATCATCTCCTAATATGTGTAAGATAATGTATAAAGCCTAAGAGTTAATATGAATGCAAATAAATTAATGAAATGCATTATAAGTATGCTGCCTTGATGTATATATAATAATCATGCTTAATATGATAATAAAACTATCCTAACATGCTTAACATATTTGAAATAACATTGTGCATCAATTATAAAGATGTGAATGCATGAATATCATATAATATGGTATTCATAAATGATAAATGGAAACATGTAATAATAATATCCTAAGAAATGATATGTAATCATAACATATATTTGAATGATATGAAAGACATGATTAACTAAACATAGGATGGAAATAATGATAATTTATACTAACATGTGAATGAATGCTTATGATAGAATAGAATGTATAAATGATATAATATAAGATATGGTAATGAAGAACTCCCTTAGAAACAGCAATGAAGAGCATCCATGGTGGGTTAAAGTCATGGAGAAAATTGGATCTAGTTTTGATCGTATCACCTTGTGAAAAGGCACTTCTCGGAATGACAACTCTTCGCGAAAAGGTACGAATCCATAAAAATTGACCTAGACCATATTTGTAGTGCTCTGTGTGGTGAAGATGATGGTGCAACTCTCCAGCTGAAATGAAGTCTCTAGCTAGCTCAAAAGTCCAGCTCAAGTGAGCTATGAGCTCTGGGGTCAGCTAGTAACTTTTCACCATTTGTTCTTCATGATCTCCCGAGTCATCCTATGTAAGATTTCCTAGCTTATTGACTCCAATTCTAGCTTTAAGTCAGCTCCCATGATGTGGCCGAACATGTACTTATAAAAGAAAGCATTTATAAGCTAAGTAATATTAAATATAAATATGTGGTTCATAACAATAACTTCATACATTCATAATATCATCATCATAACTATAATTATAATGTATGTAAGCTATTATCATAACTATGGTATAAAGAAAGATTAAGTTAAGAAAAATCCCCCTTTGAATATTGAGAAAGGTTGGAGATGCAAGTCCATTTTTAACGCTGAATCGGATCACATCATCCCCCCTTCTTTAAAGCAATTTGTCCTCAAATTGAAGGGTGGTTTCTTTTCAACGTTCCTCCATTCCATAGTTGCTGTTTTGTCAGAAATTGGGATCCCTTCTTTAGGCTCTTGAGTGAGATATGCCCATGTAAATTTGCTCTGAATATTTAGGTCCCTTGATATCCCAAAAGTGGTGTTTCTTAATACTCCAATAGACATGATCATTTAATTCTCATAGGTTACATCCATTGGTTCTTCTAAAGACATATTCTTTGAATGAAAATTGATGTCCTTTTGCTTTTCAATGGACACATCTTTTGGATTCCCAAAGGTCACGTCTCCTAAATCTTCCTTTTGGCAAATGGTGCCTCTTGGTAAATCCTGCAAGTCAAAGAAAAAATCTGCATGTTCAATGTTAGAATAATCATCTTTAACCTTGCATTTTGTCAATAGGCATTCTCGAATCAAACACTTTGAAGAATAAGCACTTGTTTTTGGATCAGTTTCTTCCACAGTTGTTGCTTTTCCTTTCCTCATAGCCTCAATACTCTGTTTCATTCTGACTTGATCATTCTGAACTTGTTTAGACGTTAAAGGAGTTAGGATAATCTTCTTTCCTTTATGGCTGAACGAGTATTGATTGGTAAAACAATCATGAATAGTCCTTTTGTCGTATTGCCATGGCCTTCCAAGAAGTAAATGGCTAGCGTGCATAGGGACAACATCACACATAACCTCATCTTTGTATTTGCCAATGGAAAAAGGAACTATCACCTGTTTGCTAACGTTGAGTTCTCCTCGTTCATTGAGCCACTGCAACTTATATGGTTTTGGGTGCTTCATTGTTTTCAAACCAAGCTTTTCCACCATTATTGTACTGGCCACATTAGTACAACTTCCACCGTCTATAATAACAAAACATACCTTTTCATTCACATGGCATCGGGTATGGAATATGTTTTCTCGCTGTGCATTATCTTCAGCAACTTGAAGATTCAAACTTCTTCTAATTACCAAGGTCTCTCCTTGATCAACGGGATCTGCAAGAGTTATTTCTTCATTGACTTCAATGGGTGCCTCTTTTTATTCTTCAGGTTCTGATTCTATTTCACCATTTCCAAGTAAGAGCATGGTATTCCGGTTAGGACATTGTGTAGCTATGTGGCCCCTCCCAAGACATTTAAAGCACCTAATGTCTCTTGAACGTTCAGTAGTTTGCTTTCCTCGATTGAGGTCTTTACTTACTTGTTGAGTCTTTGAAGATTCGGCTTGTTCTTTAATAGGAGGAGGAGTAGGTTTCTTTATGTTTGGATTCCATCTTGATGGTGTGGGCGCAACATTGTGAGATGTATGTCTCCTCTTCATTTGTCTTTCAATCTTCATTGCCATTTGCACCATCTCATCTAGTTCGATGTAATGATACAACTCTAAGGTATTGGCAATTTCGGGATTAAGTCCAGCAAGGAATCTTGCCATAGTTGCTTCACGATCCTCCTCAATGTTGACTCGGATCATGGCCACTTCCATCTCTTTGTAGTAGTCCTCCACACTCTTATGGCCTTGTTTAAGATTCTGTAACTTTTGAAACAAGTCACGGTGATAGTGAACAGGAATGAATCATTTTTTCATAATACCTTTCATTTCAAGCCAAGTTGAGACCGGTCGTTCTCCATTCCTCCTTCGGTTAAGGGTAAGTTGATCCCACCATATTAAGGCATAGTCTATGAACTCCATGGCTGCCAATCTCACTTTCTTCATCTCGAAATAGTTGTGGCAACTAAAAACATGTTCCACTTTGCTTTCCCATTCAAGATAGGCTTCAGGATCAGTCTTTCCTTGGAATTGAGGAATTTGGATCTTAATGTTGCTCAAATTGTCATCAACAATGGCACGTCTAGGGCCTTGGAATGCTGTTTGTTCACCCTCATCAAAATTTTCTTGAACATCTTCTTCTGGAGGGGGTGGTTGTTGTTGTCTTCTATTGGCTCCATTATTACGGGTTGGTGGTAGATCATGGTGTTGATCTATCTTTTCATGAAGAGCATCGAACTCTTCACGAAACATTCTCATCATTTCACTAATGAGTGCCTGTATTTGTAAGTTTGGTGTTCCTGTATTTCCTCGGGGACTTTGAGACATGGTTAGTGAAATAAAGTAATTTAAAACCTTACCAGCACACTCACAAAAATCTCATGTGATCTCTCCAAGAAAATTCAGATTGCACTCCACTCACTCTCGTGTTTGCACTCGAGGATATGATCCTTGGCTATTTCGGATCCCCCTTCTGATCTTTGGCTTTTTCGGATCCCCCTTCTGATCTCACCCTCTCGTTTGCCTTTTACCGCTCGATTCTCTCTTGTAGGTCCTTTTTTAAGAACTAACTCAAGATTGAGCAAGTTTTTTTAGTTTGTGCGTCGGTTTAGAAATGGTTAGGTATATTAAAGGATAGGCTAGAAAATGTTAAGAAAGATGATAAGGTAATGGAATAAGAAAAGATGAAAGAAAAGGAAATGAAATAGTAAATAAGTGAAGATAACTTACAACTCAAGTAGCAACACTTACTATCTTCCTTCACAAGAAACAACAATGATACCTCCTTCAAGTTTGATGTTGGGCAGATTGTATGGTGCTTCTCTTTGAGTGTACTTTGCAACTTGCTTCACTTTTCTTTTGCTTTTGATTTTCTTCTTTTTCTTTTCTTTCTTTTGCTCTCCAAATTTGATGTAGGAGTCTTTTTCTTTTCTCTTTTGTTTTCTTCTTTCTTGTTGCTTTTTTTATAGCACTTTGAATGTCAATCCACCAAAGCTCTGATTACCGCTTGATGTAAGGCTAACCAGGCTTCTTCAATTATGGAGAAGTTGGCAACCTTGTTGTTTTCCGATCTAGGAAAGACACCAAATGCTACACCTTGAATTGAAAAATAATCTGCACAAAAGAAGAATTATTTGTTAAATAAATGAATAATAAAGAAAGGAAATAATGGAAAGAATTGAAATGGATAGAATAGTTATCAAAGAAGGGCTGCGAAATTGTTGTAGAATGATCCTTCAAGTGATGATGGATTCGTCCTCTAATGGTGATGATGGACGAATGCCTTGTTGATGATGAAGGATAATTCAAAGATGAAGAATTGGAAATTTGAGAATTTGGTGATGATATAGGTGTGATACGGTGATGGACTATGGTGATGATATAGGCGTGATAATGGAAGATGGATTATGGTGATGGAAATAGTATCTTATAAAACTAAGAAAGAACCAATGCTATAAAGAGCAAAGACCCATTTCTTATAAGTCTTACAAGGGATGGTAAGAAAGGACTTTGACCATCTAGTTATAAGAACTAGGAACCAGAAGTATCAAGGAGAAGGAATGACGCCACAAGCTTTAGAAAGTCTTGCTTAATCGATATAGTTCTAAAAAGAAATTGAAGAGAGAATAACCTCACAAAGGATTTTTAATATCAAAGGGTGTCTTTACAAATGAATGCCAAAGCCTATTTATAGATTTGTAAAGGCTTGGCCGAATAAATACATGCCTTTTCGGCAAAGTACATGTCTTAAAACGAAAATAAATGATGCATGGATGAGGGGAGATGTCTTTGGCCGAATGGTTCCCATATCTCTTCATCTTGGCACCAACTTGAAGCATGATGATGTTTAGGTCGAATAGAGAGAAGCCTCTTCATTTTGGCGCCTATTTCATTCACATGCAAAGCACATGGGTGGATGGTCATGTGGCACTCACATGGATGGTGTAGAATGCTTAAGGCGTGGACTCCTCCATGGCGTGAAGATGAATAGCAACTTAGGCGCGACTTGGCATTAAACATGTGTCTAGGTGACATGGCATCAATGGGGCAACAACTAATTATGAAAGGTCACATTTGTGTGAAACAACCTTTCATCATTTGAGCTACTTCCCATGAGTTTGAGCTGAAGTTGAGCTGGCCATAGATGAAGGACATGTGTACAAGTCATAGGACAGCTCCTTGTGAAAAGGCACTTCTCGGAATGGCAACTCTTCGCGGAATGGTACGATTCCACAAAAATTGACCTAGACCATATTTGTAGTGCTCTGTGTGGTGAAGATGATGGTGCAACTCTCCAGCTAAAATGAAATCTCTAGCTAGCTCAAAAGTCTAGCTCAAGTGAGCTGTGAGCTCGGGGGTCAGCTAGCAACTTTTCACCATTTGTTCTTCATGATCTCCCGAGTCATCCTATGTAAGATTTCCTAGCTTATTGACTCCAATTCTAGCTTTAAGTCAGCTCCCATGATGTGGCCGAACATGTACCTACAAAAGAAAGCATTTATAAGCTAAGTAATATAAAATACAAATATGTGGTTCATAACAATAACTTCATACATTCATAATATCATCATCATAACTATAATTATAATGTATGTAAGCTATTATCATAACTATGGTATAAAGAAAGATTAAGTTAAGAAAAATCCCCCTTTGAATATTGAGAAAGGTTGGAGATGCAAGTCCATTTTTGACGCTGAATCGGATCACATCATGATGTGAATCGATTCAACATCATATTTATCCTTGCATCTCCATCCTTTCATAAGATTCAAAGGGGGACTTTCTCTAACTTATTATTTTCCTACACTATGATTATGATGATTATATTCATAATACATGACTCATATCTCATTTATGACATAGATATATTTATATACATATATTACATCTATAGCTATGATGATAATATTGCATTCATTATTATGTGATGCATGAAGTTATTATTATAGTCTTAGCCCACATCTTTATATTTAATATTTATTACTTTAAATACTTAGCTTATTGTTGTGTTTTCTTTTGAAGGTACATTCGGAAACAATTAAGGGAGCTGATTTGAGTTGAATGATGAAAGCTACAACAAGGGAACTCATATAAGGACACTCATGAGAGCATAACAAATGATGTAAGTCTATCCAAGCTTCTTCAATGATGGAGAAGTTGGCAGCCTTGTTGTTTCCCGATCTAGGAGAGACACCAAAAATGCTACACTTGAATTAATAAGTAATTTGCACAATATAAAGAAAGTATTGGTTAACTAGAATGATAATTAAGAAAGGAAATGTAAATGGAAAGAAATGAAAGGGATGGAAATGTTATCAAAGATAGGTTGCAGAAGTATTGTAGAATTGTCCTTCAAATGTAACAGGATTTGGCCTCCAATGGTGATGATGGACATGAACGTTGATGATAGATGAAGGATGATTTAATGATGAATAAATGGTAATGGAATGGTGATGATATAGGTATGAAGGTGATGGAAGATGGTGATGGTTAGATAGTATCTTAAATAAGCCAAAGAAGAAGCAAAACTATAGAAAGTTTAACCCCGTTCTTTATCAACTTAAATAAGGGATGGTATGTAAGGAATTGAACCCTCTAGTTATAAAAACTAGGAACTCAAAGTATCTATCGAAGGGGTTGACGCCACAAACTTAGAAAGTTTGCTTAATCGATATAGTTCTTAAAGAACTTGAAGAGAGAATTTCTCACAAAGAGTTTATATTAATAAAGGGTTGAGTTACGAATGAAATGCCAAAGCCTATTATAGGCTTGCAAGGGTTTGGCCGAATAAATACTTTCGGCAAAATACTTGACTTAAAATGAAAATAAATGTTGCTTGGTTGAATGTAGATGTCCCTTTGGCCGAATGATTTCCTTATGGTTCATCTTGGCGCCAACTTAAAGTAACACCTTGCTTTGGTCGAATAGACACCTAAGGGAGCTGATTTGAGTTGAATGATGAAAGCTACAATAAGGGAATTCATATAAGGACACTCATGAGAGCATAACAAATGATGTAAGGCTATCCAAGCTTCTTCAATGATAGAGAAGTTGGCAGCCTTGCTGTTTCCCGATCTAGGAGAGACACCAAAAATGCTACACTTGAATTAATAAGTAATTTGCACAAAATAAAGAAAGAATTGGTTAGCTAGAATGATAATTAAGAAAGGAAATGGAAATGGAAAGAAATGAAAGAGATATAAATGTTATCAAAGATAGGTTGCGGAAGTATTGTAGAATTGTTCTTCAAATGTAACAGGATTCGATCTCCAATGGTGATAATGGACATGATCCTTGATGATAGATGAAGGATGATTTAATGATGAATAAATGGTAATGGAATGGTGATGATATAGGTATGAAGGCGATGGAAGATGGTGATGGTTAGATAGTATCTTAAATAAGCCAAAGAGGAAGCAAAACTATAGAAAGTTTAACTCCGTTCTTTATCAACTTAAATAAGGGATAATATGTAAGGACTTGAACCATCTAGTTATAAAAACTAGAAACTCAAAGTATCTATCGAAGGGGTTGACGCCACAAACTTAGAAAGTTTGCTTAATCGATATAGTTCTTAAAGAACTTCAAGAGAGAATTTCTCACAAAGAGTTTATATTAATCAAGGGTTGAGTTACGAATGAAATGCCAAAGCCTATTTATAGGATTGCAAGGGTTTGGTCGAATAAATACTTTCGGCAAAATACTTAACTTAATATGAAAATAAATGTTGCTTGCTTGAATGTAGATGTCCCTTTGGCCGAATGATTTGATGTAAGGTAATTCTACCTTCTCGTTTGATTGTGGATATAGGAAGGAAGCAAAACAACCTGCACAAGTGAATGGCTCAAAACAAAATGGATAATGATGTGATCCTGTCTAGCTCCAAATTTCTCCATGATTTAATCACACCATGGAGGTTATTCAAATCTGGTTATAAGGGAGTTCTACCTTACTTTATCTTATATTTACTTATTTATGCACTATATATTATTATAAGCATACAATTTCATATTAGACTATGCTTGAATTATCATAACATGTGCATTCATTCATTATGTCCTATGGTTTGCATCATTGATTGATATTCATGCATATAATTTATAGTTGTAAAAATAATATTCATTCATTATCGTATGATGCATGAGTTATTATTATAACCTATAGTTCACATCTTTATAATATGCACATTCTTATTACTTTATAATAATTCATATACTTAGCTTATATTATACTTTCTTTTGTAGGTGCATGTTCGACCACATGTTGGGAACTGATTTAAAGCTAGCATGGGAGTCAATGAGATAGTAAAACTTCCATTAGATGACTCGGGAGATCATGAAGAACAAATGATGAAAAGTTGTCAGCTGACCTCTGAGCTCATAGCTCACTTGAGCTGGATTTTTGAGCTAGCTAGAGACTTCTTTTCAGCTGGAGAGTTGCACCATCATCTTCACCACACAGAGCACTACAAATATGGTCTAGGTCAATTTTTGTGGATTTGTACCTTTCCGCGAAGAGTTGCCATTCCGAGAAGTGCCTTTTCACAAGGAGATGTCCTATGACTTGTACACATGTCCTTCATCTATGGACAGCTCAACTTCAGCTCAAACTCATGGGAAGTAGCTCAAATGATGAAAGGTTGTTTCACACAAATGTGACCTTTCATAATTAGTTGCTGCCCCATTGATGCCATGTCACCTAGACATATGTTTGATGCCAATTCACGCCTAAGTTTCTGTTCATCTTCACGCCATGGAGGAGTCCATGCCTTAAGCATTCTACACCATCCATGTGAGTGCCACATGACCAGCCACCCATGTGCTTTGCATGTGAATGAAATAGGTGCCAAAATGAAGAGGCTTCTCTCTATTCGGCCTAAACATCATCATGCTTCAAGTTGGCGCCAAGATGAAGAGATATGGGAACCATTCGGCCATAGATATCTCCCCTCATCCAAGCATCATTTATTTTAGTTTTAAGACATGTACTTTGCCGAAAAGGCATGTATTTATTAGGGCCTTTACAAATTTATAAATAGGCTTTGGCATTCATTTGTAAACGAAACCCTTTGATAAAAAAAATCCTTTATGAGATTATTCTCTCTTCAAGTTCTTTTTAGAACTCTATCGATTAAGCAAGCCTTTTCTAAAGCTTGTGGCGTCATTCCCTCATTGATACTTCTGGTTCCTAGTTTAAATAACTAGTAGGTCAAAGTCCTTTCATACTATCCCTTATAGAACTTATAAGAAACGGGTCTTTGCTCCTTTATAGCATTGGTTCCTTCTTAGTTTTATAAGATACAATCTGTCCATCACCATTATCACACCTATATCATCACCATAGTCCATCACCATTATCACGCCTATATCATCACCATATTCCATCACCATTATCACGCCTATATCATCACCATAGTCCATCACCATTATCACGCCTATATCATCACCATATCACGCCTATATTATCACCAACTTATAAATTTCCATTTCTTCATCTTTGAATTATCCTTCATCCTCAACAAGGCATTCGTCCATCATCACCATTGGAGGCTGAATCCATCATCACTTGAAGGATCATTCTACAACACTTCCGTAGCCCTTCTTTGATAACTATTCTATCCATTTCAATTCTTTCCATTTCTATTTACTTTTCATTTCTTAATTATCATATTACTTAATCAATTCTTCTTCTTTTGTGCAGATTACTTTTAATCCAAGGTATAGCATTTGCTGTCTCTCCTAGATCGGGAAACAACAAGGTTGCCAACTTCTCCATTATTGAAGAAGCCTGGTTAGCCTTACATCAAGCGGTAATCAGAGCTTTGGTGGATTGACATTCAAAGTGCTACAACAAAAAGCAACGAGAAAGAATAAAAGAAAAGAAAAGACTCCTACAACAAATTTGGAGTGCAAAAGAAAGAAAAGAAAAAGAAGAAAATCAAAAGCAAAAGAAAAGTGAAGCAAGTTGCAAAGTACACTCAAAGAGAAGCACCATACAATCTGCCCAACATCAAACTTGAAGGAGATATCTTTGTTGTTTCTTGTGAAGGAAGATAGTAAGTGTTGCAACTTGAGTTGTAAGTTATCTTCACTTATTTACTATTTCATTTCCTTTTCTTTCATCTTTTCTTATTCCATTACCTTATCATCTTTCTTAACCTTTTCTAGCCTATCCTTTATCATATACCCTAACCATTCTAAACCGACGCACAAACTAAGAAACTTGCTCAATCTTGAGTTAGTTCTTTAAAGGACCCACAAGAGAGAATTGAGCGGTAAAAGGCAAACGAGAGGGTTAGATCAGAAGGGGGATCATAAAAAGCCAAGAACATATCCCCGAGTGCAAACACGAGTGCGAGTGGAGTGAAGTCTTAATTTTCTTTGGAGTGACCAAGTGAGGCTTTTGTGAGTGTGCTGGTAAGGTTTTAATTTTTTTTATACTAACAATGTCTTGTGATATTCCATCTTTCCAAACATTGGAGGATGAACAACAAATAACAAACACATTTCACACTCATTGCCATGTAGATGGTAAAGTGTGTCTTGTAGCTATTGACGGAGGAAGTTGTGCAAATATTGCAAGCACATACATGGTCACGAAGTTGGGACTTACAACATTCAAACATCCCAGTCCATATGTTTTGCAAGGATTAAATGAAGATGAAGAGTTAGAAGTCACAAAGCAAGTTGTCATCCCGTTTTTAATCGACAAATATCAAGATGAAGTTCTTTGTGATGTTGTACCAATGGATGCTGAACATATACTTTTGGGAAGACCGTGGCAATTCGATAGACGAGCAATCCATGATGGGTTTACAAACAGATTTTCTATAACCCATAATGGCAAGAAATTCACTTTGATGCCACTTTCTCCTAGTCAAGTGAATGAAGAGCAGCACCATTTAAAGAAAAGAATGGAATCATTCAAAAACATTGAAATTAATGAGAATCAAAGAGTAGATGAAGAAAACATTGGAGTTGAAAATGAGAAAGATAAATTTGGAGAAAAAGAGGAGAGTGAAGAACAAATTTTATCTAACCTTTCTTCTCCTATCCTTCTTTCTGTTTTGCAGGGCAATTTCAGAGACGTATCTTTTCAAGGTGATGATTCAAGAATCATGGCTTTTGGAGGACTAAAAGATGTGTCTTTTGAAGAACAAATAGTTGTTACTTTTGGTGGTCAACGAAACATATCTCTTGATGTTTCAAAGATAACATCGTTTGAAGTTCCAAGAGAAGCGTCACTTGAAGTGCCAAGAGTTGTGTTCGTTAAAATTCCAAGTGCATTGCCAATTATGAAAAGAATTCATCAACCAACTCCCATTAAACATCCACCCTGGTTTGATATGTCCATTCATCTTGTCAATAGTTTTTCATTTACTTATTTTGATTCATTTTGCAGCAATTCAATTCATGTCTGTGGCATTATATTATCAATTTGTGATGACAAGGATGATTCAAAAGACACAATTTGTCAAGGGAAAGAGCCAAGAGACGTGAATCATAAAGGCTTAATGGACGTGACCCTTCAAGAGCATAAAATCGTGAATTTTCATGATCCAATGGACATGACTTTTGGGATGCCAAGGAACATGATCATTCAAAGCAACATGTCTTCAACAGACATGATTTTTAACCAACCATCAAACACCAACATGAAGTACAATTTTCCTTTATTTGTATTTAATCATGTTTTTACATATGAGAGTTATATTTCTTTTCAGGTCATGTACGTTCAAAGCACTTATTCAAAGGATATGACTTATGAAAAGAATCATTTCATAAAGATCCCTGTTGTATATATCGGATGGGAGGACACTAAGGAGAAGTCACCTTTCGATTTGAGGACAAATCGCTCAAAAGAAGGGGAGGATGATGTGATCCTGTCTAGCTCCAAATTTCTCCATGATTTGATCACCCCATGGAGGTTATTCAAATCTGGTTCTAAGGGAGTTCTACCTTACTTTATCTTATATTTACTTATTTATGCACTATATATTATTATAAGCTTACAATTTCATATTAGACTATGCTTGAATTATCATAACATGTGCATTCATTCATTATGTCCTATGGTTTGCATCATTGATTGATATTCATGCATATAATTTATAGTTGTAAAAATAATATTCATTCATTATCGTATGATGCATGAGTTATTATTATAACCTATAGTTCACATCTTTATAATATGCACATTCTTATTACTTTATAATAATTCATATACTTAGCTTATATTATGCTTTCTTTTGTAGGTGCATGTTCGGCCACATGTTGGAAACTGATTTAAAGTTAGCATGGGAGTCAATGAGCTAGGAAAACTTCCATAAGATGACTCAGGAGATCATGAAGAACAAATGATGAAAAGTTGTCAGCTGACCTCCGAGCTCATAGCTCACTTGAGCTGGATTTTTGAGCTAGCTAGAGACTTCTTTTCAGCTGGAGAGTTGCACCATCATCTTCACCACACAGAGCACTACAAATATGGTCTAGGTCAATTTTTGTGGATTCGTACCTTTCCGCGAAGAGTTGCCATTCCGAGAAGTGCCTTTTCACAAGGAGTTCTCCTATGACATGTACACATGTCCTTCATCTATGGCCAGCTCAACTTCAGCTCAAACTCATGGGAAGTAGCTCAAATGATGAAAGGTTGTTTCACACAAATGTGACCTTTCATAATTAGTTGCTGCCCCATTGATGCCATGTCACCTAGACACATGTTTGATGCCAATTCATGCCTAAGTTGTTGTTCATCTTCACGCCATGGAGGAGTCCACGCCTTAAGCATTCTACACCATCCATGTGAGTGCCACATGACCAGCCACCCATGTGCTTTGCATGTGAATGAAATAGACGCCAAAATGAAGAGGCTTCTCTCTATTCGGCCTAAACATCATTATGCTTCAAGTTGGCGTCAAGATGAAGAGATATGGGAACCATTCGGCCAAAGACATCTCCCCTCATCAAAGCATCATTTATTTTCGTTTTAAGACATGTACTTTGCCGAAAAGGCATGTATTTATTCGGCCAAGCCTTTACAAATCTATAAATAGGCTTTGGCATTCATTTGTAAACGAAACCCTTTGATAAAAAAATCCTTTGTGAGATTATTCTCTCTTCAAGTTCTTTTTAGAACTATATCGATTAAGCAAGCCTTTTCTAAAGCTTGTGGCATCATTCCCTCATTGATACTTCTGGTTCCTAGTTTAAATAACTAGTGGGTCAAAGTCCTTTCATACCATCCCTTATAGAACTTATAAGAAACGGGTCTTTGCTCCTTTATAGCATTGGTTCCTTCTTAGTTTTATAAGATACAATCTGTCCATCACCATTATCACGCCTATATCATCACCATAGTCCATCACCATTATCACGCCTATATCATCACCATATTCCATCACCATTATCACGCCTATATCATCACCATAATCCATCACCATTATCACGCCTATATCATCACCATATTCCATCACCATATCACGCCTATATTATCACCAACTTATAAATTTCTATTTCTTCATCTTTGAATTATCCTTCATCCTCAACAAGGCATTCGTCCGTCATCACCATTGGAGGCCGAATCCATCATCACTTGAAGGATCATTCTACAACACTTCCGCAGCCCTTCTTTGATAACTATTCTATCCATTTCAATTCTTTCCATTTCTATTTACTTTTCATTTCTTAATTATCATATTACTTAATCAATTCTTCTTCTTTTGTGCAGATTACTTTCAATCCAAGGTATAGCATTTGGTGTCTCTCCTAGATCGGGAAACAACAAGGTTGCCAACTTCTCCATTATTGAAGAAGCCTGGTTAGCCTTACATCAGATAAGGGTGGTAAACGTACGGTTTATTAGGTAGGCTATTTAATAAATGAGAGATAGAAGCGTAAGATGATTGAAATGGTTATGGTTCTGGCGATGAAACAAAAAAGATGGTTGTGAGGATAGTATCTTGAAGAATACTCAAAGAAGAACCAATGCTATAGAGAGCAAAGACCCAATCTTTATATTGTTTCTTCAAGGGGTGGTGTTAAGTACTTTGACCTACTAGTTATTTGAACTAAGAACCAGAAGTATCGAGATGAAAGAAAGGGGTTGACGCCACAAGTATAAAATATACTTGATAAGTCGATAAAAAGTCACCAGGACTTAAGGAAGTGAATAATCTCACTTTAATTAAAACAAAGGTCTGATTACAAATGATGAATGTTTTCTTATTTATAGGAAATGGAGGGGCATAGTCGAATAGAGACATAATGGTTCGGCCAGCCCATGTATCTCCCTATAAAGACATAATTTAAACGCTAAAAGAGATGATGGTTCGGCCCTTGATGGAGGGAAATGATCCTTGGCCGAATAACACTTGTATCCTTTCAAATTGGTGCCAAATGGGAGAGATGATGCTTGGCCGAATGGTTAAATGCCTCTTCATCTTGGCGCCTAAATGAGATCATATGCACGGCACATGGGGGCTGGTCATATGGCACGCACATGGGTGTTCTAGGGAGCCTTGTGCATGGGATGATGGCTGGTCATGTTCTCTCTCTTAGGCGTGCATGTGTCTCCTCCAAGCTAGCTTGAGTTGTGGAGCTAGCTAGCAAACATGGGCTGTTTGTGAACAAGCTTCCTAGCTAAGTCCTTGTGAGCTCCTTAACATTATGTTCAGCTACATTCAGCTACCTTTGACATCACTTTTGGCAACTCAGCTCCAAATAGTCCAACTAGCTAAGTTTAGCTAGCCTTAAGCTCCTCCAACTGAATCGAGCATCCCTTAGTGTTCCATGAGCTGCCTTTTACTTTGTAAGTTGTTTGTGAGCTGCATATGACGTCCAAATCATTCACCAAGCTACCTCAACGTTTATTATGCTCCAATGTACATACATGTGGAAGGAAACAAGGTAAGTCCATGGCATTGACTTGTTATGAGCTAAATACCTTGTTTCCATGTATGATTATGGTGATGTGAGGTATGTTTGAAGGTCATGAGCTAATTATATCATCTCAAAATATGTGTAAGATAATGCATGAAGCTTAAGAGCTAATATGAATGCATATGAACTAATGAAATGATTTATAATGATGCTGCCTTGATTTATATATGATAATCATGCTAAATATGATTATAAGACTATCCTAACATGCTTATAACATTGTGTATCAATCATAAAGATATGGGTATATGTTGTATGCATGAATATCATATAACATGGTATTCATAAATGATAAATGGAAACATGTAATAATAATATCCTAAGAAATGATATGTAATCATAGCATATATTTTAATAATATGAAAAACATGATTAAATAAGCATAGGATGGAAATAATAATATGATAATTTATACTAACATGTGAATGCATGCTTATGAGAGAATAGAATGTATAAATGATATAGTATAAGATAGGGTAATGAAGAACTCCCTTAGAAACAGCTTTGAAGAACATCCATGGTGTGTCAAGCCATGGAGAAAGATGGAGCTAGTTTGGATCGTATCATGATTTCCTTATTGATGTGATCCTGTCTAGCTCCAAATTTCTCCATGATTTGATCACACCATGGAGGTTATTCAAATCTGGTTCTAAGGGAGTTCTACCTTACTTTATCTTATATTTACTTATTTATGCACTATATATTATTATAGGCATACAATTTCATATTAGACTATGCTTGAATTATCATAACATGTTCATTCATTCATTATGTTCTATGGTTTGCATCATTGATTGATATTCATGCATATAATCTATAGTTGTAATAATAATATTCATTCATTATCGTATGATGCATGAGTTATTATTATAACATATAGTTCACATCTTTATAATATGCATATTCTTATTACTTTATAATAATTCATATACTTAGCTTATATTATGCTTTCTTTTGTAGGTGCATGTTCGGCCATATGATGGGAGCTGACTTAAAGCTAGCAATGGAGTCCAAGAACTATGGAAACTTAACTAGGACAACTCCGGGACAGCTCAAGAACATTTTGGGACAACGTTGCTAGCTGAACCCCGAGCTCATAGCTCACTTGAGCTGGACTTTTGAGCTAGCTAGAGACCTCATTTCAGCTGGAGAGTTGCACCGTCATCTTCACCACACAGAACACTTCAAATATGGTATATGTCAATTTTTGTGGATTCGTACCTTTTTGTGAATAGTTGTCATTCCAAAAGGTGCCTTTTCACAAGGAGCTGACCTATGACTCATCTTCATGTAATTCATCTATGGCCAGCTAATCTTCTGCTCAAACACTTTTAAAGTAGCTCAAATGATGAAAGGTTACCTTCCACATAATGTGACCTTTCATGACAAGTTGATGCACATTGAAGGCCATGACACCTAGATGCATGTTGGAAGCCAAGTCACGCCTAGTTGCTGCCATATTCATTCCATGGACTTCAAGACACCATCCTATGGTTGTAACATCACCAAAGCCTTGCAAGAAGACCCATGTGCGTTCAAGTAGTCTGCCATGTGCATCATTCAAGCATGTGCACTCCATGTGACATCCAATTGGTGCCAAAACACCAAGGGATGCTTCCTATTCGGCCAAAGACTCTTTCCTCTTCATTTTGGCGCCCAAATAACTTCCAAATGCATTCAAATCAACCTTAGGGCCGAACCAACACATAACCATTCGGCCAAGAGCATGTATCTTCATTTAAATCATGTATTTTCATCAAAAATCATGTATTTTCAAAGGGATTTCAACCTTGGCTGAACCATCAAGTATCTATTCGGCCTAAACCCTTTGAAAACTATAAATAGGCTATTGCATTTCATTTGTAACATAACCCTTTTGATATTAAAAATCCTTTGTAAGATTATTCTCTCTTCAAGTTCTTTTTAGAACTATATCGATTAAGCAAGCCTTTTCTAAAGCTTGTGGCGTCATTCCCTCATTGATACTTCTGGTTCCTAGTTTAAATAACTAGTGGGTCAAAGTCCTTTCATACCATCCCTTATAGAACTTATAAGAAACGGATCTTTGCTCCTTTATAGCATTGGTTCCTTCTTAGTTTTATAAGATACAATCTGTCCATCACCATTATCACGCCTATATCATCACCATAGTCCATCACCATTATCACGCCTATATCATCACCATATTCCATCACCATTATCACGCCTATATCATCACCATAGTCCATCACCATTATAACGCCTATATCATCACCATATCACGCCTATATTATCACCAACTTATAAATTTCCATTTCTTCATCTTTGAATTATCCTTCATCATCAACAAGGCATTCGTCCATCATCACCATTGGAGGTCGAATCCATCATCACTTGAAGGATCATTCTACAACACTTCCGCATCCCTTCTTTGATAACTATTCTATCCATTTCAATTCTTTCCATTTCTATTTACATTTCATTTCTTAATTATCATATTACTTAATCAATTCTTCTTCTTTTGTGCAGATTACTTTCAATCCAAGGTGTAGCATTTTGTGTCTCTCCTAGATCGGGAAACAACAAGGTTGCCAACTTCTCCATTATTGAAGAAGCCTGGTTAGCCTTACATCAAGTGGTATCAGAGCTTTGGTGGGTTGACATTCAAAGTGCTACAACAAAAATCAACGAGAAAGAAAAAAAGAAAAGAAAATACTCCTATAACAAATTTAGAGTGCAAAAGAAAGAAAAGAAAAGAAGAAAATTCAAAGCAAAAGAAAAAGTGAAGCAAAGTTGCAAAATACACTCAAAGAGAAGCATATTACAATCTGCCCAACATCAAACTTGAAGGAGGTATCCTTGTTGTTTCTTGTGAAGGAAGATAATAAGTGTTGCAACTTGAGTTGTAAGTTATCTTCACTTTCTTACTATTTCATTTCCTTTTCTTTCATCTTTTCTTATTTCATTACTTTATCCTTTTCTTAACCTTTTCTATCCTACCTTTACCATAACCATTTCTATACCCTAACCATATTGTTTTAAGCCGACGTACAAACTAAGAAACTTGCTCAATCTTGAGTTAGTTCTTTAAAGGACCCACAAGAGAGAATTGAGTGGTAAAAGGCAAACGTGTGGGTGAGATCAGAAGGGGGATCAGAAAAAGCCAATAACATATCCCCAAGTGCAAACACGAGTGTGAATAGAGTGACATTTTAATTTCTTTGGAGTGTTACTGTGAGGTTTTATGAGAGTGTTCTTGGTAAGGTCCTTTTCAAATTTTCATTCTTTATTTCACTAACAATTTTTCATCTTTTCAATGGAGTATGAACAGCAAAGAAAGAATGCATTTCACACTCGTTGCCATGTAGATGGTAAAGTGTGTCTTGTAGCTATTAACGGAGGAAGTTGTACAAACATTGCAAGCACATACATGGTGAACAAATTGGGGCTTTCAGCGATTAAACATTCCAGCCCATATGAATGGTTTAATGACGAGGAAAAGTTGATGGTCACTGAACAAGTACTGGTTCCATTCTCAATTGGAAAGTACAAAGATGAGATTCTATGCGATGTGGTGCCTATGAGTACAAGCCATTTGCTATTTGGACGACCATGGCAATTTGACAAACGGGCTATCTATGATGGATTCGCAAATCGCTATTCATTCATCCACGATAAAAGAAAATTTGTCTTGCCACCACTATCCTCTAGCCGAGTAAATGAAGATCAAAACACCTTGAGAGAGCGCATTGAAGCAATGAAGGAGCAACTTGAAGAAGAACGTTTGGAAGAAAGTTCAAGTGAAGGAATGCAATTTGAAATTGAAAAAATGATGAAAATCAAAGAGTGGATGAAGAAGACATTGGAGTTGAAAATGAGAGAGTTGAAAAGAATGAATTTGGAGACAAGAATGATAAACAACCGATTTTATCTAATGATTCTTTTTCTCCTATTCTTGATTTTTCTTTGATGCAGGATAATGAAAGTACTTCAAAGGATGAACCAATACAATTGTCCATCATGAACAAGTGTTCACTTCCATTCATAAGCATTAATGGGTTTGTTTTCTCTAATCTTTTGAAATTGATTTTCTTTTCTACTAATCTGATTGTGGTTATAGGAAATGAAAGAAGACATAAGTTTGAGAAAGAGTTGCACCGGAAGATGAGAGGAAACAAAGAAGATGATACAAAATTTGTTCCTACCATGCCTAGCTCGTTAATGGTTATTTCCATTGAATCAAAGGTGATCATTTGGAAAGATATAAAGGCAAAAGCACATGATGTTTCCTACCATCACCAAAGAGAAGTTGAAGGGATAAGCAAAGTTCAGAAGACACATCCATGCACCAAAGGACATGTTGGTTACAAACAACACCAAGGAGATGTTCAAGAAACTAGTGTCTTTACAAAAATACATGATGTTTCAAAACAACACCAAGGAGTTGACGTGATCTACCTACTTGAAAGATTTCAAGGGTTAAGACTCTTCACCAACCATCATGATGATTCCAAGAGAGAAGACGAAGAGTTATGTACCTTCTCCAAAGGATGTGTTGTTTCAAGTAAAAAGTTTGATCAAAAGACATTCTTCATCGATGAAGGATATGATGTTTCCAAAGGACATCAAGGAAGACTCCAAGAGACGCAAGTCTTTACAGAGAGAAATGTTGAATCAAAGCAACACAAACGAGATGGAACAATGAAATTGAACATTTCATGGGGAGAATCTTCTCAAGGAGAACATAATGATTCAATCCTTCCTACATCAAGAAGGTCTTCAATGAGAAACTACTTCTATTTGAGGACAAATCGCCTAAAAGAAGGGGAGGATGATGTGATCCTGTATAGCTCCAAATTTCTCCATGATTTGATCACACCATGGAGGTTATTCAAATCTGGTTCTAAGGGAGTTCTACCTTACTTTATCTTATATTTACTTATTTATGCACTATATATTATTATAAGCATACAATTTCATATTAGACTATGCTTGAATTATCATAACATGTGCATTCATTCATTATGTCCTATGGTTTGCATCATTGATTGATATTCATGCATATAATCTATAGTTGTAATAATAATATTCATTCATTATCGTATGATGCATGAGTTATTATTATAACCTATAGTTCACATCTTTATAATATGCACATTCTTATTACTTTATAATAATTCATATACTTAGCTTATATTATGCTTTCTTTTGTAGGTGCATGTTCAGCCATATGATGTGAGCTGACCTAAAGCTAGCATTGGAGTCCAAGAGCTATGGAAACTTAACTAGGACAACTTCGGGACAGCTCAAAAACATTTTGGGACAAAGTTGCCAGCTGACCCCCAAGCTCATAGCTCACTTGAGCTGGACTTTTGAGCTAGCTAGAGACCTCATTTCAGCTGGAGAGTTGCACCGTCATCTTCACCACACAGAACACTTCAAATATGGTCTATGTCAATTTTTGTGGATTCGTACCTTTTCGCGAATAGTTGTCATTCCAAAAGGTGCCTTTTCACAAGGAGCTGACCTATGACTCATCTTCATGTAATTCATCTATGGCCAGCTCATCTTCAGCTCAAACACTTGTAAAGTAGCTCAAATGATGAAAGGTGACCTTCCACATAATGTGACCTTTCATGACAAGTTGCTGCACATTGAAGGCCATGACACCTAGATGCATGTTGGAAGCCAAGTCACGCCTAGTTGCTGCCATATTCATTCCATGGACTTCAAGACACCATCCTATGGTTGTAACATCACCAAAGCCTTGCAAGAAGACCCATGTGCGTTCAAGTAGGCTGCCATGTGCATCATTCAAGCATGTGCACTCCATGTGACATCAAATTGGTGCCAAAACACCAAGGGATGCTTCCTATTCGGCCAAAGACTCTTTCCTCTTCATTTTGGCGTCCAAATAACTTCCAAATGCATTCAAATCAACCTTAGGGCCGAACCAACACATAACCATTCGGCCAAGAGTATGTATCTTCATTTAAATCATGTATTTTCATTAAAAATCATGTATTTTCAAAGGGATTTCAACCTTGGCTGAACCATCAAGTATCTATTCGGCCTAAACCCTTTGAAAACTATAAATAGGCTATTGCATTTCATTTGTAACATAACCCTTTTGATATTAAAAATCCTTTGTGAGATTATTCTCTCTTCAAGTTCTTTTTAGAACTATATCGATTAAGCAAGCCTTTTCTAAAGCTTGTGGCGTCATTCCCTCATTGATACTTCTAGTTCCTAGTTTTAATAACTAGTGGGTCAAAGTCCTTTCATACCATCCCTTATAGAACTTATAAGAAACGGGTCTTTGCTCTTTTATAGCATTGGTTCCTTCTTAGTTTTATAAGATACAATCTGTCCATCACCATTATCACGCCTATATCATCACCATAGTCCAGCACCATTATCACGCCTATATCATCACCATATTCCATCACCATTATCATGCCTATATCATCACCATAGTCCATCACCATTATCACGCCTATATCATCACCATATTCCATCACCATATCACGCCTATATTATCACCAACTTATAAATTTCCATTTCTTCATCTTTGAATTATCCTTCATCCTCAACAAGGCATTCGTCCATCATCACCATTGGAGGCCGAATCCATCATCACTTGAAGGACCATTCTACAACACTTCCGCAGCCCTTCTTTGATAACTATTCTATCCATTTCAATTCTTTTCATTTCTATTTACGTTTCATTTCTTAATTATCATATTACTTAATCAATTCTTATTCTTTTTTGCAGATTACTTTCAATCCAAGGTGTAGCATTTGGTGTCTCTCCTAGATCGGGAAACAACAAGGTTGCCAACTTCTCCATTATTGAAGAAGCCTGGTTAGCCTTACATCACTTATGGTTCATCTTGGCGCCAACTTAAAGTAACACCTTGTTTTGGCCGAATAGAGAGAAGTCCCTTCACTTTGGCGCCTAATAGTTCCACACACATGGCACATGGGTGGGCTGGTCATGAGGCACTCACATGGGGTTCATAGGATGCTTAAGGTGTAGGCTCATCCATGAAATGAAAAAAGGCAGCAATGTAGGCGTGACTTGGCATCCATCATGCGTCTAGGTGACATGGCATCGATTGGGAAGCAACTTGTCATGAAAGGTCACTTTGTGTGAAAGGTAACCATTCATCAATTGAGCTACTTCCCATGTGTATGAGATGAAGATGAGCTGGCCATAGATGAATTATATGAAGATGAGTATTTGGTCAGCTCGTTGTGACAATGCACCTCTTGGAATGACAATTCTTCGCGAAAAGGTACGAATACAAAAAATTAACCTAAACCATATTTGAAGTAATGTGTGTGGTGGTGGTGATGATGCAACTCTCCAGGTGAAATGAGGTCTCTAGCTAGCTCAAACGTCCAGCTCAAACGTCCAGCTCAAGTCAGCTATGAGCTCGGAGGGTAGCTGGCAACTTTGTCCCAAAATGATCTTGAGCTGTCCCGGAGTTGTCGTAGTCAAGTTTCCATAGCTCTTGGACTCCAATGCTAGCTTTAAGTTAGCTCCCATTATGTGGTTTCCTATGCACCTACAAAAAGAAAGCATAATATAAGCTAAGTAATATAAGATATAAATGTATAAATATGCATAGCTATAAATGTAATGTATGTAAACTATTATCATAACTATGGTATAAAGAAAGAATAAGTTAGAGAAAATTCCCCTTTGATTATTGTGAAAGGTTGGAGATGCAAGGACATTCATGTTCTGATTTGGATCACATCATCCCCCTTCTTTAAAGGGATTTGTCCTCAAATCGATTAGTGGTTTCTCTTCAATGTTCCTCCATCCCATAGTTGTTGTTTTGTCAAAAATGGGGATTTCTTCAATAGGCACTTGTGTGAGATATGTCCATGTCATTTTGTCTTGAAAGTTTAGGCTCCTTGACATCCCAAGAGTGATGTCCCATATCTTTCCAATCGGCATGTTCATTGAATCCTCATGAGTCACGTCCATTGGTTCTCCAAATGTCACATCCTTTGAATGAAAAATTGTGTCCTTTTACTGTTCAATAGACACATCTTTTGGATTTTCAAAGGACACGTCTCCTAAACCTTCCTTTTGACAAATGGTGTCTCTTGGTACATCCTACAAGTCAAAGAAAAAATCTACATTTTCAAAGTTAGAATAATCATCTTCAACCTTGCGTTCAGTCAATAGACATTCTCGTATCAAGCACTTTGAAGAATAAACACTTGTTTTCGGATCAATTTTCTCCACGCTTGCTGATGCTTTTCCTTTCCTTATAGCCTCAACACTCTGTTTCATTTTGACTTGATCATTCTGAACTTGTTTCGACGTTAAAGGAGTAAGGTAATCTTTTTCCCTTTATGGTTGAAGGAGTACTGATTTGTGAAACAATCATGGATAGTCCTTTTGATACGTGCATGACCAGAATCAAACTTCATTCATCTATGAAAGTATTCATGAAAACCAAAGGAGTTATCATTATCTTATTCTTTTATTATTCACATGTTGTTTGCATTATGTATGAAAAATATATTTATGATATAGCTTGTTATAGTCATGCCTTAATCATACATATTCATTTATATGAAATAACTTAGTTATGAATATTGTTGTATGATCCACATTTTATATTAATTGATGCACAATGTTATTTAAGTATATTTAGCATGTTAGAATAGTCTTACAGTCATATTTTGCATGATTATCACATATACATCAAGGCAGCATACTTATCATTCATTTTATCTCTTAGGCTTTATGCATTAGCTCACGCATATTATAAGATGATATATTTAGCTCATGACCTTCAAACATAGCTCATATTACCATAATCATGCATGACAACAAGGTATTTAGCTCATATCAGCTTAATGCCATGGATTTACCTTGTTTCCTTGCACATATAGGTACATTAGAGCATGACACACGTTGGGGTAGCCTGGTGGATTATTTGGATATAAAATACAGATGACAAACAACTCACAAAGTATATGGCAGCTCATGGAACACTAAGGAAAGCTCAATTCAGCTAGAGGAGCTCAAGGCTAGCTAAACTTAGCTAGTTGGACTATTTGAAGTGAAGTTGCCAAAAGTGATATCAATGGTAGCTGAATGTAGCTGAACATACTGATATGAAGCTCACATGGACTTGGCTAGGAAGCTCATTCACAACAACCCCTTGCTTGCTAGCTAGTTCCACATTCGAGGGAGGAGAACACATGGACGCCCAAGATGGTGCACATGACCAGCCTTCATCTCATGCACAAGGCTACACCACAAGGCTCCCTAGAACACCCATGTGCGTGCCATATGACCAGCCCCAATATGCCTTGCATGTGGTATCATTTAGGCGCCAAGATGAAGAGTATTCTCACTATTCGGCCAATTATCATCTCTTCTCCTTTTTGGCGCCAACTTGAAGGGACACAAGAGCTATTCGGCCAAGGGTTATTACTGATGTGATCTGATTCAGCGTCACAAATGGACTTGCATCTCCAACCTTTCTCAATATTCAAAGGGGGATTTTTCTTAACTTAATCTTTCTTTATACCATAGTTATAATAATAGCTTACATATATTATAATTATAGTTATGATGATGATATTATGAATGTATGAAGTTATTGTTATGAACCACATATTTATATCTTATATTACTTAGCTTATAAATACTTTCTTTTGTAGGTACATGTTCGGCCACATCATGGGAGCTGATTTAAAGCTAGAATTGGAGTCAATAAGCTTGGAAATCTTACATAAGATGACTCGAGAGATCATGAAGAACAAATGATGAAAAGTTGTCAGCTGACCTCCGAGCTCATAGCTCACTTGAGCTGGACTTTTGAGCTAGCTAGAGACTTCATTTCAGCTGGAGAGTTGCACCATCATCTTCACCACATAGAGCACTACAAATATGGTCTAGGTCGAATTTTATGAATTCGTACCTTTCCGCGAAGAGTTGCCATTCCGATAAGTGCTTTTTCACAAGGAGCTATCCTATGACTTGTACACATGTCCTTCATATATGGCCAGCTCAACTTCAGCTCAAACTCATGGGAAATAGCTCAAATGATGAAAGGTTGTTTCACACAAATGTGACCTTTCATAATTAGTTGCTGCCCCATTGATGCCATGTCACCTAGACACATGTTTGATGCCAAGTCACGCATAAGTTGCTGTTCATCTTCACGCCATGGAGGAGTCCATGCCTTAAGCATTCTACACCATCCATGTGAGTGCCACATGACCAGAAACCCATGTGCTTTGCATGTGAATGAAATAGGCGCCAAAATGAAAAGGCTTCTCTCTATTCGGCCTAAACATCATCATGCTTCAAGTTGGCGCCAAGATGAAGAGATATGGGAACCATTCGGCCAAAGACATCTCCCCTCATCCAAGCATCATTTATTTTCGTTTTAAGACATGTACTTTGCCGAAAAGGCATGTATTTATTCGGCCAAGCCTTTACAAATCTATAAATAGGCTTTGGCATTCATTTGTAAACTCAACCATTTGATAAAAAAATCCTTTTGTGAGATTATTCTCTCTTCAAGTTCTTTTTAGAACTATATCGATTAAGCAAGTCTTTCTAAAGCTTGTGGCGTCATTCCTTCACCTTGATACTTCTGGTTCCTAGTTTAAATAACTAGTGGGTCCAAGTCCTTTCATACCATCCCCTATAGAACTTATAAGAAACGGGTCTTTGCTCCTTTATAGCATTGGTTCCTTCTTAGTTTTATAAGATACTATCTATTCATCACCATCTTCCATCACCATTTTCACGCCTATAACATCACCATAGTCCATCACTTTCACGCCAACTCTACCACCATTCCAATAACATTTCATCACTATTAAATCATCCTTCATTCATAAACAAGGCATACTTCATCGTCACCATTGGAGGCCGAAGTCAACATCACTTGAAGGAGATTTATTCAACACTTCCGCAGCCCATCTTGATAACATTCCTTTCCATTTCTATTATTTCCAATTCCATTCACTTTTAATGTCTTAATTATCATATTACTTAATTAATTCTTCTTCTTTTTGTGCAGATTACTTTCAATCCAAGGTGTAGCATTTGGTGTCTCTCCTAGATCGGGAAACAACAAGGTTGCCAACTTCTCCATTATTGAAGAAGCCTGGTTAGCCTTACATCAAGCGGTAATCAGAGCTTTGTTGGATTGACATACAAAGTGCTACAACAAAAAAAAGCAACAAGAAAGAAGAAAACAAAAGAGAAAAGAAAAAGACTCCTACATCAAATTTGGAGTGCAAAAGAAAGAAAAGAAAAAGAAGAAAATCAAAAGCAAAAGAAAAGTGAAGCAAGTTGCAAAGTACACTTAAAGAGAAGCACCATACAATCTGCCCAACATCAAACTTGAAGGAGGTATCCTTGTTGTTTCTTGTGAAGGAAGATAGTAAGTGTTGCAACTTGAGTTGTAAGTTATCTTCACTTATTTACTATTTCATTTCCTTTTCTTTCATCTTTTCTTATTCCATTACCTTATCATCTTTCTTAACCTTTCCTAGCATATCCTTTATCATATACCCTAACCATTTCTAAACCGACGCACAAACTAAAGAAACTTGCTCAATCTTGAGTTAGTTCTTAAAAAGGACCCACAAGAGAGAATCGAGCGGTAAAAGGAAAACGAGAGGGTGAGATCAGAAAAAGCCAAGGATCATATCCCCGAGTGCAAACACGAGAGTGAGTGGAGTGCAATCTAAATTTTCTTGGAGAGATCACGTGAGGTGACGCGATCACGGTCGGACCTCGTCGATCGATTGTGGATCTAGGAAGGAAGCGAAACAACCTACATAAGATAAAGATAAGAAACTGATAGTTTATGGTGGTAAATGTGATGGTAAATGGTCGATTTAAGAGATGGTAGCGGAAGACTCGGTTGTGGTAATAATATGGATAACGAAGTGTAGGATGCTGAAAACGATAGTATCTTAAAGAAGACTCAAAGAAGAACCGATGTTAAAGAACAACGACCCCGACTTTATATTGCTTCGATAAGGGATGGTAAATCGGACTTTGACCCGCTATCTATAAAGAGATAGGAACCATAAGTATCAAGGTGAAAGGAATGACGCCACAAGTAACGAATTACTTGATAAGTCGATAAAAGTCACGAAGGACTCAATTAAGAGAAAACTCTCAAATTATCATTAAAACAAAGTCTATGCCATACAATGCAAGATGAAACCTATTTATAAGACTACAAATGTATGCATGGACATATTACACTATTACATGGCCGTAGGTTCTATCATCAATGGGGAGGAAATTGTTGCTTGTTGATGTGGCGTTCTTTACATATTTCCCAATCATATTTTGAGCCTTATTTTCATGCAAGAATTCGGTCAAATGTTGGTGAAGTGTTCTCTTGGACGAATGTTCCAATATGATGCTTGAATGGTGCGTTGTTGAGGTGGCATCCTTTAATACATAATCCATCATATTTGAACTTAATATTATGCATAAACTATGCAAATATTCGTTCAAATGAGAGGAGAATTGTTGCTGGCCGAAATTCCTCAAGACAAGGTGTAGTGGGAACACAACTAAGTGGAGACAAACAAGATTCTTTGCACATGGGCTGTTGCATTGTTTGTTTCGCACATGGGGCTGTACTTGGTGGAGAGAGTTGTCTTCTTCCTTGCTTTGTTAAATGGGAGATATAATTAATCAAAAAAACTGGTGAATGAGTTGCATTTCCAGCCGGTTCCACTATGCCCATATTTGCCATGAATTAATGCACGAATTTGTGAGCATAATTGATGCCTTCAATTGTTTATGATACCTTTCTCTCCACTCATCCTTGTTTTCCGTGAGGTGTGCTGGAAATGGTTGAAAGAACTCCATTGAAAACCGTCCAGCGTGGGGCATTTCCCTTGTGTTCCTACAAGTGCACATAAACAAGTAATTTAATGATCTTGAATCTTTATAATCTGATTACTTGCTGTGTAAACGTCCTTGTGCTTTGTGAACCATGATTGTATGTTTATTTAAATGATATGAGCAACACGTGAAAGTGCCTAGATGAAAATGAATGCATTGAATCAGAAAACGAATGCAAATCCGTATTTTTTTTCCAGCATGTACTGTCTTCGGTAATCTGTGAATATCTCAAGTTTCCAGTATCGGATTGACACGATTCAAAATGCGTTGGAAAGCTAAGAGATAGGGGTATAAATTTTAAGAGACTACATCACCCAATTATGCTTGTAACATGTTCAAAACTGGAGATTAATATGAGTGACGTGAACTGTCCACTGGAATGAATAAAATACCTTGTTGCTGTGCATGTATGTGTCCTTGTGAGCTATGAATGCGTGATATAGTGAACTTTAATATTTAAATATTAAAACTAAAATGAGTGCACATGAATTAATTAAAAATAAATGATAACATGCTGTTATGTTTAATATGAATACAAAAAACGTGCTCAACAATATGAATGCACATGAATGGTAATTATAATTAAAAGAAAACATGATGTTGTGCTTAACAATGTGAAAATTACTAGCATTAAAATGAATGCATGGAATCACACGAATGCATGTTGCTTATTATTAAAATATGCTTAGATGAATGCATATGCAAATATAACAATATGGATATGATGATGATAAGTATGCTAAATGATGTTCATTCAAAATTAACGTGAAATAATTAATATGCATGAATGATATGCAAAACTTATCCTACATGTTGATCATACTTAAATACTTATATGCAAGACATGTAATGCATAAATAAGTAAATATAAAATAAAATAAGGAAGAGCTCCCTTAGATTGATCTTGATAGAACTTCCTTGACATGTTTACGTCATGGAGGAAGTCGGAGCTAAACAGGATCGTATCATGAGGTTTTTGTGAGTGTGCTGGTAAGGTTTTAAATTACTTTATTTCACTAACCATGTCTCAAAGTCCCCGAGGAAATGCAGGAACACAAAACTTACAAATGCAGGCACTCATTGGTGAAATGATGAGAATGTTTCGTGAAGAGTTCGATGTTCCTCATGAAAAGATAGATCAACACCATGATCTACCACCAACCCGTAATAATGGAGCCAATAGAAGACAACAACAACCACCCCCTCCAGAAGAATATGTTCAAGAAAATTTTGACGAGCGTGAGCAAGCAGCATTCCAAGGCCCTAGACGTGCCATTGTTGATGACAATTTGAGCAACATTAAGATCAAAATTCCTCAATTCCAAGGAAAGACTGATCCTGAAGCCTATCTTGAATGGGAAAGCAAAGTGGAACATGTTTTTAGTTGCCACAACTATTCCGAGATGAAGAAAGTGAGATTGGCAGCCATGGAGTTTATAGACTATGCCTTAATATGGTGGGATCAACTTACCCTTAACCGAAGGAGGAATGGAGAACGACCGATCTCAACTTGGCTTGAAATGAAAGGTATTATGAGAAAACGATTCATTCCTGTTCACTATCACCGTGACTTGTTTCAAAAGTTACAGAATCTTAAACAAGGCCATAAGAGTGTGGAGGACTACTACAAAGAGATGGAAGTGGCCATGATCCGAGTCAACATTGAGGAGGATCGTGAAGCAACTATGGCAAGATTCCTTGCTGGACTTAATCCCGAAATTGCCAATACCTTAGAGTTATATCATTGCATCGCACTAGATGAGATGGTGCAAATGGCAATGAAGATTGAAAGACAACTGAAGAGGAGACATACATCTCGTAATGTTGCGCCCACACCATCAAGATGGAATCCAAACATAAAGAAACCTACTCCTCCTCTTGTTAAAGAACAAGCCGAATCTTCGAAGACTCAACAAGTAAGTAAAGACCCCAATCGTGGAAAGCAAACTACTGAACGTTCAAGAGACACTAGGTGCTTTAAATGTATTGGGAGGGGCCATATAGCTACGCAATGTCCTAACCGGAATACCATGCTCTTACTTGGAAATGGTGAAATAGAATCATAACCTGAAGAAGAAGAAGAGGCACCCATTGAAGTCAATGAAGAAATAACTCTTTCAGATCCCGTTGATCAAGGGGAAGCCTTGGTAATTAGAAGAAGTTTGAATCTTCAAGTTGCGGAAGATAATGCACAGCGAGAAAACATATTCCATACCCGATGCCATGTGAATGAAAATGTATGTTTTGTTATTATAGACGGTGGAAGTTGTACTAATGTGGCCAGTACAATAATGGTGGAAAAGCTTGGTTTGAAAACAATGAAGCACCTAAATCCATATAAGTTGTAGTGGCTCAATGAACGAGGAGAACTCAACGTGAGCAAACAGGTGATAATTCCTTTTTCCATTGGCAAATACAAAGATGAGGTTATGTGTGATGTTGTCCCTATGCACGCTAGCCATCTACTCCTTGGAAGGCCATGGCAATACGACAAAAGGACTATTCATGATTGTTTTACCAATCAATACTCGTTCAGCCATAAAGGAAAGAAGATTATCCTAACTCCTTTAACGCCTAAACAAGTTCAGAATGATCAAGTCAGAATGAAACAGAGTATTGAGGCTATTAGGAAAGGAAAAGCAACAACCATGGAAGAAACTGATCCAAAAACAAGTGCTTATTCTTCAAAGTGTTTGATTCGAGAATGCCTATTGACAAAATGCAAGGTTAAGGATGATTATTCTAACTTTGAACATGCAGATTTTTTTCTTTGACTTGCAGGATTTACCAAGAGGCACCATTTGCCAAAAGGAAGATTTAGGAGACGTGACCTTTGGGAATCCAAAAGATGTGACCATTGAAAAGCAAAAGGACATCAATTTTCATTCAAAGAATGTGTCTTTAGAAGAACCAATGGATGTGACCTATGAGAATTCAATGATCATATCTATTGGAGTATTAAGAAACACCACTTTTGGGATATCAAACGTTGAAAAGAAACCACCCTTCAATTTGAGGACAAATTGCTTTAAAGAATGGGGGATGATGTGATCCGATTCAGCGTCACAAATGGACTTGCATCTCCAACCTTTCTCAATATTCAAAGGGGGATTTTTCTTAACTTAATCTTTCTTTATACCATAGTTATGATAATAGCTTGCATACATTATAATTATAGTTATGATGATGATATTATGAATGTATGAAGTTATTGTTATGAACCACATATTTATATCTTATATTACTTAGCTTATAAATACTTTCTTTTGTAGGTACATGTTCGGCCACATCATGGGAGCTGATTTAAAGTTAGAATTGGAGTCAATAAGCTAGGAAATCTTACATAAGATGACTCGGGAGATCATGAAGAACAAATGATGAAAAGTTGTCAGCTGACCTCCGAGCTCATAGCTCACTTGAGCTGGACTTTTGAGCTAGCTAGAGACTTCATTTCAGCTGGAGAGTTGCACCATCATATTCACCACATAGAGCACTACAAATATGGTCTAGGTCGAATTTTATGAATTCGTACCTTTCCGCAAAGAGTTGCCATTCTGAGAAGTGTTTTTTCACAAGGAGCTGTCCTATGACTTGTACACATGTCCTTCATCTATGGCCAGCTCAACTTCAGCTCAAACTCATGGGAAGTAGCTCAAATGATGAAAGGTTGTTTCACACAAATGTGACCTTTCATAATTAGTTGCTGCCCCATTGATGCCATGTCACCTAGACACATATTTGATGCCAAGTCACGCATAAGTTGCTGTTCATCTTCACGCCATGGAGGAGTCCACGCCTTAAGCATTCTAGACCATCCATGTGAGTGCCACATGACCAGCAACCCATGTACTTTGCATGTGAATGAAATAGGCGCCAAAATGAAAAGGCTTCTCTCTATTCGGCCTAAACATCATCATGCTTCAAGTTGGCGCCAAGATGAAGAGATATGGGAACCATTCGGCCAAAGACATCTCCCCTCATCCAAGCATCATTTATTTTCGTTTTAAGACATGTACTTTGCCGAAAAGGCATGTATTTATTCGGCCAAGCCTTTACAAATCTATAAATAGGCTTTGGCATTCATTTGTAAACTCAACCCTTTGATAAAAAAAATCCTTTTGTGAGATTATTCTCTCTTCAAGTTCTTTTTAGAACTATATCGATTAATCATTCCTTTCTAAAGCTTGTGGCGTCATTCCTTCACCTTGATACTTCTGGTTCCTAGTTTAAATAACTAGTGGGTCAAAGTCCTTTCATACCATCCCTTATAGAACTTATAAGAAACGGGTCTTTGCTCCTTTATAGCATTGGTTCCTTCTTAGTTTTATAAGATACTATCTATTCATCACCACCTTCCATCACCATTTTCACGCCTATAACATCACCATAGTCCATCACTTTCACGCCAACTCTACCACCATTCCAATAACATTTCATCACTATTAAATCATCCTTCATTCATAAACAAGGCATACTTCATCACCACCATTGGAGGCCGAAGTCAACATCACTTGAAGGAGATTTATCAACAGTTCCGTAGCCCATCTTGATAACATTCCTTTCCATTTCTATTCTTTCCAATTCCATTCACTTTTAATTTCTTAATTATCATATTACTTAATTAATTCTTCTTCTTTTTGTGCAGATTACTTTCAATCCAAGGTGTAGCATTTGGTGTCTCTCCTAGATCGGGAAACAACAAGGTTGCCAACTTCTCCATTATTGAAGAAGCCTGGTTAGCCTTACATCAAGCGATAATCAGAGCTTTGGTGGATTGACATACAAAGTGCTACAACAAAAAAAAAGCAACAAGAAAGAAAAACAAAAGAGAAAAGAAAAAGACTCCTACATCAAATTTGGAGTGCAAAAAAAAAAAAAAAAGAAAAGAAAAAGAAGAAAAGCAAAAGCAAAAGAAAAGTGAAGCAAGTTGCAAAGTACACTCAAAGAGAAGCACCATACAATCTGCCCAACATCAAACTTGAAGGAGGTATCCTTGTTGTTTCTTGTGAAGGAAGATAGTAAGTGTTGCAACTTGAGTTGTAAGTTATCTTCACTTATTTACTATTTCATTTCCTTTTCTTTCATCTTTTCTTATTCCATTACCTTATCATCTTTCTTAACCTTTTCTAGCCTATCCTTTATCATATACCCTAACCATTTCTAAACAGACGCACAAACTAAAGAAACTTGCTCAATTTTGAGTTAGTTCTTAAAAAGGACCCACAAGAGAGAATCGAGCGGTAAAAGGCAAACGAGAGGGTGAGATCAGAAGGGGGATCAAAAAAAGCCAAGGATTATATCCCCGAGTGCAAACACGAGAGTGAGTGGAGTGCAATCTGAATTTTCTTGGAGAGATCACGTGAGGTTTTTGTGAGTGTGCTGGTAAGGTTTTAAATTACTTTATTTCACTAACCATGTCTCAAAGTCCCCGAGGAAATGCAGGAACACAAAACTTACAAATGCAGGCACTCATTGGTGAAATGATGAGAATGTTTTGTGAAGAGTTCGATGCTCTTCATGAAAAGATAGATCAACACCATGATCTACCACCAACCCGTAATAATGGAGCCAATAGAAGACAACAACAACCACCCCCTCCAGAAGAAGATGTTCAAGAAATTTTGACGAGGGTGAGCAAGCAGCATTCCAAGGCCCTAGACGTGCCATTGTTGATGACAATTTGAGCAACATTAAGATCAAAATTCCTCAATTCTAAGGAAAGACTGATCCTGAAGCCTATCTTGAATGGGAAAGCAAAGTGGAACATGTTTTTAGTTGCCACAACTATTCTGAGATGAAGAAAGTGAGATTGGCAGCCATGGAGTTTATAGACTATGCCTTAATATGGTGGGATCAACTTACCCTTAACCGAAGGAGGAATGGAGAACAACCGGTCTCAACTTGGCTTGAAATGAAAGGTATTATGAGAAAACGATTCATTCATGTTCACTATCACCGTGACTTGTTTCAAAAGTTACAGAATCTTAAACAAGGCCATAAGAGTGTGGAGGACTACTACAAAGAGATGGAAGTGGCCATGATCCGAGTCAACATTGAGGAGGATCATGAAGCAACTATGGCAAGATTCCTTGTTGGACTTAATCCCGAAATTGCCAATACCTTAGAGTTGTATCATTACATCGAACTAGATGAGATGGTGCAAATGGCAATGAAGATTGAAAGATAACTGAAGAGGAGACATACATCTCGTAATGTTGCGCCCACACCATCAAGATGGAATCCAAACATAAAGAAACCTACTCCTCCTCCTGTTAAAGGACAAGCCGAATCTTCGAAGACTCAACAAGTAAGTAAAGACCCCAATCGTGGAAAGCAAACTACTGAACGTTCAAGAGACATTATGTGCTTTAAATGTCTTGGGAGGGGCAGTATAGCTACGCAATGTCCTAACCGGAATACCATGCTCTTACTTGGAAATGGTGAAATAGAATCAGAACCTGAAGAAGAAGAAGAGGCACCCATTGAAGTCAATGAAGAAATAACTCTTGCAGATCCCGTTGATCAAGGAGAAACCTTGGTAATTAGAAGAAGTTTGAATCTTCAAGTTGCGGAAGATAATTCACAAAGAGAAAACATATTCAATACCCGATGCCATGTGAATGAAAATGTATGTTTTGTTATTATAGACGGTGGAAGTTGTACTAATGTGGCCAGTACAATAATGGTGGAAAAGCTTGGTTTGAAAACAATGAAGCACCCAAATCCATATAAGTTGTAGTGGCTCAATGAACGAGGAGAACTCAACGTGAGCAAACAGGTGATAATTCCTTTTTCCATTGGCAAATACAAAGATGAGGTTATGTGTGATGTTACCCTATGCACGCTAGCCATCTACTCCTTGGAAGGCCATGGCAATACGACAAAAGGACTATTCATGATTGTTTTACCAATCAATACTCATTCAACCATAAAGGAAAGAAGATTATCCTAACTCCTTTAACGCCTAAACAAGTTCAGAATGATCAAGTCAGAATGAAACAGAGTATTGAGGCTATGAGGAAAGGAAAAGCAACAACCATGGAAGAAACTGATCCAAAAACAAGTGCTTATTCTTCAAAGTGTTTGATTCGAGAATGCCTATTGACAAAATGCAAGGTTAAAGATGATTATTCTAACTTTGAACATGCAGATTTTTTTCTTTGACTTGCAGGATTTACCAAGAGGCACCATTTGCCAAAAGGAAGATTTAGGAGACGTGACCTTTGGGAATCCAAAAGATGTGACCATTGAAAAGCAAAAGGACATCAATTTTCATTCAAAGAATGTGTCTTTAGAAGAACCAATGCATGTGACCTATGAGATTCAATGATCATATCTATTGGAGTATTAAGAAACACCACTTTTGGGATATCGAACGTTGAAAAGAAACCACCCTTCAATTTGAGGACAAATTGCTTTAAAGAAGGGGGGATGATGTGATCCGATTCAACGTCACAAATGGACTTGCATCTCCAACCTTTCTCAATATTCAAAGGGGGATTTTTCTTAACTTAATCTTTCTTTATACCATAGTTATGATAATAGCTTACATACATTATAATTATAGTTATGATGATGATATTATGAATGTATGAAGTTATTGTTATGAACCACATATTTATATCTTATATTACATAGCTTATAAATGCTTTCTTTTGTAGGTACATGTTCGGCCACATCATGGGAGCTGATTTAAAGCTAGAAATGGAGTCAATAAGCTTGGAAATCTTACATAAGATGACTCGGGAGATCATGAAGAACAAATGATGAAAAGTTGTCAGTTGACCTCCGAGCTCGTAGCTCACTTGAGCTGGACTTTTGAGCTAGCTAGAGACTTCATTTCAGCTGGAGAGTTGCACCATCATCTTCACCACATAGAGCACTACAAATATGGTCTAGGTCGAATTTTATGAATTCGTACCTTTCCGCGAAGAGTTGCCATTCCGAGAAGTGCTTTTTCACAAGGAGCTGTCCTATGACTTGTACACATGTCCTTCATCTATGACCAGCTCAACTTCAGCTCAAACTCATGGGAAGTAGCTCAAATGATGAAAGGTTGTTTCACACAAATGTGACCTTTCATAATTAGTTGCTACCCCATTGATTCCATGCCACCTAGACACATGTTTGATGCCAAGTCACGCATAAGGTGCTGTTCATCTTCACGCCATGGAGGAGTCCACGCCTTAAGCATTCTACACCATCCATGTGAGTGCAACATGACCAGCAACCCATGTGCTTTGCATGTGAATGAAATAGGCGCCAAAATGAAAAGGCTTCTCTCTATTCGGCCTAAACATCATCATGCTTCAAGTTGGCGCGAAGATGAAGAGATATGGGAACCATTCGGCCAAAGACATCTCCCCTCATCCAAGCATCATTTATTTTCGTTTTAAGACATGTACTTTGCCGAAAAGGCTTGTATTTATTCGACCAAGCCTTTACAAATCTATAAATAGGCTTTGGCATTCATTTGTAAACTCAACCCTTTGATAAAAAAAATCCTTTTGTGAGATTATTCTCTCTTCAAGTTCTTTTTAGAACTATATCGATTAAGCAAGCCTTTCTAAAGCTTGTGGCGTCATTCCTTCACCTTGATACTTCTGGTTCCTAGTTTAAATAACTAGTGGGTCAAATTCCTTTCATACCATCCCTAATAGAACTTATAAGAAATGGGTGTTTGCTCTTTTATAGCATTGGTTCCTTTTTAGTTTTATAAGATACTATCTATTCATCACCACCTTCCATCACCATTTTCACGCCTATAACATCACCATAGTCCATCACTTTCACGCCAACTCTACCACCATTCCAATAACATTTCATCACTATTAAATCATCCTTCATTCATAAACAAGGCATACTTCATCACCACCATTGGAGGCCGAAGTCAACATCACTTGAAGGAGATTTATTCAACACTTCTGCAGCCCATCTTGATAACATTCCTTTCCATTTATATTCTTTCCAATTCCATTCACTTTTAATTTCTTAATTATCATATTACTTAATTAATTCTTCTTCTTTTTGTGCAGATTACTTTCAATCCAAGGTGTAGCATTTGGTGTCTCTCCTAGATCGGGAAACAACAAGGTTGCCAACTTCTCCATTATTGAAGAAGCCTGGTTAGCCTTACATCAATTACCCTCCATTTAAACTGAACCATCATCTTTATTTGTAAATAAATTATGACTTTATAGGAATTCTGATGTGATTCCAATCAGCGCTAACTTTCTTCTTGATCATATTAAAACATATAAGTTCACCAAGGATGATTCAAAGGGAGTTTTACCTTACTTCATCCTATACCTGCTCATTTATGCACTATATTTTATCATATGTTTTTATTTACCTCTTAGGATATGCTTATCATATGATATCATTCATTGCATGAATTTGTATGAGTTTTATTAGTTGCATGACATTCATTGCATTTAATAAGTTTGTTGTTCATTAAAGCATGCATTGCATTTAAGCATGTATTTCATTTAGGGAAGTATTTCATTTATGCATCTAGTTGTTTAATAAACTAATTCATTCATGCATTTAGTTCATTGAATAAAGTTAGTTCATTGAATAATGTTATTTAATTAATCAAACAAACTCTTAATTATCCCTTGCATATTTTAAATGTTATGATTGAATAAAGTTTATCTTTATGTTTAGGTGCAATAGGGAAGCTGGACAGTCTCAATAGATGCAAGATTATCAGCCAGAATGTCTTCCAATTCTGGATTCTATACAGACGTGTTTGGGTCCAACAATCAATCGGAAATTATTCCTCTATCTCTTAGATTTCCAATGCCTTTTAAATCACCTCAATCCGATATCGGGAGCTTGAGATATGATCGATTTACTGAAGATAGTGCAGGATGGAATTTTCGTTATGGGAATTTCATGCATGGATTATTTGGTCCTTTCATCTTCTACCAAGAGAGAAGCAATTGAAGACTATCTTAATGCTTCTATTCAAAGCAATTCAAGGATGAATTCTTTTCATCTTTTCAAGGCTGTTCATATTCTTGGAGAGACAATGCATTCAATCCTTCATAATTCACCTATTCAAGTCTTACTTATCATTCTTTGAAGGCTATTCACATGTTACCAAGGAACACGCAATGAAGGCTTATTTTATTTCATTTAATCATCAAATTAAGTGATAAAATCAGCAAGGAATTTGAAGGGACAAGCTAATTTAGACATGTAGGATGTCCACATTCATCCTATGACTTCATTTATCCTCTTTTCTTCTATTTTCAAGCAAAGCAAGGCAGCCCAAAAGTCACCCTCCTTTTTGGACGAATTTATGGCTGAACATATCTCAAATTAAAGCTTAATTCATCCATTTTCAATCTACATGGCCAGCCATCAAAGGATAAGAAGAATGACAAGTAATTTAATTGAATTCAATTGTATTTAGGTGATTGTTTTATTTTAATTGTAAAAACTCTTCATATGGTGCCTATCAACACTATAAATAGGCACATCCATTGCATTTGTACATAGAACTTTTTGCATAATAAACTCTTTGAAAGGTTGCTTTCATTTTAGTTCTTGGATTATAACTCTATCGGTTTCTGGTGGTTTTTGAAGCCTTCATCCATTTTATCTTGTTATAGCGTTGGTTCCTAACTATACTATAGCTAGTGGGTCACGTTCCACCCTCAATCACTTCGATTCCATCTTTATTATATTTTTGGTTCCTAACTCATATATAGTTAGAGGGTCACAATCCATCTTTTGAATTACTATCATTCTCCATGCCAACCACAAACATCCTTCACCATTTTCGTTACATCCATTCAACCCCTATCACCACCACACTTATTTCATTTATAATACACTTCAAATTCATTTTATCATTTCCATTACTTTCATACACATATTTATATATACATATTTCCCTTATTATAACGTTGTTTGTGCATTTTCAGTCTTCAATCAAAGCACTGCGAAGTTCTTACTAGAATCACGATTGGACATTCACATATATGACTCGAAACAAATAATCGAGATCATATCAAAGACACAAGGGCTGGCCAAACCACCATGTATCTATTCGGCCATGCCTCTCCATTTCCTATAGATAGGCCATCATATTTCATTTGTAATCAGACCTTTTTGATTAATATAAGTGAGATTATTCTCTTTCTTAAGTCCTGGTGACTTTTATCGACTTATCAAATATTTTTATACTTGTGGCGTCAATCCCCTTCCCCTTGATACTTTTGGTTCCTAGTTCTTATAACTAGTGGGTCAAAGTCCTTTATACCACCCCTTAAAGAAGTAATATAAAGTCTGGGTCTTTTTTCTCTATAGCATTGGTTCTTCTTTTAGTCTTCTTTAAGATACTACCTCACAACCATCCCTTTGTTTCATCAACCATAAACCATAGTCATATCAACCATCTTCCACTTCCATCACTCATTATTTAAATAGCATACCTGTTCACCTATACGTTTACCACCCTTAACCATATGTTTTGTGCCATTCACTTATGCAGGTTAATTTGCTTCCTTCCTAGATCCACAATCAATCGACAAGGTACAAGTGCCTTACATAACCTTTTATTATACTGCCATGTTATATGATCTCGGTTATGTGTTCCAAGTCATATACGATGTTGCCCGATCGTGATTCTAGTAAGAACTTCGCAGTTCTTTGATTGAAGACTGAAAATGCACAAACAACGTTATACGAAGGGAAATATGTATATATAAATATGTGTATGAAAGTAATGGAAATAATAGAACGAAGTTGAAGTGGATTGTAAATGAAAGAAGTGTGGTGGTGATAGTGGTTGAATGGATGTAACGAAAATGGTGAATGATGTTTGTGGTTGGCGTGGAGAATGATAGTAATTCAAAGGATGGATTGTGACCCTCTAACTATATATGAGTTAGGAACCAACAATATAATAAAGATGGAATTGAAGTGATAGAGAGTGGAACGTGACCCAGTACCTATAATAGAGCTATCAACCAACGCTATAACAAGATGAAATGGATGAAGGCTTCAAGACCAACACAAAACGATAGAGTTCTAATCCAAGAACTAAAATGAAAGCAATCTTTCAAAGTATTTTTATAAATCAAATTGTATGTCTACAAATGATCTCAAAGGTTCCTATTTATAGTATTTCCATGCAGCATATGAAAAGACTCAAAAGATGACAACATTCTCATCAATTTAACAATAAAATGCACTTGAATGCTTTGTCTTCTTATCTTCAAAGTTGGATGAATATTCTAGATCATTTTGGGGATGAATCTAGACAATTTGAAGTTGAATTTGGCCTTAATTTCGTCCAAGGGGTGGAAGACTCTTGGGTTGCCTTGCTTTGCTTACAAATGGAAAAAAAAGAGGTTAAATGAAGTCATAGGATGAATGTGGATATCCTACATGTCCAAATCAACTTGTCTCTTCAAATTCTTTGCTTGTTTTATAACTTAATTTGGTGGTTAAATGAAATAATATCAGCCTTCATTGCTTAGTCCATTGAAGAATATGATCAGCCTTCAAAAGATGATAAAGGCCTTGAATACTAAATTTTGAATTATGGTTATTTGCATGTCCCCTTGCTTGAACATAAATGGTCTTCAATGGGTGATAACATCAACCTTGAATGACTTGAATTGGTGAATTAAGATGACCATCAATTGTTTTTCTCTTGTTAAAAGATGAGAGGATTCTTCTTTGGCTCAAACTCATCAAAATCATCCATGCATACAATTCCCGTAACAAAATTCCAGCCTGCACTGTCTTCAATAAATCGATCATATATAAAGCTCATGATATCGGATTGAGGTGATTCAAAAGGAGTTGGAAAGCTAAGATACATAAGAATAATGTCCAATTGGTTTCTAGACCCAAATATATCTGTATAGATTCCAGAAATAGAAGACATTCTAACTGATATTCTTACATCTGTTGAGACTGTTCAGCTTCCCTCTTGCACCTAAACACAAAGATAAACTTTATTCAATAATAACATGTAAATATGCATGGGATAATTAACAGTTAGTTTGATTAATGAAATAACATTATTCAATGAACTAAATGCATGAATGAAGTAGTTTATTAAATAACTAGATGCATAAATGAACTACTTCTCTAAATGAAATACCAGCTTAAATGCAATGCATGCTTTAATGAAAAGCACACTTATTAAATGCAATGAATGTCATGCAAATTCATGCAGTGAATGATATCATATGATAAGCATATCCTAAGAGGTAAATACAAACATATGATAAAATATAGTGCATAAATGAACATGTATAGGATGAAGTAAGGTAGAACTCCCTTTGAATCAGCCTTGGTGAACTTTAATGATTTAATCACATCAAGAAGAAAGTTAGGGTTGATTGGGATCACATCACCATGGCCTTCCAAGAAATAGATGGCTAGCGTGCATAGAGACAACATCACTCATAACCTCATCCTTGTATTTTCCAATTGAGAAAGGAACTATCACATGTTTGTTAACGTTGAGTTTCATTGAGCCATTGTAGCTTATAGGGACTCGGGTGCTTTATAGTTTTCAAGCCAAGTCTTTCCACTAGGATTGTGCTGGGCACATTAGTACAACTTCAACCACCTATAATAACAAAACCTACCTTTTCATTAACATGGCATCGGGTATGAAAAATGTTTTCTCTTTGTTCATTGTCCTCCGTGACTTGAATGTTCAAACTTCTTTTTATTACCAAAGCTTCTCCTCTTTCAACGAGGTCTGAAATGGTTATGTCTTCATTGACTTCATTTAGTGCCTCTTCTTCTTCTTCTTCTTCAGATTCAGATTCTATTTCACCATTTCCAAGTAAGAGCATTGTGTTCCGGTTGGAACATTGTGTAGATACGTGGCCCCACCCAAGACATTTAAATCACCTAATGTCTCTCAAACGTTCAGTGGTTTGTTTTCCTCGGTTAGGGTCTTTACTTACTTGCTGAGTCTTTGAAGATTTGGCTTGTTCTTTGACAGGAGAAGGAGTAGGCTTCTTGATGTTATTTGGACTCCATTTTGATGGTGTGGGCGCAACATTATGAGATATATGTCTCCTCTTTAGTTGACTTCCGATATTCATTGCCATTTGCACTATCTCATCTATTTCAAGGTGTTGGCAATTTCTGGATTAAGTCCGACAAGGAATCTAGCCATAGTTGTTTCACGATCTTCCTCAATGTTGACTCGGATCATGGCCACTTTCATTTCTTTATAATAGTCCTCCACACTCCTTTGACCTTGCTTGAGATTCTGTAATTTTTGAAACAAGTCTCGGTGATAATGAACAGGAATGAATCGTTTCCGCATTATAACTTTTATTTCATGCCAAGTTGAGATCGGTCGTTCTCCATTCCTCCTTCTGTTAAGGGTAAGTTGATCCCACCATATTAAAGCATAGTCTATGAACTCCTTGGCTGCCAATCTCACTTTCTTTATCTCGGAATAGTTGTGGCAACTGAAAACATGTTCCACCTTGCTTTCCCATTCGAGATAGGCGTCAGGATCAGTCTTTCCTTGGAATTAAGGATTTTAATCTTGATATTACTCAGGGTGTCATCAATAATAGCACGTTTATGGCCTTGGAATTCTACTTGTTCTCCGTCGTCAATATTTTCTTGAACATCTTCTTCTAGAGATGGTTGTTGTTAACTCCTAAGAACTCCATTATTCTGGACTGGTGGTGGATCCTGATGTTAATCTATATTTTCATGAAGATCATTGAACTCTTCATGAAACATTCGCATCATTTCTCCAATGAGTGCTTGCATTTGTAAGTTTGGTGTTCCTACATTTTTTTGGGGCTTTGAGACATGGTTAGTGAAATAAAAATATAAATTAAAACCTTACCAGCACACTCACAAAAGCCTCACTTGATCACTCCAAAGAAAATTCAGATTGCACTCCACTCACACTCATGTTTGTACTGGGGGATATGTTCCTTGGCTTTTTCTGATCCCCCTTCTGATCTCACCCTCTCATTTTCCTTTTACCGCTCAATTCTCTCTTGTGGGTCCTTTAGAGAAATAACTCAAGATTGAGCAAGTTTCTTTGTTTGTGCGTCGGCTTAAAAGAAATGGTTATGGTATAGAAATGGTAAAGGCAAGATCAAATAGGTAAGAAGGGATAAACTAATAAATAAGAAAATATGAAAGAAAAGGAAATGAAATAAAGAGAAAATGAAGATAACTTACAACTCAAGTTGCAACACTTACTATCATCATTCACAAGAAACAACAAGGATACCCCCTTTAAGTTTGATGTTGGGCAGATTGTGATGTGCTTCTCTTTGAGTGTATTTTGCAACTTTGCTTCATTTTTCTTTTGCTTTGAATTTTATTCTTTTCTTTTCTTTCTTTTTTCACTCCAAATTTGATATAGGAGTCTTTTCTTTTTCTTTTTCTTTTTTATTCTTTCTTTTTCTTTTGTTGTAACACTTTGATTGTCAATCCGACTAATCTCTGAATACCGCTTGATGTAAGGCTATCCAAGCTTCTTTAATGATGGAGAAGTTGGCAGCCTTGTTATTTTCCGATCTAGGAGAGACACCAAAATGCTAAACTTGAATTAATAAGTAATTTACACAATATAAAGAAAGAATTTATAAAGTAGAATGATAATTAAGAAAGGAAATGGAAATGGAAAGAAATGAAAGGGATAGAAATGTAATCAAAGATATACTGTAGAAGTGTTGTAGAATTGTCCTTCAAATGTAATAGGATTCGGTCTTCAATTGTGATGATGGACGTGAACCTTGATGATTGATGAAGGATGATTTAATGATGAAGAAATGGTAATAGAATGGTGATGATATAGGTGTGAAGGTGATGGAAGATGGTGATGGTTAGATAGTATCTTAAAGAAGCGAAAGAGGAAGCAAAACTATAGAAAGTTTAACCCTATTCTTTATAAACTTAAATAAGGGATGGTATGTAAGGAATTGAACCCTCTAGTTATAAGAACTAGGAACTTAAAGTATATATGGAAGGGGTTGACACAACAAACTTAGAAAGTTTGCTTAATCGATATAGTTCTTAAAGAACTTAAAGAGAGAATTTCTCAAAAAGAGTTTATATTAATCAAGGGTTGTGTTACAAATGAAATGCCAAAGCCTATTTATAGGCTTGCAATGGTTTAGTCGAATAAATACATGTCTTTTCGACAAAATAAATGTTGCTTGGTTGAATGTAGATGTCCCTTTGGCCGAATGGTCTCCTTATGGTTCATCTTAGCGCCAACTTGAAGCAACACCTTGCTTTAACCGAATAGAGAGAAGTCCCTTCACTTTGGTGCCTAATAGTTCCACACGCATGGCACATGGGTGGGCTGGTCATGAGGCACTCACATGGGGTTCATAGGATGCTTAAGGTGTAGGCTCATCCATGGAATGAAGAAAGACAACAATGTAGGCATGACTTGGCATCCATCATGCATCTAGGTGACATGGCATCGATTGGGAAGCAACTTGTCATGAAAGGTCACTTTGTGTGTAAGGTAACCTTTCATTAATTGAGCTACTTCCCATATGTATGAGCTGAAGATGAGCTGGCCATAGATGAATTATATTTATATGAGTATTTGGTCAGCTCCTTGTATAAGGCACCTCTTGGAATGGCACGTCTTCGCGAAAAGGTACGAATCCAAAAAAAATTGACTTAGACCATATTTGAAGTACTCTGTGTGGTGGTGATGATGATGTAACTCTCTAGCTGAAATAAGATCTCTATCTAGCTCAAAAGTCCAGCTCAAGTCAACTATGAGCTCGAAGGGTAGCTGGTATCTTTGTCCCAAAATGATCTTGAGCTGCCCCGAAATTGTCCTAGTCAAGTTTCCATAGCTCGTGATATAAGCTAAGTAATATAAGATATAAATGTATAAATATGTGGTTCATAATAGTAACTTCATACATTACATAATATCATCATCATAGCTGTAAATGTAACGTATGTAAACTATTATCATAACTATGGTATAAAGAAAGAATAAGTTAGAGAAAATCCCCCTTTGATTATTGTGAAAGGTTGGAGATGCAAGGACATTCATGTTGCTGATTTGGATCACATCAAGGAACCTTTGGTGAAAATTTGTCTGGAGACAAGTAAGCTCTTAGCTGGGTTGAACTAAAGATTCGAGCTAGAATATGACTTCAATTCAGCTGAGGAGCTACACCATCATCACCATAACTCAGAAAAATTCAAATATGGGTCAAGTCAAATTTTTAGAAATCATATATTTTCGTGAAAATGTGTTTTTCCAGGAGGTGACTTTTCATAAGGAGCTGCCATAACACTCACCATGTAACTCACCTATGGCTAGCTCACGCCCAGCTCCTTCACCTTAGAACTAGCTCAAATATGAAAGGTTACCTTCCAACAATTGTAACATTTCATGAATGTTTCTGTCCATGAAGATGCCATTTCATCAAGATGCACATTGGTGAAGAGATCTCATCAAATGGAGGCCTAAATCACGAAGAGGTCTGTGGCACTCAACATGACCATTTGACCAGCCCCAATATACCTAGTACATGCACAAGACTTGGCACCAAAGTGAAGCAACTCATAACCATTCAACCAAGGGAGATGCACCTTCATTTCAACCGAATAGTCATGCACATTCATGAAGGAGTAGACAAACCTACACAAGGCCAAGTGACATCCCCATTCATCCAAAGCATCATGCACCAGCAATTAATCATGTACTTAGCCAATTGGGCATCTAATTATTCGTCCAACACTCTCATTTCCTATAAATTGAGATGCTGACATTATTTGTAATGATCTAATTCATTTTTTTAAATTTTCTTTGTGAGTTAATCTCTCTTCCAAGTTCTTTAAGAACTTTATCGATTAAGCAAGTATATTTCTATACTTGTGGCGTCATTCTTTCCATCTTGATTCTTTTAATTCCTAAATTTTATATCTTGTGGGTTTAAGACACCGTTACCATCCCTCAAGCATGTTTATGAAGACCAGGGTTGTGCTCCTTAGCGTAGCTTCATCTTTGGTGTGTTTGAGATACAAACTTCATCACCATCTTCCATTATCATTCATTCAAGTTGAACACCATCATCCATCTTCCATTAAAGGTCACCAACAACATCATCTTCAATATACTTCCGCATCCAACTCTTTCTTCCCTTTTATTCATTTTATTTTATCATTTTTAATTACTTATCCATTTCATTATATCCTTACTAATCATTTTACTTATCTTTCTTTGTTGCAGCCATACTTGCAATTCAAGGGCATCACTTTTTTCATTCCTAGATCGGGACAACAATAAGGTTGTCTATTCACTTCTTTTGAAGGGTGTAGATTCGCCTAACATCAGAAGGTGAGCTGATGTAAGGCACTTGTACCTTATCGATTAATTGTGGATCTAGGAAGGAAGCAAAACAACCTGCATAAGTGAATGGCTCAAAAGAGATGGTTAAGGGTGGTAAACGTATAGGTGAATATGTAGGTTGTTTAATAAATGAGAGATGGAAGCATAAGATGATTGATATGGCTATGGGTTTGGTTAATGAAATAATGGGATGGTTGTGAGGATAGTACCTTAAAGAAGACTCAAAGAAGAACCACTGCTATAGAAAGCAAAGACCCAGACTTTATATTGCTTCTTTAAGGGGTGGTATAAAGGGAGTTCTACCTTACTTCATCCTATACCTGGTCATTTATACAATATATTTTATCATATGTTTGTATTTACCTCTTAGGATATGCTTGTCATATGATATCATTCATTGCATGAATTTGCATGAGTTTTATTAGTTGCATAACATTCATTGCATTTAATAAGTGTGTTGTTCATTAAGCATGCATTGCATTCAAAGCATCTAGTTCATTTAGGGAAGTAGTTCATTTATGCATATTAAGATCATTTAGTAAGCTACTTCATTCATGCATCTAGTTCATTGAATAAAGTTAGTTCATTAATTAAACTTGTTCATTCATCAAACTAGTTCATTTAATAAAATAACTTTTTATTGTTTAATGCATATTTTCAATTAAAGATTGAATAAAGTTCACCTTTGAGTCTAGGTGCATGAGAGAAGTTGAACTGTTTCAATAGATGCAAGAATATCAATCAGAATGTGTTCTAATTCTGGATGTGATACAGATGTTTTTGGGCCCAGAAATCAATTTGAAATTATTCATCTATCTCTTATCTTTCCAACTCCTTTTGAATCACCTCAATTCGATATCGTGAGCTTGAGATATGATCAATTTTCTGAAGATAGTGCAGGCTGGAATTTTCATTACGGGAATTTCATGCATGGATGATTTGGATGAGTTTAAGCCAAGGAAGAGTCCTTTTGATGTGATCCTATCTATCTCCAATTTTCTCCATGACTTAATCACATCATGGAATTTTTCATTGCCATTTCTAAGGGAGTTCTTCCTTTTTTTTTATCTTGTATTATATCATTGATGCATTTTATTCTATCTTAAGCATGCATTCACATGATAGTATAAATTGTCATATTCTTATTTCATTCCTATGCATAGTAGATCATGTCTTTCCTATCATTCAATTAGTTGTTATAAATACATATCATTTCTTAGGATATCATTTTTACATGTTTCCATTTATCATTTATGAATACCATGTTCATACATAGACATATTCACATCTTTAAAATTGATGAACATTGTAAGCATGTTAGAATAGTATTAAGCATGTTTCCATTCATTCATTAACTCATGTCATACATGATAATTATTTCATAATTAGTTTAGTTGGTTGCTTGATGATGGAAACTCCTTTGGAACTTCAAGGGATATAACTGTTTGTTCTTCAAAAGACATGTTTCTTGAATCTTCAATTTGAAGTGGCATGTCTATTGGATTTTCCTATACAACAAAAGAAAGAATAGGAGTAGAATTAGATAAAATATGTTTTTCACCCTCACTTTCCTTTTCCTCTTTGCCCCAAGATTCAATTGTTTCATTTCAACTCCAACAAATTCATTTACAATTTTTCTTATCTCCTAAAAATGTTCTCTTTTCAAAAATTTCTTTTTCTCCGCTCTCAATGTCTTTTTCAACTCTTATTTCTTTTCTTTTTTGCAAATATTTCCTTTTTCTAGATGTTCTTGCAATTGTGTTTCGTTGACAAAATTATCAACACACACTTGAAAACGAGCTAGATTGAAAGATGCAAAACGGATTAGCTCACTCTGCGTTGAACTATTGACATTGTTTCTTATTCGAAAATTGGCTCCTCTTTGCAAGATTTTTCGCTCCAATTGGATGTAGAAATGGGTCGAGTGTTTTCTCTTCTCTTTACTTGGCCTTTGATCTTTGGTAGAGGTCTTTTTCAACAAAAACCTTTTTCGATTATACGATCCAACTGCTTTGAGATTGGGTTGAGATGCTTTTTGAGCAAACTCCTCATTTCTTGACTGAAATCTTGAAATTGAGAATTTGATGAAAAATCTCGTACGTTATCTCTTGTAAACTTTCGAGACATAATGAAAAGAAAAAAATTAATAAAGATCAAAATAAACGTCACCAATATAAAAAACTCACCAATACACTCCAAAGAAAACTTAAATGTCACTCAATCTATTCATGCACTCATTTTCTTTATCCCAAGTTCTAAATGACTTTACTCAAAACTATTTCAAGTAAAGTTTACTTGTTGTGTGTTGGCTGAAAAAAATAGTTAGTAGGAATGGAAAACAAATAATAACGAAAAGGTGGCTTAGAAATAGAAAGAAAGAATAAAAAAAGGTTACTTACACGTGTCACTTCACAACCTTTCTATCACCACAATCAATCAAAGCCTTACTTGAGTGGCTTGGTGATGAAACTTGTTGTTGAGTGTTTTAATCTTCTTTTGCTGATGTGTTTCGATTTCAATTGCACTTGCACTTGTACTTTTCGAATTCTTTCCCTTATAATTCACTTGTCTTTTTTTTGTATTTTTTTGCACGTTACTTCTTCCACCAAAGCTCTGATACCACTTTACGTAAGGTGTTTTACCCTTATCGATTGATTGTGGATCTAGGAAGGAAGCAAAACAACTTGCATAAGATAATGGTAACAAATAGATGGTTTAAGATGGTAAACGTGATGGTAAATAGTCAGCTTAGTTATGAGAGATGGTAGCGGAAGATATTTGGATGGTAAATGGTATGGTTTACAAAATAATGGAATGGTGAATATGATAGCATCTTAGAATAACCAAGGAAGAACCAGTGCTATAAAGTGCAAAGACCTAGCCTTACAAATCGTTCTAAGGGGTGATAATTAGGACTTTGACCCACTATCTATAAAGAGATAGGAACCACAGTCTTCTTAAGTGCTTCAACACGCTGCCAAACAAGTGCCATATTCTAATAACTCTTATTGACGTGTTCTATGAGCTGGAAATGTCTTGAAAGAGCTCCACTAAACAATCCATCATGGGCATATTTCATGATGTTCCTACATGTGCAAAGTAACAAGTTATTTTAATGATATGGTCTGTTATAAACAAGTGCTTGCTGCCTTGCATAAGATTATGTTGGTGAGTTTTGATTTGCATGTTTATTATCTTTAAACAACATGTGAAAACTTAAGTACTTGGATGAATGCAATGAGCTACACAATGATAGGTTGTCATATGAATGCAACACATGAATAACACATGAAAATCATAAGTGTTAAAATGAAAGCAATAAGTTACACGAATGCATGTATGCTAATATGATAAATGCTAATGCAAGCTAATCTAATTAAGATAACAAGATGCACGTGGTGATGATAAATATGCTATTAAAATTATGCTTATGCAAAACTAATTATGAAATAATTATCATGCTTGACATGAGTTAATGAATGAATGAAAACATGCTTAATACTATTTGAAACACTTAAGAAAACTTATCCATATTATAACACGGCAACATGGTTATTGGAGCATGAAGGGCAGCTTGTTGAGCATTAAGGGAACAAGAACAACTCACCAAACCATTCAACCAAAATTGATGGTAGAACGTGTTCACCAAGAGTTGCTTAAATTCGGTTGGAAATGCACCATATCCACCAGCCTTTGTCTTTGATAAATAATTCCACTTAATCAATCATAAGATGAAGACAAATTCATGCCACTAGCTGCTCCAAATCCTGCTACAATTGAACTCAAGGAACAGCCCATGATAGGGAAGCGGTGGCGGATTGATGAACGTTGCTCTTGTTGAAGAATCAAACCTAGAAAACTCTAGACTCGATTAAGAACAAAGGGAACGAATAGGGGAAGGTGGCGGTAGCAAGTAGGGTTCTTAGAGTTTCTTTTATGTGCTGGAATCAAGGCAATAAGATTAGAATAAAATAAACAAAAGATAAATAAACGGAAGATGAAATAAGATAATAAAGAAATCAAAATATCTCCCTTATGAAGGTGAACGGTAAAGACGATTGATGGTGCAAATGGATTTGTGGATAATAGATGGATAAGTGTCCTATCGAGCCCTCCTAGTCGCAATGAAAAGGCAAACACGATAAATGGCTCTAACCAACCCTCCTAGTCGTGATGAAAAGGCAAATTGGAGTGTGAAGATTAATCTCCCTCACAAGAACTTGAAAGAACTCAAGGAGAAGAAGCTTCGAAGGCACAAGGCAATCAGCACTTGCAAAAACGAACTCTCGTTGTATTATTAATCAAAGAAATCTGATTTACAAAGTTGAATGAAGCCTCCTTTATATAGGGGCTGAATTCTAAAGGTTCTAAATAACTAAAGAATAAAATATTAATAAACTAAACATGTTTTAACTCTAATTCCTAATAAAATAATAATAACTAAAAATATTGTTTTAACCCAACCTTAATTCCTAATAAAATAATAAATCTGATCCTAAAATATAATTAATCATCCTATATTAAATTATATTACAAATAATCAATATAAATATTGAAAATTCGTAATATTTACAAAATAACGTATTAATCTCGTATAGGGTTTCCTGTCTGCACCGTCTTCAGTAAAATGACCATATTTTGAGTTCCCGATATCGGATTGATTCGATTCAAGAACCGTTGGAAAGATAAGAGACAGACGGTTGTATTTCCAGAAGACATGTCGACCGGATAACAACTGGATCCCCTTCAAAAAGTTGTTTTAAATCTGCTGCTATTAGACCCTTTCGGATGAATGCTTGAACTGCGATTTGAAGCTTGTCTTTAAGAAGTTTGGTCTGGCCTCGTGTGATAGGGCCAAGTGGTATAGTAAATTCATCATCCTTAGCTTTAGGGTATGTGGTGCATGTATCATCTCCCCCTTCCTTAAAAGGATTCGTCCTCGAATCTGAAATATCAAAAGGAGATAAGTCAGAAACATTAAAGGATGCACTCACGTTATACTCACCGGGAAGATCAATGCGGTAGGCGTTGTCATTGATTCGTTCAAGAACTTGGAATGGGCCATCGCCTCGTGGGTTTAGCTTGGATTTCCTTTGTGTCGGGAATCTATCTTTTCTCATTTGAACCCATACCCAATCTCCTGGTTCAAAGGTGACATGTCGTCGGCCCTTGTTAACTCGGTTTGCGATTGCCTCGTAGGTTTTCTCCATCTTGAGTTTGGCTTTGGCGTGAATGTCTTTGACAAGGGCAGCCTTCTTTTCACCATCTAAACTGGCAACCTGATCTAAAGGTAAGGGAATAAGATCCAAAGTAGTTAGTGGGTTAAAACCATAAACTATTTCGAATGGAGAATAACCTGTTGTGGAGTGAATGGATCGATTATAAGCAAACTCAACAAAAGGTAAACATTCTTCCCAATTACGGGTATTCTTACCTACCACAGTTCTTAGCAAAGATCCTAGAATCCGATTTATTACTTCAGTTTGTCCATCAGTTTGAGGATGACAAGAAGTGGAATAGAGAAGTTTTGTACCAATCTTACCCCATAATACCTTCCAAAAGTGGCTTATGAACTTAGTGTCACGATCGGACACAATGGTGCGAGGAATGCCATGAAGGCGGACTATTTCTCGAAAGAATAAATTAGCAATATGTGTGGCATCGTCCGTTTTATGGCAAGGAATGAAGTGTGCCATCTTTGAGAATCTGTCCACAACCACAAAAATACTATCTCGTCTTTTCTTAGTGCGGGGTAAGCCAAGTATAAAATCCATCGATAAATCGATCCAAGGAGAAGAAGAAATTGGTAAAGGCGTATACAAACCATTAGGATTTACCTTTGACTTTGCTTGTTTGCACGTGATGCATGATGCACAAATCTTTTCCACTGTTTTACGCATGTGCGGCCAAAAGAAGTGTTCCATGACCATATCAAGTGTTTTGTGAATACCGAAGTGTCCCATAAGTCCTCCTGCATGTGACTCGTGAACCAAGAATTCTCGCAAAGAGCTTTGTGGTATACACAACCTGTTCATGCGAAAAAGAAAGCCATCTACAAGATAAAACTTGTTAAAAGCACCTTTTACACATTGTTTATAAATCTCAGAAAAATCTGGATCGTTAGGATAAAGTTCTTTGATATGTGCAAAACCCAGAACAGTAGCATGCATTCGAGTGATAAGTGTGTATCGTCGGGATAATGCATCAGCTACGATGTTATCTTTCCCTTGTTTGTATTTGATGATGTAAGGAAAAGATTCAATGAACTCAACCCATCGAGCATGTCGTTTGTTTAACTTACCTTGTCCATTTAACCATTTGAGTGATTCATGGTCTGTGTGAATGACAAACTCTTTAGGGAGAAGATAGTGTTGCCATACTTCGAGTGCTCGGACGAGTGCAAGAAGTTCCTTGTCGTAGGTAGAGTAGTTCAATTGTGCACCTTTTAACTTCTCACTAAAGTAAGCGATAGGTTGTCTTTCTTGCATGAGGACGGCACCAATGCCTATGCCTGAAGCGTCACATTCTAGCTCAAAGATGTTAGAAAAATTGGGAAGACGAAGAATAGGGGCAGAACATAACTTATCTTTAAGAAGTTCAAAAGCTTTTTGTTGTAGTGGTCCCCATTTGAATTCAACTGACTTTTTGATGATCTCAGTTAATGGTGCAGCAATGGTTGAGAAATCTTTGACAAAGCGACGGTAGAAACTTGCCAAACCATGAAAAGATCTTACCTCGGTGATGGAAGTAGGCGTGGGCCATTCTTGAATTGCCTTGACCTTCTCTTTATCTACATGAATACCCTGTACACTAACTATAAAGCCTAAAAACATAAGCTTATCACTGCAAAACACACACTTGTCCATGTTAGCATATAAATGTTCTCGTCGAAGAACTTCGAGAACCATTCGAACGTGAATGACATGAGAATCAAAAGAAGATGAGTATATAAGAATGTCATCAAAGTAAACGACAACAAATTTACCTATAAATTCCTTAAGAACGTGATTCATTAATCTCATGAAGGTGCTTGGAGCGTTTGTGAGTCCAAAAGGCATAACAAGCCATTCATACAAGCCGAACTTTGTCTTGAATGCTATTTTCCATTCGTCACCTTCTTTCATTCGAATTTGATGGTAACCACTCTTCAAGTCAATTTTGGTGAAGATACTTGCACCATGTAGTTCATCTAACATATCATCTAGGCGTGGAATAGGATGCCTATACTTGATTGTTATCCGATTGATAGGTCGACAATCTACACACATTCGGAATGTGCCATCTTTCTTTGGAACTAGAATGATGGGAACTGCACAAGGACTAAGACTCTCACGGATGTGTCCTTTTTGTAATAATGAATCTATTTGTCGTTCCAATTCCTTCGTTTCCTCAGGGTTGCATCGGTAAGCGGGGCGGTTTGGTATGGTTGATCCAGGGATAAATTCGATTTGATGTTCAATTCCTCTTGTAGGTGGTAAACCATCCGGTGGGTTGCTTAAGACATCTTGAAACTCCTGTAATAGAGAAGAAAACACACTAGGCAAATCTGTGATGTTAGTGATACTTGATAAAATGGAGTCCTTGAAACGGACTAGAATGCACGGCCTATTTTGAAAAAGGGTATCTCTCATGTCTTTTGCACTCGCATAAATGTTTTGAGACACTCTTTTATTTTCACATTGAGGTTCACTCACCACCCGTGGGTCATTTGTTTGGCTTTTATCGATTGTGACCTCTTTTGCCTTTTGTTTCAAATTCCCTGTTTCCTTGAGAATTCGTTGTTGATCTATGAGAATCTCTTTGGGGGTAGGGGGTTAAGTCGGAACGGTTTACCTTTTATTGGAATTGTGTAAATGTTCTTTCGACCATAATATGTGACGTCATTGTCGTATTGCCAAGGTCGTCCTAAGAGAATGTGGGATGCTTGCATCGGAATTACATCACACCATACGTCGTCACAATACTTTCCCATCTTGATATTAACGAGGCATTGTTTAACCACCTTCATCTCGGCACTCTCATTAAGCCATTGTAAGCAATAAGGTTTCGGATGTCGTTGGCAAGGAAGTTTGAGTGATTCAACAACATTGGAGCTAATGACGTTGACACAACTACCATTATCAATGATGATGGAGAATGGTTGTTCCTTGATTAGGCAGCGTGTGTGGAAGATGTTGGAACGTTGCATGTCAGATTCATCGTATGCTTGGATGTTCAATGTATGACGGATCACCAAGATTGTGCCATTGTACTCATCGCTTCCATAGTCATCACTGTCTTCTTTGGCTTCGGCATGTGTTGGAATGTCGGCAAGGTCGTCATCAGAGTCAGAATTGTAAGACCCATCACCTAGTATGGTTAAGGTCCTCGTGTTTGGACAATTGCGGCTGATATGGCCTCTTCCTAAGCATTTAAAACACTTGATGTTTCTTGCTCGGGTATCGTCTTTAGGGGCTGGAAGTGTCTCATTCTTCGCTGGTCGTTGATTTTCTTTGTCGAGTTTGTCATCTCTCGACTTTTTTTGAGAAGATGGAGTAGAAGATGAGGAAGGATTTGAAGTATTACCTTGGTAAGAGAATGAAGTACCTTGGTAATGTTCTCTGAATCGGAATCTCCTTTGTATTTGTGCTTCGATTGTCATTGCTTTCTTTAGTGTATCTTCGAGGTTTTCGTACCCATGGAGATCAAGAAGATCAGTGATGTTTGAGTTTAAGCCAACGACGAATCTTGACATGGTGTCCTCTTCTTCTTCAGTTATGTTAGCCCTATTGATTAAGGACTGCATCTCCTTGTAGTAATCTTCAACTGAACTTCTACCTTGTCGAAGTCGGTGTAGTCGTTGTTTAACTTCTCGTGTATAATGTGTCGGTAGAAATCGGTTCCTCATGGCATGTTTGAGTTCGGTCCAAGACGTGATTGGTTGAATTTGGTAGTTGTCGATCTTTTTCCTTGTTTGCATCCACCAAGTGTGAGCATATCCTTCGAATTCCAAGGTGATGAGGGGAACTTGTTCAGCTTGGGGGCAGTCATGGTATGCGAACAAGAGATCAACTTTTCCTTCCCAATCGATGTACTTGTCTGGGTCGTAGTCTCCTTTAAAAGAGGGGATCGTGAACTTTGGTTTTGCAAAGAGTTCGGGTGTTTGAAAACGTGGTTGTGCTCGCCTGGGGGCCATAAGTTCAGCATTGTTTGGCCTTGGATTATGGTTTGGTTGATCCAGTTGTAGTTCTTGCCGTTCTCTCAAGGCATTGTTAAGTTGATCAAATTGAGTTGTGAGTCGTTCAAGTGCGGCTAAGATAGCCGTAAGTGTCTCATTGTTATTGTCGCCCATCCTGCAATTATAACACTCAAAAGAAGATTTTAAAGTAGAATAAAATAAAATAAATTCAACAAAGCAAGAAACCTCACAAGTCACTCCAAGAAAGTAACACAACGAGAGGCAAGTAAGCCGATCTTGTACTCTTTAAAGCTCACTTTACCAAGTAGTCTTTCACAGTTCGTATCGGAGTTTGATTACTAGCAAAGGCGATAAGAAAAACCTAAAAGCTCTAAGAGGCCAAACAAAGGTTAGACTCCAAGCGAACGAGAATGCAAAGAAGGAAGAAGTATGCAAACTCTTTAGTCCTACTAACACAATGAAGATAATGTGTTAGATAATGTAAAAGAACAATAACAAGGAAAAACAAAAGAACTTAAAGCACTAAGAGTCAAAGAAAAAAAAAGAACCAACCCAGAAACCTGGAAAACGCTGGATCAATTTGAGAAACGTTTTTGAGGGGTTTACCGGTGTCAAAAAATTCTGGAAAAATTCTTGAATGTCTTTTGATGCGTCAAAAAACCACCTGTAAAATTTCAGAACCAAATACCTTCAGTAGTATCCAGTAGACTCTGTTGAACGGTGAGTCCTCAAACAATCTGTTTTTCTTGATCGCTTTGTTCGAAGGTGTTGTTTATCTCCAAAAATTCTGATTTTTTGTTTGAATGATCTTCAATATATGAATTTTCAATCTGGAAATTTTCACCACGAAATTCCTCCTGTAAAATTTTCAAGAAATTCGACAAGATTCTAAACCGAATCTGCCGATGAAACTTGAATGATGTATTTGAAGGCTCCAATGAACTCCAATTGAGGTGCAATTTGGACTTGGGTTTAATCTTAGAATGAATATGATATATGGATAAAATCAGCCCTAAATACCTTCGTTTGCAATTTTTTTGAAATTTTGGCTTTTTTGGCTCTTTTTTTGTTTTTTTGCCTTTTTTTTTTGCCTTTTTTGTTTTTTGTTTTTTTTGAAAAAAAATAGCAAACTAACAAGAAGGATTTAAATCTAAATTAAAATTAAATAAAAAGAACCTGAAACGCTGAATCGTTTGTGAACTAGCTCCGTTGGGGTACCTTGACGGTTTTGTGTGCAAGAACAAGCAAGATTGCCTGTTTCTCTCCAAGAATCGGCCCAAATCTGATACCAATTGATAGGGAAGCGGTGGCGGATTGATGAACGTTGCTCTTGTTGAAGAATCAAACCTAGAAAACTCTAGACTCGATTAAGAACAAAGGGAACGAATAGGGGAAGGTGGCGGTAGCAAGTAGGGTTCTTAGAGTTTCTTTTATGTGCTGGAATCAAGGCAATAAGATTAGAATAAAATAAACAAAAGATAAATAAACGGAAGATGAAATAAGATAATAAAGAAATCAAAATATCTCCCTTATGAAGGTGAACGGTAAAGACGATTGATGGTGCGAATGGATTTGTGGATAATAGATGGATAAGTGTCCTATCGAGCCCTCCTAGTCGCAATGAAAAGGCAAACACGATAAATGGCTCTAACCAACCCTCCTAGTCGTGATGAAAAGGCAAATTGGAGTGTGAAGATTAATCTCCCTCACAAGAACTTGAAAGAACTCAAGGAGAAGAAGCTTCGAAGGCACAAGGCAATCAGCACTTGCAAAAACGAACTCTCGTTGTATTATTAATCAAAGAAATCTGATTTACAAAGTTGAATGAAGCCTCCTTTATATAGGGGCTGAATTCTAAAGGTTCTAAATAACTAAAGAATAAAATATTAATAAACTAAACATGTTTTAACTCTAATTCCTAATAAAATAATAATAACTAAAAATATTGTTTTAACCCAACCTTAATTCCTAATAAAATAATAAATCTGATCCTAAAAGATAATTAATCATCCTATATTAAATTATATTACAAATAATCAATATAAATATTGAAAATTCGTAATATTTACAAAATAACGTATTAATCCCGTATAGGGTTTCCTGTCTGCACCGTCTTCAGTAAAATGACCATATTTTGAGTTCCCGATATCGGATTGATTCGATTCAAGAACCGTTGGAAAGATAAGAGACAGACGGTTGTATTTCCAGAGACATGTCGACCGGATAACAACTGTATCCCCTTCAAAAAGTTGTTTTAAATCTGCTGCTATTAGACCCTTTCGGATGAATGCTTGAACTGCGATTTGAAGCTTGTCTTTAAGAAGTTTGGTCCGGCCTCGTGTGATAGGGCCAAGTGGTATAGTAAATTCATCATCCTTAGCTTTAGGGTATGTGGTGCATGTATCAGCCCATGTGCGTGACTAAGCATTGCACTACAAACAGCCCATGTGCTTGCCAAGATGCTTGTCTCCACTAGCCATTACTTGAAAGAAGGATTCGGCCAAGGCAAATTCCTCATCCATTTGACTGAATATATGCATGATAATCATGCTCAAAATATGTTTGGATTATTTGACAAAGAGTGCCACATCAACAAAGCACCATTCGACCAATTATAATGGAACCTTCGGTCATGCATAATGTAATATGGCCATGCATGTTCAAGTCCTATAAAATGGACTTTCATATTGCATTGTAAAATCAACATTGAATTTGAATTAAAATTGAGAGTTTTCTATTATTGAGTCCTTTGTGACTTTTATAGACTTATCAAGTAACTTGTTACTTGTGGTATCATTCCTTTTTACCTTGATACTTGTGGTTCCTATCTCTTTATAGATAGTGGGTCAAAGTCCTAATTATCACCCCTTAGAATGATTTGTAAGGATGGGTCTTAGCTCTTTATAGCACTGGTTCTTCCTTGGTTATTCTAAGATACTATCATATTCACCATTTCATTATTTCGTAAACCATACCATTTACCATCCAAATATCTTCCGCTATCATCTCTCATAACTAAGCCAACTATTTACCATCACGCTTACCACCTTAAACCATCTATTTGTTACCATTATCTTATGCAGGTTGTTTTGCTTCCTTCTTAGATCCACAATCAATTGATAAGGTAGAAATGCCTTACATTACCTTTCATCTTCTACTAAGAGACAAGCCATTTAAGGTCATCTTTATTCACCTAATTCAAAGCATTCAAGGCTGATTTAATCATCCAAACCAAGGGTTGATTTAATCATTCAAACCAAGGGATGTTCATAATCTTGGAGAGATAATGCATTCAATCCTTCATAATTCACCTATTCAAGTCTTACTTATCATTCTTTGAAGGCTATTCACATGCTACCAAGGAACAAGCAATGAAGGCTGCTTTTATTTCATTTAATCATCAAATTAAGTGATAAAATCAGTAAGGAATTTGAAGAGACAAGCTGATTTGGACATGTAGGATGTCCACATTCATCCTATGACTTCATTTAACCTCTTTTCTTCCATTTGCAAGCAAAGCAAGGTAGCTCAAGAGTCACATCTCCTTCTAGGATGAAATTAAGGCCATATTCAGCATCCCCAAAATGATCTAGAATATTCATCCAACTTTGAACATAAGAAGACAAAGGATTCAAGTACATTTTATTGCTAAATTGATGAGAATGTTATCATCTTTTGAGTCTTTTCATATGCTTATTAAAAATATTATAAATAGGCACCTTTGGGATCATTTGTAGACACACAATTTGATTTATGAAAATACTTTGAAAGATTGCTTTCATTTTAGTTCTTGGATTAGAACTCTATTGGTTTCCTGTCGGTCTTGAAGCCTTCATCCATTTCATCTTGTTATAGCGTTGGTTCCTAGCTCTACTATAGCTAGTGGGTCACCTTCCACCCTCTATCACTTCTATTCCATCTTTTTTATATTGTTGGTTCCTAACTCATATATAGTTAAAGGGTCACAATCCATCCTTTGAATTACTATCATTCTCCACACCAACCACAAACATCCTTCACCATTTTCGTTACATCCATTCAACTACTATCACCACCACACTTCTTTCATTTACAATCCACTTCATTTTATCATTTCCATTACTTTCATACACATATTTATATATACATATTTCCCTTCTTATTACATTGTTTGTACATTTTCAGTCTTCAATCAAAGCACTGCGATGTTCTTACTAGAATCACGATCGGCCAACATCGTATATGACTCGAAACAAATAAACGGGATCGTATCATTTGGTATCAGAGCAAGTCGATTCAGTAAGATTACAATTTTCTCTCTCAGTTAGTAAAAAAGCAAAAAAATATAAAAAATTCATGAAAAAAAGAAAATAAAAAATTTAAAGAGGGTTTCATCTTTGGAAAAAATAATCAAGAAGTTTTCGTATTCGTTTCATCGTTTCTTTCATTATCTTTACGATTTCATTTCCTATTTTCCTATTTGTTTTTTATTGTAGCCAATTTTTTATTTACTCACATCATTCTTCCAACCAAGCCCCAAATTGTTTCAGCCGAATTCTACAAGACACCTTGTAAACCTCGAGGGAGTTCCACAAGAACTTTAAAGGAAAGCAAGAGCGGTAAAAGGCAAGAGTGTGCATTAAGGGTAAAATCCATCCCGAGTGAAACACGAGAGAAGAGACTTTTCCTTGGAGTGTATTGGTGAGGTTTTGTGTTGGTGAGGTCTATTTTTTATTTTTTATTACTAATCATGTATCGCACTTCTAGAGACAATTCTCATATTTCAGGAGGTGACGCCCAAAATGATGGTGGTGCACCAAACTTGCAAATGCAAGCCATGACACGAGAGATAAGGAGTTTGTTTCAAAATCATCTCGACCCAATCTCAAAGAAATTGGAGCGAATGATAGAACGATCGTATTGTTCACAAACACGTCCAATGAAGATCAAAACACAACTAAATAGGAGAGATGACACTCGAACCTTTTCTAGTTCTACACCCAATTGTAGCATAAGATCTTACAAGGAGGATCCCAATTTTCTAACAAGAAGCAATGTCAAAAGTTCAACGCGAAGTGAGCCAAGGAATTTTGAATCTTTCAATCCAGAAAGTCTAGCTCGTCTTCAAGTGTGTTTTGATAATTTTATCAAAGAAACACAATTTCATGAACAATTACAAAAAGAAAGTGTTTGCAAAAAAGAAGAAGAAATGAGAGTTGATAAAGACATTGAGAGCATTGAAAAGAGAATTGAGAGTAAAAATGAGCACATCGAAAAAGAAAAGTGTGGTATTGAAGATATAGTTCAAAAGAAGCATGAAAGTGAGAGAAAAGAAAGTGAAGAGTTGGAAAATTTGTTTTCTAATAACTAATCTTTTCTTCCTACTCATCCTCTTGATTTACAGGATATTCCAAGAGTCATACCTTTACAAAATGATGATTCAAGAAACATGTCCCTTGATGTTCCAAAAGGAGTGACACTTTAAGTTTCAAAGGTTGAATCGCTTGAAATTCCAAAGGACGTGTTCATTAACATTCCAAGTTTACTCCATCCATTCAAAGAACCTCATAAAAGGGAAGTTTCAATGAATCTGATCTTGAGAATTACAAGGGCCAAATTCCATTCATGAACTTTCATGAATTTTCTATGTTAATTTATTTTATTAACGATGTTCCATGTTCTAAAATAGATTTATTTTGTAGAACATTGATTCATAGAATTTCTCTTGCTTGTGATGATCGATTCAAGGAGATAAAACGGTCATTATCAATCTATTCAAGGTTCATAATATGGAAGGGCACAAAGATTAAAAGAGATGGTGTAACCTACCTACTTGAAGGAGTTCAAAGGTCAAGACTCTCCATCCACGCTCATGATGATTCAAAGGAACACAAAGAAGGAGTGCAAAGAACATATATGATACGATCAAAACTAGCTCCAATTTTCTCCATGACTTTAACACACCATGGATGCTTTCATTGCTGTTTCTAAGGGAGTTCTTCATTACCCTATCTTATATTATATCATTTATACATTCTATTCTATCATAAGCATTCATTCACATGTTAGTATAAATTATCATTATTTCCATCCTATGTTTAGTTAATCATGTCTTTCATATCATTCAAATATATGTTATGATTACATATCATTTCTTAGGATATTATTATTACATGTTTCCATTTATCATTTATGAATACCATATTATATGATATTCATGCATTCACATCTTTATAATTGATGCACAATGTTATTTCAAATATGTTAAGCATGTTAGGATAGTTTTATTATCATATTAAGCATGATTATTATATATACATCAAGGCAGCATACTTATAATGCATTTCATTAGTTTATTTGCATTCATATTAACTCTTAGGCTTTATACATTATCTTACACATATTAGGAGATGATGTACTTAGCTCATGACCATCATACTTAGCTCACATTACCATAAACAAACATGGCAGCAAGGTATTTAGCTCGTTTTAGTTCAATATCATGAACTTACCTTGTTTCCTTGCACATATAGGTACAATGGAGTGTGATGCACGTTGAGGTAGCTTGGTGAATGATTTGGACGTCATATATAGCTCACAAACAGCTCACAAAGTACAATGCAGCTCATGGAATGCTAAGGGAAGCTCGATTCAGCTGGAGAAGCTTCAGGCTAGCTAAACTTAGCTAGTTGGACTATTTGAAGCTGAGTTGCTAAAAGTGATGACAAAGGTAGCTTAATGTAGCTGAACATGCTTTTATGGAGCTCAAAAGGACTCGGCTAGGAAGATCATTCACAAACAGCCCCATGCTTGCTAGCTAGCTCAACACTCAAGCTAGCTTGGAGGAGACACATGCACGCCTAAGAAGAAGCACATGACCAGCCATCATCCAATGCACATGGGTGCACCACAAGGCTTCCTAGAACACCCATGTGCCGTGCATATGACCAGCCCCCATGTGCCTTGCATGTGAACTCATTTAGGCGCCAAGATGAAGAGCCCTCTCCCTATTCGGCCAAGCATCATCTCCCATCCAAATTGGCGCCAACTTGAGGATACACAAGAACTATTCGGCCAAGGATCATTTCCCTCCATCTAGGGCTGAACCATCCTCTCTTTTAGCATTTAAATTATGTCTTTATAGGGAGATACATAGGCTGGCCGAATCATCTTGTATTTATTCGGCCATGTCTCTCCATTTCCTATAAATAGGAAAACATTCCATCATTTGTAACAACACCTTTTTTATTCAATTAAAGTGAGATTATTCTCTTCTTAAGTCCTGGTGACTTTTTATCGACTTATCAAGTATTTTATACTTGTGGCGTCAACCCCTTCATTTCATCTTGATACTTCTGGTTCCTAGTTCATATAACTAGTGGGTCAAAGTACTTAACACCATCCCTTGAAGAAACAATATAAAGATTGGGTCTCTGCTCTATATAGCATTGGTTCTTCTTTGAGATTTCTTCAAGATACTATCCTCACAACCATCCTTTTATTTCATCACCATAACCATAGCCTTATCAACTATCTTCCGCTTCCATTACTCATTATTTAAATAGCCTACCAATTCACCCATACGTCTACCACCCTTAACCATTCTATTTTGAGCCATTCACTTTGCAGGTTGTTTTGCTTCCTTCCTAGATCCACAATCATTTGAAAAGGTACAAGTACCTTACATCAAGTGGTATCAGAGCTTTGGTGGAAGAAAGCAACGTGTAAAAACAACAAAAAAAATACAAAAAGAAGTGCAAGCGAATTGCAAAGTGAAAGAAATCAAGAGAAATCCAGCAAAGAAAGCACTCAAAATGAAGGGAAAAAAACAAAGAAAAGAAAGAAAAGTTGGATGCACTCATCAACAATTCTCATCACCAAGCATTTTCAAGTAAGCCTTTAAAATTGATTGTGGTGATAGAAGGTTGTGAAGTGACTTGTGTAAGTAACCCTTTCATTCTCTTCTTTCTATTTCTAAGCCACCATTTCATTATATTTTTCTTTTTATTCCTACTAACCCATTTGCAGCCGACGCCAAACAAGTAAAATTTACTTGATATAGTCTTGAGTAAAAGTTTTCTAGAACTTGAGACAAGAGAATCGAGAGGAAAAAGGCTGGAGCGTGTGTGAGATGAGAAGAGGACAAGTAAAAGCCATTAAAGTCCTAGAGTGCAAACACGAGCGGATTGAGTGACATTCAAGTTTCCTTGGAGTGACTCGTGAGGCTTTGTGAGAGTACATTCTGGTAAGGTCCTACACACATTTCATTTTTTTCTTATTTGCTAACATGTCTCTTCCATCCAACATCTTTGTAGTCAAAAGGACTTTGAACATTCAAAGTCAAGATGATGAACAGAGACAGAACATCTTTTATGCCAAATGTCACGTGGGAGATAAAGTTTGTGTGGTGATCATTGATGGAGGAAGTTGTACAAACGTAGCAAGTACTCACATGGTGGAAAAGTTGGGTCTCAAGACTTCCAAGCATCCTCATCCTTACAAACTTCAGTGGCTCAATGATGTGGGGGAAGCCAAGGTAACCAAACAAGTTATTGTTCCTTTTTCAATTGGAAGATACAATGATGAAGTCCTTTGTGACGTGGTGCCCATGAGTGCAAGCCACATTATATTAGGACGTCCTTGGCAATTTGACAAGAAGGCTACCCATGATGGATTTTCTAACAAGTACTCTTTCCAACATCAAGGAAAGAAAATCATATTGGCGCCTATGCTTCCAAATCAAGTACATGAATGTCAGGTTACCCTCAAATCACGTATAGAGGAATGGGAGAAAGCTAAAGCCATGAAGAAAGTTGAAAGAGAATTTTTGCATGAGAAAAGAGTGGATAGAGTTGAAAATAAACAAAATGAAAGGATTGAATATGGGAGCAAAGAGGAAAAGGAAAATGAGGCTGAAGAACATATTTTATCTAATCCTACTCCTATTCTTTCTTTTGTTGTACAGGACAATCCAATAGACATGCCACTTCAAGTTGAAGATTCAAGAAACATGTCTTTTGAAGAATCAATAGAAGTCACTTTTGGTGATCCACAAGACATGTCCTTTGACGTTCCAACAGTTATGCCACTTGAAGTTCAAAAAGATGTGTCACTTGAAGTGCCACAAGTTGTGATCATTGAGGCTCCAAGTACATTACAACTGTTGAAGAGATTTCAGCAACCAATGGAATTTTTCATCATCAAGCAACCAACACCCATTAAACATCCTCCATGGTTTGCTATTTCCATTCATATTGTTAATAGTTTTTCATTTACTAACTTTGATTTGTGTTGCAACAACTTGTTTCATCCTTATGATGAAATACTACCAACCTTAAAAGCAATTATTCAGAGAGGCACAAAGGTGAAAGGAGTCATTCAAAGAACAATTATTTTCACCAAGCGACATGGTGACTCCAATCAAGAGACAAACCTTTTCACCAACAAGCATGGTGAATTAAAAGGAGGAATTGAAGATATAGAGGTCATTTCCAAGCATTGTGATGGTTCAAAGAATAAAGTAAAAGGATCAAGTTGTGTCGTGAAGGAATACGTCTTTTCCATTCAAAGGACATATGATGGTTCCCAAACATTGTGTCCTCCCATCAAAGGATGTGAAGTTACCAGATTTGAAGCCAAGAGGCTGAACATATCGTGTGAATCATTTATTGGAGGAAAACATAAGGATTCAATCCTTCCTATATCAAGAAGGTCTTCAATGAGAAACTACTTCGATTTGAGGACAAATCGCCTAAAAGAAGAGGAGGATGATACGATCAAAACTAGCTCCAATTTTCTCCATGACTTTAACACACCATGGATGCTCTTCATTGCTGTTTCTAAGGGAGTTCTTCATTACCCTATCTTATATTATATCATTTATAGATTCTATTCTATCATAAGCATTCATTCACATGTTAGTATAAATTATCATTATTTCCATCCTATGTTTAGTTAATCATGTCTTTCATATCATTCAAATATATGTTATGATTACATATCATTTCTTAGGATATTATTATTACATGTTTCCATTTATCATTTATGAATACCATATTATATGATATTCATGCATTCACATCTTTATTATTGATGCACAATGTTATTTCAAATATGTTAAGCATGTTAGGATAGTTTTATTATCATATTAAGCATGATTATTATATATACATCAAGGCATCATACTTATAATGCATTTCATTAGTTTATTTGCATTCATATTAACTCTTAGGCTTTATACATTATCTTACACATATTAGGAGATGATGTACTTAGCTCATGACCATCATACTTAGCTCACATTACCATAAACAAACATGGCAGCAAGGTATTTAGCTCGTTTTAGCTCAATATCATGAACTTACCTTGTTTCCTTGCACATATAGGTACAATGGAGTGTGATGCACGTTGAGGTAGCTTGGTGAATGATTTGGACGTCATATATAGCTCACAAACAGCTCACAAAGTACAAGGCAGCTCATGGAATGCTAAGGGAAGCTCGATTCAGCTGGAGAAGCTTCAGGCTAGCTAAACTTAGTTGGACTATTTGAAGCTGAGTAGCTAAAAGTGATGACAAAGGTAGCTGAATGTAGCTGAACATGCTGTTATGGAGCTCAAAAGGACTCGTCTAGGAAGATCATTCACAAACAGCCCCATGCTTGCTAGCTATCTCAACACTCAAGCTAGCTTGGAGGAGACACATGCACGCCTAAGAAGAAGCACATGACCAGCCATCATCCAATGCACATGGGTGCACCACAAGGCTTCCTAGAACACCCATGTGCCGTGCATATGACCAGCCCCCATGTGCCTTGCATGTGAACTCATTTAGGCGCCAAGATGAAGAGCCCTCTCCCTATTCAGCTAAGCATCATCTCCCATCCAAATTGGCGCCAACTTGAGGAGACACAAGAACTATTCGGCCAAGGATCATTTCCCTCCATCTAGGGCTGAACCATCCTCTCTTTTAGCATTTAAATTATGTCTTTATAGGGAGATACATAGGCTGGCCGAATCATCTTGTATTTATTCGGCCATGTCTCTCCATTTCCTATAAATAGGAAAACATTCCATCATTTGTAACAACACCTTTTTTATTCAATTAAAGTGAGATTATTCTCTTCTTAAGTCCTGGTGACTTTTTATCGACTTATCAAGTATTTTATACTTGTGGCGTCAACCCCTTCCTTTCATCTTGATACTTCTGGTTCCTAGTTCATATAACTAGTGGGTCAAAGTACTTAACACCATCCCTTGAAGAAACAATATAAAGATTGGGTCTCTGCTCTATATAGCATTGGTTCTTCTTTGAGATTTCTTCAAGATACTATCCTCACAACCATCCTTTTATTTCATTACCATAACCATAGCCTTATCAACTATCTTCCGCTTCCATTACTCATTATTTAAATAGCCTACCAATTCACCCATACGTCTACCACCCTTAACCATTCTATTTTGAGCCATTCACTTTGCAGGTTGTTTTGCTTCCTTCCTAGATCCACAATCATTTGAAAAGGTACAAGTACCTTACATCAATATACCTATTCGGATAAATAACATGGAAATGAAGTGCACAAGAAAGCAAAACTTAATTCCAAAGAATGGTGTTTGTGCAAAAAAATAATGAAGAAGTTCCAGCTAAAAGGAAGTCGAGATTGTTTCTTTTTGTAGCAAACGTCGATTTGGGGACAAATCATAAGAAAGAGGGAGGCAATGATGTGATCCCAATTAGTCCTAACTTTCTTCTTAATCTGATTAAATCATTGAAGTTCACCAAGGCTGATTCGAAGGGAGTTCTACCTTACTTCATCCTATACCTGCTCATTTATGCACTATATTTTATCATATGTTTGTATTTACCTCTTAGGATATGCTTGTCATATGATATCATTCATTGCATGAATTTGCAAGAGTTTTATTAGTTGCATGACATTCATTGCATTTAATAAGTATGTTGTTCATTAAGCATGCATTGCATTCAAAGCATCTAGTTCATTTAGGGAAGTAGTTCATTTATGCATATTTAGATCATTTAGTAAGCTACTTCATTCATGCATCTAGTTCATTGAATAAAGTTAGTTCATTAATTAAACTAGTTGTTCATTCATCAAACTAGTTCATTTAACAAACTAAATCTTAATTGTTGCATGCATATTTTCAATTAAATATTGAATAAAGTTCACCTTTGTGTCTAGGCGCATGAGAGAAGTTGAATGGTTTCAACAGTTGCAAGAATATCAATCAGAATGTGTTCTAATTCTGGATGCGATACATATGTTTTTGGGCCCAGAAAACAATTGGACATTATTTATCTATCTCTTAGATTTCCAACGCCTTTTGAATCAACTCAATTTGATATCGGGAGCTTGAGATATGATCAATTTACTGAAGATAGTGCAGGCTGGAATTTTCATTACGGGAATTTCATGCATGGATGATTTGGATGGGTTTAACCCAAGGAAGAGTCATTTCATCTTACCAAGAGATAAGCCATTTAAGGTCATCTTTATTCACCTAATTCAAAGCATTCAAGACTGATTTAATCATCCAAACCAAGGGTTGATTTAATCATTCAAACCAAGGGTTATTCATTTTCTTGGAGAGATAATGCATTCAATCCTTTATAATTCACCTATTCAAGTCTTACTTATCATTCTTTGAAGGCTATTCACATGCTACCAAGGAACAAACAATGAAGGCTGCTTTTATTTCATTTAATCATCAAATTAAGTGATAAAATCAGCAAGGGATTTGAAGAAACACGCTGATTTAGACATGTAGGATGTCCACATTCATCCTATGACTTCATTTAACCTATTTTCTTCCATTTGCAAGCAAAGCAAGGCAGCCGAAGAGTCACCTCTCCCTCTTGGACGAAATTAAGGCCATATTCAGCTTCAAACTATCTAGATTCATCCCCAAAATGATCTAGCATATTCATCCAACTTTGAACATAAGAAGACAAAGCATTCAAGTGCATTTTATTGCTAAATTGATGAGAATGTTATCATCTTTTGAGTCTTTTCATATGCTTCTTAGAAATACTATAAATAGGCACCTTTGGGATCATTTGTAGACACACAATTTGATTTATGAAAATACTTTGAAAGATTGCATTCATTTTAGTTCTTGGATTAGAGCTCTATCGATTTCTTGTAGGTCTTGAAGGCTTTATCCATTTCATCTTGTTATAGCGTTGGTTCCTAGCTCTACTATAGCTAGTGGGTCACGTTCCACCCTCTATCACTTTGATTCCATCTTTATTATATTGTTGGTTCCTAACTCATATATAGTTAGAGGGTCACAATCCATCCTTTGAATTACTATCATTCTCCACGCTAACCACAAACACCCTTCACCATTTTCATTACATCACACTTCTTTCATTTCAATCCACTTCAACTTCATTCTATCATTTCCATTACTTTCATACACATATTTATATATACATATTTCCCTTGTTATAACGTTGTTTGTACATTTTCAATCTTCAATCAAAGCACTGTGAAGTTCTTACTAGAATCACGATCGGGCAACATCGTATATGATTCGAAACACATAACTGAGATCATATCATTTCTTCTTTGTAGGAACAGATTTCTTGCAGTCTTGGAATCCTCTTTTGCATACAAGTCTTGTAATATGATGTTTAGATTGAAATTCAACATGGCACCGACCACTGTTGGCTTTTTGTATGACTGCTTCAAATAATTTCTCCATGGTTTTATTCGTGTGTATCGAGAATGAGTGTTTAAAAATCATGTCAACTGGTTTGTTAAAGTAATCCTAGGTGTGGTTCATTAAAAGCACTTTTAAAAGTGTGGATAGAAATATCAGAAATATCCGAGTTATCATGATATACATCTTTGATATGTTCAATTCTCAGAATAGTAATATGCTTAAGAGTATACATTCGTGGTAAAGCATCGTGACAACTTCAAGAGTCTTACCTTGTAAAAAGGAGAAGAAGTACGTTACAATATCATTAAAATGAGTAATAAAATACTTACCTTTGGACTTTCGTAAATCATGAACCTTCATTGATATGGCATAGTGATTAGGGCTTTTAGGTGGTAACCCATCAGGAGGGTCACCTAGCACTATTCGAAAACTCTTGGCGATGGAAGATGGTGTGGGTCAGTCTCGTGTTGCTTTTAGTTTCTCATCATTTACATGGATTCCCCGTGCATAAACTTGAATTAGATTGGTTTGATGTTTTCCTCTTTTTAGTGGTAATTCGTTGGTAGATCAGCTAACACTTTTCAAAAAATCATGTAAAAGAGATGAAAACACACTAGATAAATCCTTATTATTGTTAGAAATCAAAACAATTCATTCCCTAAAGTGAACAAGGATGCAAGGCTGATTGTAAAGAAGGTTCTCTCAATTCTTTTGTGCTCACACATAGATTTTGAGTCACTCTTTTCTTCTCACATTTAGGTTCACTCACCTCCCATGGGTCATTATTCTTTTGGCTTTTGTAACTAGTGACCTCTTTTGCTTTTGCCTCTTTCTCATCTTTTTCTTTTTTACTTTCCCTACCTCTTCACAAATTATCATTTGATCTTCAAAGGCTCGAAGTGTGTCTGATGTAAGGCTAACCAGGCTTCTTCAATAATGGAAAAGTTGGCAACCTTGTTGTTTCCCGATCTGGGAGAGACACCAAATGCTACACCTTGGATTGAAAGTAATCTGCACAAAAGAAGAAGAATTGATTAAGTAATATGATAATTAAGAAATGAAAAGTAAATAGAAATGGAAAGAATTAAAATGGATAGAATAGTTATCAAAGAAGGGCTGCGGAAGTGTTGTAGAATGATCCTTCAAGTGATGATGGATTCGGCCTCCAATGGTGGTGATGGACGAATGCCTTGTTGAGGATGAAGGATAATTCAAAGATGAAGAAATAGAAATTTATAAGTTGGTGATAATATAGGCGTGATATGGTGATGGAATATGGTGACGATATAGGCGTGATAATGGTGATGGACTATGGTGATGATATAGGCGTGATAATGGTGATGGACAGATTGTATCTTATAAAACTAAGAAGGAACCAATGCTATAAAGGAGCAAAGACCGTTTCTTATAAGTTCTATAAGGGATGGTATGAAAGGACTTTGACCCACTAGTTATTTAAACTAGGAACCAGAAGTATCAATGAGGGAATGACGCCACAAGCTTTAGAAAGGCTTGCTTAATCGATATAGTTCTAAAAAGAACTTGAAGAGAGAATAATCTCACAAAGGATTTTTAATATCAAAAGGTTGTTCTTTACAAATGAATGCCAAAGCCTATTTATAGATTTGTAAAGGCTTGGCCGAATAAACACATGCCTTTTTGGAAAAGTACATGTCTTAAAACGAAAATAAATGATGCTTGGATGGGGGGAGATGTCTTTGGCCGAATGGTTCCCATATCTCTTCATCTTGGCACCAACTTGAAGCATAATGATGTTTAGGCTGAATAGAGAGAAGCCTCTTTATTTTGGCGCCTATTTCATTCACATGCAAAGCACATGGGTGGCTGGTCATGTGGCACTCACATGGATGGTGTAGAATGCTTAAGGCGTGTACTCCTCCATGACGTGAAGATGAACAGTAACTTAGGCGTGACTTAGCATCAAACATGTGTCTAGGTGACATGGCATCAATAGGGCAGCAACTAATTATGAAAGGTTACATTTGTTTGAAACAAACTTTCATCATTTGAGCTACTTCCCATGAGTTTGAGCTGAAGTTGAGCTGGCCATAGATGAAGGACATGTGTACAAGTCATAGGACAACTCCTTGTGAAAAGACACTTCTCGGAATGGCAACTCTTCGTGGAAAGGTACGAATCCACAAAAATTGACCTAGACCATATTTGTAGTGCTCTGTATGGTGATGATGATGGTGCAACTCTCCAGCTGAAATGAAGTCTCTAGCTAGCTCAAAAGTCCAGCTCAAGTGAGCTATGAGCTCGGGGGTCAGCTAGCCACTTTTCACCACTTGTTCTTCATGATCTCCCGAGTCATCCTATGTAAGATTTCCTAGCTTATTGACTCCAGTTCTAGCTTTAAGTCAGCTCCCATGATGTGGCCGAACATGTACCTATAAAAGAAAACATTTATAAGCTAAGTAATATAAGATATAAATATGTGGTTCATAACAATAACTTCATACATTCATAATATCATCATCATAACTATAATTATAATGTATGTAAGCTATTATCATAACTATGGTATAAAGAAAGATTAAGTTAAGGAAAATCCCCCTTTGAATATTGAGAAAGGTTGGAGATGCAAGTCCATTTTTGACACTGAATCAGATCACATCAGTGTCATTCTTTGCTGGTCGTTCTTTCTCCTTGTCAGGTTTGTCATCTCTTGGCTTTTTTAGAGAAGATGAGAAAGGATTTGGCGGATTACCGTGGTAAGAGGATGAAGTACCTTGGTAATGTTCTCTGAATTAGAATCTCCTTTGGATTTGTGCTTCAATTGTTATTGCTTTATTTAGTGTATCTTCAAGGTTTTCGTACCCATGGAGATCAAGAATATCAGTGATGTTTGAGTTTAAGCTGACGACAAATCTTGACACAGTGACATCTTCTTTTTTGGTTATGTTAGCCCTATTGGGTAAGGACTGCATCTTCTTATAGTAGTCTTCAACTGAACTTCTACTTGTCGAAGTCGGTGTAGTCGTAGTTTAACATCTCACGTATAATGTGTCGGTAAGAATCATTTTGTCATGGTTTGTTTGAGGTCGGTCCAATATGTGATTGCTTGAATTTGGAAGTTCTTGATCTTTTTCTTTGTTTGTATCCACCAAGTTCGAGCATATCCTTCGAATTGCATGGTGATAAGGGGAACTTGTTTAGCTTGGGGGCAATCATGGTATGAGAACATGAGATCAACTTTTCCTTCCCAATCGATGTACCTGCCCGGATCATTGTCACCTTTGAAAGGCGAGATCATGAACTTTGGTTTTGCAAAGAGTTCAGGTGCTTAGAAACGTGGTTATTCTCTCATGGGGTACCAAAAGTTTAGCATTGTTTAGTATTGGATTCTAGTTTGGTAGATCCAGTTGTGGTTCTCATCATTCTCTCACGATATTATCAAATCTTTCAACTTGAGTCGTGAGTCGTGCAAGTGCAGCTAAGATAGCCATAAGTTTCTTGTTGTTATTGTCTCCCATCCTGATATCGTAACACTCAAAATAAAATTTTAAAGTAAAATAAAAATAAAAGAAAGAAAATTCAACAAAGCAAGAAACCTCACAAGTCACTCCAAGGAAGTAACACAAAGAGAGGCAAATAAGCCGATCTTGTACTCTTTAAAACTCACTTTACCAAGTAGTCTTCCACAGTTCGTATTGGAGTTTGATTACTAGCAAAGGCGATAAGAAAAACTTAAAAGCTCTAAGAGGCCAAACTCTTTAGTCCTACTAACACAAAGAAGTATTCAAACTCTTTAGTCCTACAAACACAAGGATGATAATGTGTTAGATACTGTAAAAGAACAATAAAAGGAAAAAACAAAAGAACCTAAAGCACTAAGAGTCAAAGAAAAAGAAAGAATCAAACTAGAAACCTAGAAAACACTGGATCAACATGAGAAACGTTTTTGAGGGGGTTTACCGGTGTTCAAAAATTTTGGAAATATTATTGAATGTCTTTCGATGCGTCAAGAAACCACCTGTAAAATTTCAGAGCCAAATACCTTTAGTAGTGTCCAGTAGACTTGTTGAACTATGAGTCCTCAAACAATCTATTTTTCGTGATCGCTTTGATCGAAGGTGTTCTTGATTTCCAAAAAAACTAATTTTTGTGTGAATGATATCCAATATATGAAGTTTCAATCTGGAAATTTTCACCACAAAATTTCTCCTGTGGAATTTTCAAGAATTTCGACAAGATTATAGACCGAATCTACCGATGAAACTTGAATGATGTATTTGAAGGCTCTAATGAACTTCTATTTTTCTGAATTTTGGACTGGAGATTACTCTGTTGATGAGTATGAGATATGAAGAAAATAAGCCCTAAATTACTTAGTTTGCAATCTTTTGAATTTTTGGGCCTTTTTTTGTCTTTTTTGTTTTTTTAAAAAATAGTAAACTAAAAAGAAAGATTTGAATCTAAATTAAATTTAAATAAAAAGAACCTAAAACGATGAATCTTTTGTGAATTAACTCCGTTGGGGTACCTTGACGGTTTTGTGTGCAAGAACAAGCAAGATTGCTTGTTTCTTTCCAATAATCGCCCAAATCTGATACCAATTGATAGGGAAGCGGTGACGAGTTAAAAATATTGCTCTTGTTGAAGAATCAAACCTATAAATCTCTAGACTTGATGAAGAACAATGGGGAATGAATAGGGAAAGTGGCGGCAGCAAGTAGGGTTTTTAGGGTTTCTTTTAAGTGCTAAAAACAAGGTAAGAAATAAGATTAGAACAAGATAAACAAAATATAAATAAATTGAAAATAAAGTATGATAACCAAGAAATCAAATGATCTCCCTTATGAAGGTGAACGATAAAGATGATGATGGTGAGGATGGATTAGTGGAAAATAGATGGATAAGTGTCCTATCAAGCCCTCCTAGTCGTAATGAAAAGGCTAACACGAGAATATGGCTCACCAACCCTCATAGTCGTGATGAAAAGGCAAATTGGAGTGTGAAGATTAATCACCCTCATAAGAACTTGAAATAACTCCAGGAGAAGAAGCTTCGAAGGCACAAGGTAATCATCACTTGTAAAAACAAACGCTCGTTGTATTATTAATCAAATAAATCTGATTTACAAAATTAAATGAAGCCTCCTTTATATAGGGGCTGAATTCTAAAGGTCCTAAATAATAAACTAAACATGTCTTAACCTTAATTCCTAGTAAAATAATAATAACTAAAAATAATATTTTAACCCACCCTTAATTTCTAATAAAATAATAAATCTAATCCTAAAAGATAATTAATCATTCTATATTAAATTATATTACAAATAATCAATATAAATATTGAAAATTCTTAATATTTACAAAATCACGTATTAATCTCGTATAGGAATTCCTGCATGTGTTGTCTTCACTAAAATGAATGTATCTTAAGTTCCCGATATTGGATTGATGCGATTCAAGAACTGTTAGAAAGATAAGACAGACGGTTGTATCTCCAAAAGACCATTGCAAATTTAGGGCTTCTCTTACCAATATTGCTCTCACAAAGCCGCACGAGTTCACTACAAGGAAAAACAATTGTACACTTTTCATGGGAAGTGAATAGATAACCTTATTGTTGTCCCAATGTAAGAATGATAAGTAGTAATGTCCTTGAATTCCAAGTATGGCTGCAACAAAGATGACAATTAGATAGTATTAGTAAAGGTATAAGAAATGGATAACTAAAAATAAGTAATGGAATAAGGATATAAAAGAGTTGGCTGCATAATTATAAATGAAGAGGTTGATGTTCTTCATTGGAGGATGGTTGATGGTGTTGATGTTGAATGGTCTCTGGTGATGATAGTGTATCTCAAACACACCAAAGAAGAAGCCATGCTAGAGAGCACAACCCCGGTCTTCACAAACTTGCTTGAGGGATGGTAATGGTATCTTCAACCCACTAGATATAAAATCTAGGAATTATAAGAATCAAGGTGAAGGAATGATGCCACAAGTATAGAAGTATACTTGCTAAATCGATAAAGTTCTCAAAGAGTTTTGAAGAGAGATTTAACTCACAAGAAGTTTTTTTTAATATGAACGAGATGAGTACAAATGAAAGCAAGCCTCCCAATTTATAGGAAATGAGAGGGCTTGATGTGATCCAATTCAGCATCATATTTACCATGGCTATTCCAACCTCTCCAGGGAAGAAACTTTCTATCTTTATACCTATATATGCTTATTTCATATGTTATAAGATAGTTATTTTCATATATATATATTATACCTATAGTTATTATGATAATAAGTTATCCATTTATATATGAGATACAAGTTATTATCATATACTATAGTCACATTTTTATAATATACACATTATATAAGTTTATATACTTAGTTTATTTTCTTATGTTACGCATGTAGGCACATTCGGCCAACACTTGGGAGCTGCATTGGAGCTAAATGGATCATGTAACAGCAAGGAAACTTACATGGGATCGATTAGGAGAGCACAAGGAACAATTGGTGAAAAGTTGTCCGGAGGCCGTGAGCTCATAGCTAGATTGAGCTGAATATTTGAGCTACAAGATGACCTTATTTCAGCTGGGGAGTTGCACCATCATCATCACCACTTAGCACACTTCAAATATGTCCTAAGTCAAAATTTGTGAAATCGTACCTTTTCGCGAATAGTTGCCACCTCAAGAGGTACCTTTCACAAGGAGCTGCCCAAACGTTCACCATGTTACAAGTCATCTAAGGCCAGCTCACCACCAGCTCATTCACACCCAAAGTAGCTCAAACATGAAGGGTTACTTTTCCAAACATTGTGACCTTTCATGAATGATGCTGCCCATGAAGATGCCTTTTCAACAAGGAACATGTGGATGAAGAGATCACACCAATTGGAAGCTTAAATCGCCAAGAGATATGAGCTAAAGGATCCATGCCTATTCGGCCACATCACATGCCATGCACATGAGAGCCTTTGGCGCCAAACATGAAGAGACACACCACCATTCGGCCAAGGGAAGAAAATGGCGCTAAGATGAACAAGCATCCCCATTTGGCCAAGGGAGATGTCTTCCCATCCTTAGCCGAATCATTAAGGCCTTTCATGAAGAGTTAGCCGAACCATCACAAGCCCAAAGGACTTATTCATTCATCTCAAGCATTATGTATTTTCCTAGAGACATGTATCTAGCCGAAACAACTTGTAACCATTCGGCCAAGCCCTCTCATTTCCTATAAATAGAGCGGCTTGCCTTCATTTGTACCCATCTCATCTCATATATAAAAATTACTCTTGTGAGTTATTTCTCTTCAAAGTTCTTTGTGAACTTTATCGATTAAACAAGTATAGTTCCTATACTTGTGGCGTCATTCCTTCCATTTTGATTCCAAAATTCCTAGATTGATATCTAGTGGGTTGAAGACACTATCACCACCCCTCAAACAAGTTTGTGAAGACCAGGATTGTGCTAGTTAGCATTATTTCATCTTTGGCGAGTTTGAGATACAAATCAACACCATCTCCATTTCATCATTACCACCATCAACAACATCCATCAATACCATCAATTCCGCAGCCATCTCTATCTTATCTTTATTTCATTTCATTACTTATATTATTATTCCTTTATTTAAGTCCATTATTAATCATATTTTCTATCTTATTTTGCAGCCCAAACTTATAAATTCAAGGACATCAGTACTTGTCAATCCTAGATCGGGACACAATAAGGCTATCTACTCTTTTCATCAAAGTGTGTAGATTCGCCTTATATCAAGCGGTAATCAGAGCATAGTCGGATTGACAACAAAAGTGTTATTGGCGTGCAAAGCCAAAAAAAAGAAATTCAAAAGATAAAAAGACTCCTTCAACAAATTGGAGTGTAAAAAGAAGAGAAAAATCAGAAAAGAAGAAAAGAAGAAAAGAAAAGAAAAAGAGAAGTTCAAAAAGAGAAAGCAAGCCAAGGAAAGTGCTCTACCATTACAAGTACATCAAAGAGGCCATCTACACTAAGAGAAGATAACCTTATTGTTTCTTGAGAAAGGTTGCAGTAAGTGTTGTTTCTTGAATTGTAAGTCACCTCTTTCTTTTCCATAATTTCATTTTCATTGTCTTCAACCATTTCTTTCTTTTAATACCTTAAAACATTTCTTCTACCTTTCCATTTCTTCTATTCTTTTCAACCCTAACCTATTTTCAGCCGACGCACACAAGGAAAGAGTTAACTTGCTTTAATCTTGAGTAAGTTCTTCAAAGGACTTAGCAAGAGAAATTGGAGTGGAAAAAGGCTATTGAGAGAGTGAGATCAGAAGGGGAATTGTTAAAAGCCAAATATATATATATTCCCAAGAGTAAACACGAGTGTTGAGTTGAGTGATCTTATCTTTTCTTTGGAGTGAAATTGTGAGACTTTGTGAGTGTGCTGGTAAGGTTTATTTTTGTTTTATTTACTAACCATGTCTCAAAGTCCTAAAGGAAATGCAGGTCAACCCAATTTGCAAATGCAAGCACTAAATGGAGAAATGATAAGAATGTTTCGAACAGAATTTGATGCTCTCCATGAGAAACTAGACCAAAGACAAGATCAACCACAAACCAGAAACAATGATACTCCTCAAAGGCAACAACCTCTTCCAGAAGATGATGTTCCAAATCCTTATGATGAAGAAGAACCAGCATTGATACAAGGACCTAGGCATGCCAATGTTGATGATAATATGAGCAACATCAAAATCAAAATTCCTCAATTTCAAGGGAAGACTGATCCAGAAGCCTATCTTGAATGGGAAAGCAAGGTGGATCATGTGTTTAGTTGCCATAACTATTCCGAACTCAAGAAAGTAAGATTGGCAGCTATGGAGTTCGTTAATTATGCTTTGATATGGTGGGATCAACTTACTATTACCCGGAGGAGGAATGGAGAGAGACCAATTTCAACATGGCTCGAAATGAAAGGTATCATGCGTAAACGTTTCATTCCTACTCATTATCACCGAGACATGTTTCAGAAATTGTAGAATTTGAAGCAAGGCCAACGGAGTGTGGATGATTATTATAAAGAAATGGAAGTGGCAATGATCCGAGTCAATATTGAGGAGGATCGTGAAGCAACCATGGCTAGATTTCTAGCTGGACTCAATCATGAGATTGCAAACACACTAGAATTGTATCATTATATCGAACTTGATAAAATGGTGCAAATGGCTATGAAAATAGAAAGGCAACTACGGAGAAGACCTATCTCTCTTACTTTAGTGCCTACATCTTCAAGATGGAGTCCAAACAACAATTTGAGGAAGTCTACCCCTATTCCTACCAAAGAGAAGGCTGAATCATCAAATGCTTCCCAAATTGGTAAGGAGAATCGAGGAAAATATATCCCTGAACGATCAAGAGACATTCGTTACTTTAAATGTCTTGGGAGGGGACATATATCCACAAAATGTCCCAACAGAAACACCATGTTACTACTTGGAAATGGTGAGATCGAATCTGACAATGAAGAAGAAGAAGCGCCACCACCACCAACAAAAGTTGAGGAAGAAACAGAAATTATTGCTCCGGTGGAAGGTGAAGCCTTAGTGGTTAAAAGAAGTCTGAATTCCCAAGTAGTAGAAGATGACGCACAACGGGAAAACATCTTTCATACTCGATGCCATGTGAATGAAAAGGTGTGTTTCATGATTATAGACAGTGGGAGTTGTACTAATGTTGCCAGTACCATCATGGTAGAGAAATTGGGATTGCAAACGTTGAAACATCCAAATCCGTACAAACTACAATGGCTCAATGAACGAGGTGAACTTAATGTCAACAAACAGGTGATGGTTCCTTCGATTGGTAAGTACAAGGACGAGGTTATGTGCGATGTTGCTCCTATGCATGCTAGCCATTTACTCCTTGGAAGACCATGGCAATATGATAGGAGGACCATTCATGATTGTTTTACCAATCAGTATTTATTCAACCATGGAGGAAAGAAGATCATCCTAACACCCTTGACGCCTAAACAAGTCCAAGTTGAACAAATCAGGATGAAACAAAGTGTTGAGCCCATGAGGAAAGGAAAATCGAAGTTAATCCAGGAAGAAAACATTCCTAAAACAAGTGCTTATACATCTAAGTGCTTGTTACAAAGATGTTTACTGACGAGGTGCAAGGTCAATGAAGATTTTTCTAACTTTGACAATGCATGAATTTCCTTTGATTTGCAGGATGATCCAAGTGACACAATCCATCAATTTGGGAAATTAAAGGACGTGACCTTTCAAGAACCAAAAGGTGCGATTTTTAAAAAGCAAAGAGTGGTAATTCTTCATCCAAAGGACGTGATCCTTCAAGAATCAAGAGTTATGCCTAATGAAAATCAAAGGGAAGTAATTTTCAACCAAGGGGCATGACTTATGAGAACATCACCATTCCAAGAGTCATCATCTTTCACGAATCAATGCAAACATCTATTGAAGAATAAAAGGACATGATTTTTGGAATGCAAAAGGGCGCAAACGTTCAAAGCAAAATGACTTCAATAGACATGAACTTTGAACATACAATTTACAGGAAGTATTTCTTAACTTTAGTTATGTTTGATCACATTTTTTCTAATGAAAGTTTTCTTTCTTTTCAGGTTAAGAACTTCCAAAGCAGTATTTCAACGGATATGAACCTTTTTGTAAAGATTAAATGGAAGGACACTAGGAAAAGACGATCATTCGATTTGAGGACAAATCGATTAAAAGAAGGGGAGGATGATGTGATCCAATTCAGCATCATATTTACCATGGCTATTCCAACCTCTCCAGGGAAGAAACTTTCTATCTTTATACATATAGATGCTTATTTCATATGTTATAAGATAGTTATTTTCATATATATATATATATATATATTATACCTATAGTTATTATGATAATAAGTTATCCATTTATATATGAGATACAAGTTATTATCATATACTATAGTCACATTTTTATAATATACACATTATATAAGTTTATATACTTAGTTTATTTTCTTATGTTACGCATGTAGGCACATTCGGCCAACACTTGGGAGCTGCATTGGAGCTAAATGGAGCATGTAACAGCAAGGAAACTTACATGGGATCGATTAGGAGAGCACAAGGAACAATTGGTGAAAAGTTGTCCGGAGGCCGTGAGCTCATAGCTAGATTGAGCTGAAGATTTGAGCTACAAGATGACCTTATTTCAGCTGGGGAGTTGCACCATCGTCATCACCACTTAGGACACTTCAAATATATCCTAAGTCAAAATTTGTGAAATCGTACCTTTTCGCGAATAGTTGCCACCTCAAGAGGTACCTTTTCACAAGGAGCTGCCCAAACGTTCACCATGTTACAAGTCATCTAAGGCCAGCTCACCGCCAGCTCATTCACACCCAAAGTAGCTCAAACATGAAGGGTTACTTTTCCAAACATTGTGACCTTTCATGAATGATGCTGCCCATGAAGATGCCTTTTCAACAAGGAACACGTGGATGAAGAGATCACACCAATTGGAAGCTTAAATCGGCAAGAGATATGAGCTAAAGGATCCATGCCTATTCAGCCACATCACATGCCATGGACATGAGAGCCTTTGGCACCAAACATGAAGAGACACACTACCATTCGGCTAAGGGAAGAAAATGGTGCCAAGATGAACAAGCATGCCCATTCGGTAAAGGGAGATGTCTTCCCATCCTTAGCCGAATCATTAAGGCCTTTCATGAAGAGTTAGCCGAACCATCACAAGCCCAAAGGACTTATTCATTCATCTCAAGCATTATGTATTTTCCTAGAGACATGTATCTAGCCGAAACAACTTGTAACCATTCAGCCAAGCCCTCTCATTTCCTATAAATAGAGTGGCTTGCCTTCATTTGTACCCATATCATCTCATATATAAAAATTACTCTTTTGAGTTATTTCTCTTCAAAGTTCTTTGTGAACTTTATCGATTAAACAAGTATAGTTCCTATACTTGTGGCGTCATTCCTTCCATTTTGATTCCAAAATTCCCAGATTGATATCTAGTGGGTTGAAGACACTATCACCACCCCTCAAACAAGTTTGTGAAGACCGGGATTGTGCTAGTTAGCATTATTTCATCTTTGGCGAGTTTGAGATACAAATCAACACCATCTCCATTTCATCATTACCACCATCAACAACATCCATCAATACCATCAATTCCGTAGCCATCTCTATCTTATCTTTATTTCATTTCATTACTTATATTATTATCCCTTTATTTAAGTCCATTATTAATCATATTTTCTATCTTATTTTGCAGCCCAAACTTATAAATTCAAGGACATCAGTACTTGTCAATCCTAGATCGGGACACAATAAGGCTATCTACTCTTTTCATCAAAGTGTGTAGATTCGCCTTACATCAGGGCATGGCCGAATATACATCTTATGTTTATGTTAGGTACATAACTTAAATGAAAATACATAATGCTTTAAGTGAAAGGAAGAGTCCCTTGGCATGGTGATGGTTCAACTATCTCTTCAAAAGGGGTCATGTTGTTTTGGCCATGCATGAATCAATCTCCCTTTGACCGAATGATGACATTTTGGTTCATCTTGGTGCCCAAAATCTTCATTTGCAAGGCATGTGGGTGGTGGCCGAATAAGCATGGTGCTTGTCTCATGTCTCTTCATGATTTAGGCCTCTAAAGGATGTAATCTCTTCACCAACGTGCACTTGATGAAAGGGCATCTTCATGGACATCAATATTCATGAAATGTCATAATTGTTGAAATGTAACCTTTCATGTTTGAGCTAGTTCTAAGGTGAATGAGCTGGAGGTGAGTTGGTCATAGGTGAGTTGTAACATGATGAATGTTATGTAAGCTCCTTGTGAAAAGGTACCTCTTGGAATTGCAACTATTCGTGAAAAGGTACGATTTCACAAAAATTGACTTAGAACATATTTGAAGTGTCCTAAGTGGTGATAATGATGGTGCAGCTCCCCAGCTGAATTTAAGTCAGCTTGTAGCTCAAATGTTCAGCTTAATCCAGTTGTTAGCTCAATGGTCTCCGGATAACTTTTCATCAAATGTTCCTTATGCTCTCCTAAATGTCCCCATGTAAGTTTCCTTGATGTTGCTTTTACTATTTAACTCCAAAAAAGCTCCCAAGTTATGGCTGAATGTACCTACACTTAAAACATAAAGAATAAGTTAAGTACATGAACTATATGAATGTGTATAGATTAAATATGTGGACTATAGTATATAATAATAACTTATGTCTCATATAGTAATGAATATGTTATTATCGTTGTAGCTATAAATGTAGTATATACATATGAATATAACTAACTATGTTATAGCAAATGAAATAGGCATCATTTTGTAGAAAATTAGAAAGTTTCTTCCCTTGAAAGCTTGGAAATGCAAAGTTAAACATGATGCTGAATTGGATCACATCATCCTCTCTTTCTTTTAATTGATTTGTCCTCAAATCGAAATGTGTTCTTTCCTAGTGTCCTTCCATCCAATGGATTCATCACGTACCTTTATGAAAAGGTTATATTCATATGTATATACTACATTTATAGCTATATTTGATGGATGTTCAAAGTTTATGTCTGTTGAAGACATATTGCCTTGAACGATTATGTCCCTTAGTATCCCAAAAGTCATGTTCCTTGGTCCTCCAATAGGTATATTCAATGAATCATGAAGTGTTATAACTCTTGGAATGGAAATATCCTCAGAATCCTCATAATCACATCATTTGGATGATAAAATGTCTCCCTTTGCTTCTCATTAAACGCATCTATTGTGATGTATGGTATTTCTTCCTTTAATTGACTGTGGATATAGGAAGGAAGCAAAAAAACCTGCAAAAGTGAATAGCTCAAAGAGATGGCTTGGTTGTAGATGTAAAGGTGAAATGGAGGGTTATTTATGTTATGAAGTTGATAGCGGAAATATGTTGATATGGCTAAGGTATGGGTGATGAAACAAAGGATGGTATCTTAGAAAGACCAAGGAAGAATCAGTGCTACAATGAGCAAACACCCAGCCTTACAAATCTCTCTAAGGGGTGGTAACAAAGGACTTGGACCCATTATCTATAAGGAGATAGAAACCACAAGTATCAATGGATAGGGGTTGATGCCACAAGTAATTAGCTTACTTTATAAGTCGATAAAAGTTACAAGGACTTGAGAAAAGAGAATAATCTCACTTATATTAAAATACAAGGTCTGCTTACAAATGAAATGCAATAGCCTATTTCTAGTTTTTGAAGGGACATGGCCGAATGGATACATGCTGGTTCGGCCAGCCCATGTGTGCCTCTAAAATGACATAATTAATTGCATAATTAATATGAATACATAGGTAATGGTTCAGCTGAATGGAAGGGACATATCTCATGGTCGAATAGTGCTTACGTCCTTTTAAGTTGGTGCCAATTTGAAAGGGAAGAGATGCTTGGTCGAATGGTTATGTAGCTATTCATTTTGGTTCCTAAAATAAGCACACACATACTACATGGCTTGGCTAGTCACAAGGCGTGCACACGGTTCTCTAGGAGGATTATGGTGTAGCCTTATGCATAGGATGAAGACCAAACATGATGTAAGGTAATTCTACCTTCTCGTTTGATTGTGGATCTAGGAAGGAAGCAAAATAACCTGCACAAGTGAATGGCTCAAAACAGAATGGATAAGGGTGGTAAACGTATGGTTTAATAGGTAGGCTATTTAATAAATGAGAGATGGAAGCGGAAGATGATTGAAATGGTTATGGTTATGGCGATGAAACAAAAAGATGGTTGTGAGGATAGTATCTTGAAGAACGCTCAAAGAAGAACCAATGCTATAGAGAGAAAAGACCCAATCTTTATATTGTTTCTTCAAGGGGTGGTGTTAAGTACTTTGACCCACTAGTTATATGAACTAGGAACCAGAAGTATCAATATGAAAGAAGAGGGTTGACGCCACAAGTATAAAATACTTGATAAGTCGATAAAAAGTCACCAGGACTTAAGAAAGAGAAAAATCTCACTTCAATTAAAATAAAAGGTCTGCCTACAAATGAAATAGGAAAGCCTATTTATAGTTTTTGAAGGGATTTGGCCGAATAGATACATGTTGGTTCGGCCAGCCCTTGTGCCTTCCTAAAATGACATGATTTTTGTATGAAAATACATGACTTAATGAAAATACATGCTCTTGGCCGAATGATTATGTGTTGGTTCGGCCCTAAGGATATTTTGAATGCATTTGGAAGTTATTTGGGCGCCAAAATGAAGAGGAAAGAGTCTTTGGCCGAATAGGAAGCATCCCTTGGTGTTTTGGCACCAATTTGATGTCACATGAAGTGCACATGCTTGAATGATGCACATGGCAGCCTACATGAATGCACATGGGTCTTCTTGCTATGCTTTGATGAGGTTGCAACCATAGGATGATGTCTTGAAGTCCATGGAATGAAGATAGGTAACAACTAGGCGTGAATTAGCTTCCAACGTGTATCTAGATGACATGGCATCCATTGGGCAGCCTAGAGATGAACTAGCTTCAAGGTAAGCTAGATGAGTGTCTTGGTAGCTAACTAGGTGAGTTATAGCTTGATAAACTCAAGCTAGTTAGCTTTGGTCTTCTCAGCTCCTCAGCTACTCTCCCAGCTACTTCCAGCTACCTTTAGTCCACTTTTGGCAACTCAGCTCCAAATAGTCCAACTAGCTAAGTTTAGCTAGCCTTAAGCTCCTCCAGCTGAATCGAGCTTCCCTTAATGTTCCATGAGCTGCCTTGTACTTTGTAAGCTATTTGTGAGCTGCATATGACGTCCAAATCATTCACCAAGCTACCTCAACGTTCATTATGCTCCAATGTACCTACATGTGCAAGGAAACAAGGTAATTCCATGGTATTGAGCTGTTATGAGCTAAATACCTTACTGCCATGTATGATTATGGTGATGTGAGCTATGTTTGAAGGTCATGATCTAATTATATCATCTCAAAGTATGTGTAAGATAATGCATGAAGCTTAAGAGCTAATATGAATGCATATGAACTAATGAAATGATTTATAATGATGATGCCTTGATGTATATATGATAATCATGCTTAATATGATTATAAGACTATCCTAATATGCTTATAACATTGTGTATCAATCATAAAGATAGGGTATATGTTGTATGCATGAATATCATATAACATGGTATTCATAAATGATAAATGGAAACATGTAATAATAATATCCTAAGAAATGATATGTAATCATAGCATATATTTGAATCATATGAAAAACATGATCAAATAAGCATAGGATGGAAATAATAGTATGATAACTAACATGTGAATGCATGCTTATGATAGAATAGAATGTATAAATGATATAGTATAAGATAGGGTAATGAAAAACTCCCTTAGAAACAACTTTGAAGAACATCCATGGTGTGTTCAAGTCATGGAGAAAGTTGGATCTTGTTTGAATTGTATCAAAACATGTGCAGCAGCCTTGGGCATGAGTTAAGCTATCTTCAAGCTTGCATGTGTCTAGCTAGCTAGTAATGCAAGGTCTGGTGGTGATGGATCTTCTTAGTCGTGATCTCCCAAGCTTCCTAGCATCACATTCAGCTATGTTCAACTACATTTGATGTCACTTTCAATAACTTGTCTCCAAATAGTCCAACTAGCTAAGATAAGCTAGCCTTGAGCTCCTCCAGCTGAGTTGAGCTTCTCATTGTGTCCCAACAGCGGTCGTGATGTTTGTGAGCTAATTGTGAGCTGCATATAGATCCAAAATACTCCAAAAAGCTACCCCAACGTGTGCCATGCTTCCAAGTACCTACATGTACAAAGAAAACAAGGTAAATTAAAGGCAATGAGCTTGTAGGATCCAATTACCTTGCAGCCGTGAATTAATATGATCTTGTGAGCTATGTATGCATGTCATGAGCTAAATACATAATGATATAACATATATAAGCTAATGTATAAGAACTAGGAGCTAAAATGAATGTACATGTGCTAACAAATGAAAGATTAAGAATGCTGCCATTTCATGAATGTAATGAATCTTTCTTAAATGAATGCAAGACTATTTTAACATACTTGAAATAACAATGTGTATCAATTATGCAGATGTGGATATGCTAAGTTACTCTTTAGCTATTAAAATACATAACTAATAACCTTAGCATGATATGTTGATTATGACATAGATGATAATAGCATAAAGTAAGTAAAATATTAAGAGGTTTAAGAATACTCCCTTTGCATGTGGTGAAAATGTACTTACATCATCCCCCCTTCTTTAAGGCAATTTGTCCTCAAATCAAAGCCTCTGAAGTGTTCATCATTCTGTTCTTGCATAGGTTTACGTTCTTATGGAAAAATACAGTATCCTTTGGTTGAATGTGTTCTTCCAATAGGTACCCTTTTTGTAAAGATCTTCTAAGGATATCCCTTTTCGAAGTGACCTTTTATTTGCTTTTTTCTGAAAAGTAAAGATATATGATGTTTCAAATGAAGGGGTACTTACCTTTTGAAGATATGGATCACAACCCTTGATGAAGAGTTGTGACTTTGAATCCCAATCATCACCATGATTCATTGGAATCCCTTCCAATTTCGGCATCGAACCATCATACTTCTTAATGAAGAAGTTCGATTTCATGTCTTGTCCACCTTCAATCTTCAATGGTAGTTTATCTTTTCATAAGCCTTGGACATTCCTCCTCATATGCATTTGATCTTGTTGGACTTCTTTAGGTGTTAAAGGCACCAAAGTTACCTTGCGGCCTTTATGCTCTAAGGAGTATTGGTTGTGATAACAATCATGAATGTCCCTTTTGGCATACTTCCAAGGCCTCCCAAGTAGAATGTGGCTAGCATGCATAGGGACAATGTCACAAAGTACCTCATCCTCGAACCTATCAACTGAAAAAGGAATTAGGACCTATTTAGTAACGTTTAACTTACTTCCTTCATTGAGCCATTGTAGTTTATATAAAGTTGGATGCTTTAAGGTTGTCAAGCCGAGTTTATCCACCATAATAGTGATGGCTACATTTGTGCAACTCCCTCCCTCAATAATCATTGTACAAACCTTGTTTGAAAATATTGTTCCTTTGTAGATCCTCCTTAATTATTTATGATTGGAGGCACCTTTTTGACACAAGCATTCTCCATAATCAACATTCTCTCTTGTTTCATCTTCATGGATTGCTTTTGGTTACTCATCACAGACAGGTTCTTCGGAATCTGAGTCAACATCTCAATTGTCTAGCAATATCATAGTATTTCAGTTAGGACATTAGCTTGTAACATGTCCTTTTCCAAAATAATTGAAACACTTGATGTCTCTGGACCTCTCGAAAGTGTTTGTTTGTCTTTCTTTACCCTTGCTTGATTCACCCACTTGTATTGTTTTGGATACCTCAATATTTTCCTTCACTTGCGATGGGGTTGGCTTTCAAAAAGTATTAGGCTCTTGTTTCCATTTGGTGGCCAAAATTAGGCTAGTATGGTTGAAGGCCTTCCTTTTAATTTGTCACTCGATTTTCATAGCCACATGTACCATCTCCTTAATCTCAACATAATGTTGTAGTTCAACAAGTTTAGCAATTTCAAGATTTAAGCCATATAAAAACCTTGCCATGGTTGCTTCTCTATCTTCATCAATATTGGCTCAAATCATGGCTATCTCCATTTCCTTGAAATAGCCTTCAACGCTTCGGTTTCCTTATTTAAGATTTTAAAGCTAATGATAAATATCTCGGTGATAGTGAGTAGGCAGAACCTTTTCCTCATAACGACCTTCATTTCTTCCCAAGTATTGATTGGGCGTTCACAATTTCTTCTTCTTAAACTTACTAATTTATCCCACCAAACGAGGGCATAGCCCACAAACTCCATAGCGGAAAGCCTTACTTTCTTTTGATCTGTGTAGTTTTGTCATTCAAAAATATGTTTAATTTTGATTACCCAATCTAGATAAGCTTCAGGATTAGTTCATCCTTGAAATAGAGGAATTGTTACCTTGATGTTGCTGAAGTTATCGTTTTGGTACCTTTCCCCTGGATTTCTATAAACATCTCTTCTTGCTCCTTGGGTTATTTGCTCTACCTCAACCTCCTCTTCAAATTCTTCTTCCATTCTAGGGCGAATTATCCTTTAGTTTCCTAAAGATGCTTCAACTTGATCCATCCTTTCATGTAAGGGCTCCAACTCTGGTTTCAACAATCTTGCCATCTCATGCATAATTGTTTGAGTTTGCAAGTTAGGGGCTTCTCTTTTAGGGGTTCATCATGGACTTCGAGACATGATTAGTGAAATGAATAAAAGAAATGTGTAAAAAGACCTTACCAAATAATGCTCTCACAAAGCCTCATGAGTTCACTCCAAGGAAACTTGAATGTCAATCAATTGGCTCGTGTTTGCACTCTAGGACTTCAAGGCTTTTACTTGTCCTCTTCTAGTCTCCCACGCTCAAGCCTTTTTACTCTCAATCTTTTTATCTCGACTTCTAAGTAACATTACTCAAAACTATATCAAGTAAAGTTTACTTGTTGTACGTCGGCTACAAAAGGGTTAGTAGGAATGGAAAATAAAATATATATTGAAAATGGTGGCTTAGAAATAAGAAAGAAGAGAAAAAAGGGTTACTTACACAAAGTCACTTCACAATATTTCTATCACCACAATCAATTTTAGATGCTTACTTGAATGGCTTGGGGATGAGACTTGTTGTTGTGTGCTTTCAACTTTTCTTTGCAATTTTCTTTTCTTTTCTTCTTTTTTTTTCTTCTTTGAGTGCTTGCGACTTCCTTGCTATTTTTTATTCTTTCACTTGCACTTCTTTTTGTATTTTTGTTGTTGTTGTTGCACGTTACTTCTTCCACCAAAGCTCTGAATTCCACTTGATGTATAGTATTTCTACCTTTAATTGATTATGGATCTAGGAAGGAAGCAAAACAACCTGCATAAGTGAATAACTCAAAGAGATGGTTTGGCGATAGATGTAAGGGTAAAATGGAGGGCTATTTATGTTATGAAGTTGATAGCAGAAGCATGTTGATATGGCTAAGGTATGGACGATGAAAAAAATGATGGTTTGTGAGGATTGTATCTTAGAAAGACCAAAGAAGAACCAGTTCTACAATGAGCAAATACCCAACCTTACAAATCTCTCTAAGGGGTAGAAACAAAGGACTTGGACCCACTATCTATAAGGAGATAGGAACCATAAGTATCAATGAATAGGGGTTAACGCCATAAATAATTAACTTAATTGATAAGACGATAAAAGTGACAAGGACTTGAGAAAATAGAATTATCTCATTTATATTAAAATGAAAGGTCTTCTTACAAATGAAATGCAATAGACTATTTATAGTTTTTGAAGGGACATTGCCGAATGGATACATGGTGGTTCAGACAACCCTTGTGTCCCTTTAAAATGACATAATTAATTGTGTAATTAACATGAATACATAGGTGTTGGTTCGACTGAATAGAAGGGGCATGTATCATGGCCGAATAGTGCTCGAGTCCTTTCAAGTTGGCGCCAATTTGAAGGAGAATGGATGCTTGGTTGAATGGTTATGTAGCTATTCATCTTGCCGCCTAAAAGAAGCACACGTATATCACATGGCTTGGCTGGTCACAAGGTGTGCACATAGTTCTCTAGGAGGCTTATGGTGTAGCCTTATACATAGGATGAAGACCAAACATGTGCAGCAGCCTTGGACGTGAGTTGAGCTATCTTCAAGCTTGCATGTGTCTAGCTAGCTAGAATTGCAAGTGTTGTTGGTGATGGATCTTCTTAGCCATGATCTCTCAAGCTTCCTAGCATCACATTCAGCTATGTTCAACTACATTTGATGTCACTTTCAGCAACTTGTCTCCAAATAGTCCAACTAGCTAAGATTAGCTAGCCTTGAGCTCCTCAAACTGAGTTGAGCTTCCCATTGTGTCCCACGAGCTACCATGATGTTTGTGAGCTAATTGTGAGCTGTATATGGATCCCAAATACTCCAACAAGCTACCTCAATGTGTGCCATGCTTCCAAGTACCTACATGTGCAAACAAAGTAAGGTAAATCAAAGGCATTGAGCTTGTAGGATCCAATTATCTTGCTGTAGTGCATGAATATGATCTTGTGAGCTATGTATGCATGTCATGAGCTAAGTACATAATGATATAACATATATAAGCTAATGTATAAGAACTAGGAGCAACAATGAATGCACATGAGCTAACAAATGAAAGATTAAGCATGCTGCCATTTCATGAATGTAATGAATGCAAGACTATTTTAACATACTTGATATAACAATGTGCATCAATTATAGATATGTGGATATGCTAAGTTACTCTTTAGCTATTAAAACACATAACTAATCATCATAGCATGATATGTATGATTCATAGATGATAATAATATAAAGTAAGTAAAATATTAAGAGGTTTAAAAATACACCCTTCGCATGTGGTGAAAACGTGCTTGCATCATCTTGGCTCTTTGAAGGTCACGTCCCCCAGCCTCATAATTGGACAAGTTATGCCGGTTAGAACATCCTGCAAATCAAAGAAAATTTCTGTATTTTCAAAGTTAGAAGAATGTTCTTCAATCTTGCATCTTGTCTAGGCGTCAATGGTGTAAGAACAATATTCTTTCCTCCATGGTTGAACGAGTATTGATTGGTAAAACAATCATGGATAGTCCTTTTTATCATATTGCCATGGTCTCCCAATAAGTATATGGCTAGCATGTATATGAACGATATCACACATAACCTCGTCCTTGTATTTTCCAATTGAAAAATGAACCATTACCTGTTTGTTGACTTTGAGTTCTTGTTCATTGAGCCATTGTAGTTTATATAGACTTGGATGATTCATGGTTTTTAACCCCAGTTTTTCCACCATGATTGAACTTACTATGTTAGTACAACTCCCACCGTCTATGATCATGAAACATATCTTTTCATTCACATGGCATCGTGTATGAAAGATATTTTCTCATTGTGCATTGTCCTACGTCACTTGTGTACTCAGACTTCTTTTAACCACCAGAACTTCTCCTTCAATGGGAGCCTCAATTTCTGCTTCTTCGTTGTCATCTGTTGGTTCTTCTTCTTCTTCAGGCTCAGATTCAATGTCGCCATTCCCATGTAGAAGCATGGTGTTTTGGTTGGGACATTGTGTAGAGACATGCCCCTCCCAAGACATTTAAAGCACTTAATGTCTCTTGATCGTTCAAGGGTTTGCTTTCCTCGATTGTCATTGTTTAATTGTTGAGCATTGGATGATTTGACCTTCTCTTTGATAGGAGTATGAGTAGATTTCTTCAAGTTGTTTAAACTCCATTTTGAAGGTGTAGACATGGAATTACGAGATATAGATCTCCTCCATAGTTGCCTTTCTATCTTCATTTCCATTTGCACCATTTCATCTATCTCAATGTAATGGTATAACTCCATGGTGTTGGTAATTTCTAGATTTAGTCCGACAATAAATCTAGCCATGGTTGCTTCACGATCCTCCTTAATATTAACTCGGATCATTGCCACTTCCATCTCCTTATAGTAATCCTCCACACTCCGTTGGCCTTGTTTAAGATTATGCAGTTTTTGAAACAAGTCCCGGTGATAATGAACATGAATGAAACATTTACGCATGACACCTTTCATTTCAGGCCATGTTGAGATTAGTCTTTCTCCATTTCTCCTTCTAGTAATAGTAAGTTGATCTCACCATATCAAAGCATAATCTACAAACTCTATTGTTGTCAATCTTACTTTCTTTAGTTCAGAATAGTTACGACAACTAAAAAGATGTTCCACCTTGCTTTCCCATTCAAGATAGGCTTCAGGATCAGTTTTTCTTTAGAATTGAGGAAACTTGATCTTGATGTTACTCATATTATCATCAACATTGGCACGCCTAGGTTCTTGTAACATCGCTAGTTCTACTCCATTATAATTGTGATGTAAGGTATTTCTACCTTATTGATTGATTGTCGATCTAGGAAGGAAGCAAAACAGCCTACATAAGAGAATGGCTCAAATAGATGGTTTGGTAGTAGATGTAAAGGTAAAAAGGAAGGCTATTTATGATATGAGAGATAGTAGCAGAAGATGATTGTTTGGCTATGGTTTAGGTTGATGAAACAATGGAATGGTGTGAGGATAGTATCTTAAAGAATACTCAAAGAAGAACCAATGTTAATGAACAAAGACCCAGACTTTATATTGCTTCTTTAAAGGGTGGTAATAAGGACTTGGACCCACTATATATATGGAGATAGGAACCACAAGTATCAAAGGGAAGGGGTTGACGCCACAAGTAAATAATTTACTTGATAAGTCGATAAAAGTAACAAGGACTTAAGCAAAGAGAAATATCTCACTTTAATTGATAAGAAATGTGTGTCTCAAATGAAATAGGAAAGCTTATTTATAGTTTTTGAAGGGACTTGGCTGAATAGGTACATGATGGTTCGGCCAGCCCTTGTGCCTTCCTAAAATGACATGATTTAATTCATAAATAACATGAATAAATAGGTGTTGGTTCGATTGAAATGTAGGAACATGTCTCATGGTCGAATAGCACTTAAACCCCTTTAAGTTGGCATCAAATTAGAGAGGAAATGATGTTTGGACGAATGGATAGGTGGTGATGTAAGGCGAATCTACACACTTTGATGAAAAGAGTAGATAGCCTTATTGTGTCCCGATCTAGGATTGACAAGTACTGATGTCCTTGAATTTATAAGTTTGGGCTGCAAAATAAGATAGAAAATATGATTAATAATGGACTTAAATAAAGGAATAATAATATAAGTAATGAAATGAAATAAAGATAAGATAGAGATGGCTGCAGAATTGATGGTATTGATGGATGTTGTTGATGGTGGTAATGATGAAATAGAGATGGTGTTGATTTGTATCTCAAACTCGCCAAAGATGAAATAATGCTAACTAGCACAATCCCGGTCTTCACAAACTTGTTTGAGGGGTGGTGATAGTGTCTTCAACCCACTAGATATCAATCTAGGAATTTTGGAATCAAAATGGAAGGAATGACGCCACAAGTATAGGAACTATACTTGTTTATCGATAAAGTTCACAAAGAACTTTGAAGAGAAATAACTCACAAGAGTAATTTTTATATATGAGATGAGATGAGTACAAATGAAGGCAAGCCACTCTATTTATAAGAAATGAGAGGGCTTGGCCGATTGGTTACAAGTTGTTTCGGCTAGATACATGTCTCTAGGAAAACACATAATGCTTGAGATGAATGAATAAGTCCTTTGGGCTTGTGATGGTTCGGCTAACTCTTCATGAAAGGCCTTAATGATTCGACTAAGGATGGGAAGACATCTCCCTTGGCCGAATGGGCATGCTTGTTCATCTTGGCGCCACTTTCTTCCCTTGGCCGAATGGTGGTGTGTCTTTTCATGTTTGGCGCCAAATGCTCTCATGTGCATGGCATGTGATGTGGCCGAATAGGCATGGATCCTTTAGCTCATATCTCTTGGTGATTTAAGCTTCCAATAGGTGTGATCTCTTCATCCATGTGTTCCTTATTGAAAAGGCATCTTCATGGGCAGCATAATTCATGAAAGGTCATAATGTTTGGAAAGGTAACCCTTCATGTTTGAGCTACTTTGGGTGTGAATGAGCTGGTGGTGAGCTGGCCTTAGATGACTTGTAACATGGTGAACGTTTGGGCAGCTCCTAGTGAAAAGGTACCTCTTGAGGTGGCAACTATTTGTGAAAAGGTACGATTTCACAAATTTTGACTTAGGACATATTTGAAGCGTCCGAAGTTGTGTTGATGATGGTGCAATTCCCCAGCTGAAATGAGGTCATCTTGTAGCTCAAATCTTTAGATCAATTCAGCTATGAGCTCACGGCCTCCAGATAACTTTTCACCAATTGTTCCTTGTGGTCTCCTAATCGATCCCATGTAAGTTTCCTTGCTGTTACATGCTCCATTTAGCTCCAATGCAGCTCCCAAGTGTTGGCCGAATGTGCCTACATGCATATCATAAGAAAATAAACTAAGTATATAAGCTTATATAATGTGTATATTATAAAAATGTGACTATAGGTTATTTAATATTCAATATGTAACATATTAAACAACCTATTATCTAATGGTTCTTTCTCATTGAAAGATTTAAAAACATTAAGGCACTTATGAGAAAGTACTTCCCTGAATTGTTTTGGCTTTGCACGAGTGATAGGTCCTTTGGGCATCCATTTATGTAGTTGTGATCACATCATCCTCCCCTTCTTTTGAGCGATTTGCCCTCAAATCGTCATTGTCTTCAAATGGAGAAATATCTGAAATATTAAAAGTTGCACTTACATTGTATTCACCATGTAGATCCAATTTGTATGCATTATCATTGATCTTCTTGATGATTTGGAATGGTCCATCTCCTCTAGGTAACAATTTGGATTTCCTTTGGGAAGGGAAACGTTATTTTCTGAAATGCACCCACACCCAATCACCTTCCTCCAATTTTAGTGGCTTGTGTCCCTTATTTGCTTGTTGTTCATATTGTCTTGTCTGTTTTTCTATGTTGTCTCGAACTTGTAGATGAAGTTTCTTAACGAACTCAGCCTTGCTCTTGCCATCTTTGTTGATCATATGTTCCTGAGGCAAAGGAAGAAGATCTAAAGGTGTTAAGGAATTAAATCCATATACTACCTCAAATGGTGACATCTTGGTTGTTGAATGGACTGCCCGATTATATGCAAATTCAACGTGTGGTAAGCATTCCTCCCTAGCTTTGACGTTCTTTTTGATGATAGATCTCAATAATGTTGATAGTACTCGATTCACCACTTCAGTTTGCCCATCTGTTTGAGGGTGACATGTGGTGGAGAATAGCAACGATCTACAACAACAAATATTGTTGAGGTGGCAACTATTCGAAAAAAGGTACGATTTCACAAATTTTGACTTAGGACATATTTGAAGCGTCCTAAGTGGTGATGATGATGGTGCAATTCCTTAGCTGAAATGAGGCCATCTTGTAGCTCAAATCTTCATCTCAATTCAGCTATGAGCTCACGGCCTCCAGACAACTTTTCACCAATTGTTCCTTGTGCTCTCCTAATCGATCCCATGTAAGTTTCCTTGCTGTTACATTCTCCATTTAGCTCTAATGCAGCTATGAGAAAGTACTTCCCTGAATTGTTTTGCCTTTGCACGAGTGATAGGTCCTTTGGGCATAACTTCAGGATCCATTTGTGTAGTTGTGATCACATCAGGTGGCCCTTCTTCTTGGCGCCTAAATGGAGTCACATGCCTATCTCATGGCTTGGCTGGTCACAAGGAATGTAAATTGCTCTCTAGTATGCTTATGGTGCAACCTTATGTATAGGAGGAAGACCAAGCATGGGCATAAACCTTGGGCGTGAGTTGAGTTTCCTCTTGTATGTGCTTAGCTAGCTATCGATGTAAAGGCTGGTGATGAATGAGTTGCTTAGCTGTGATCTTCCAAGCTTCATAACAACACATCCAGCTACATTCAGCTACACTTGATGTCACATTGAGCAAACTATCTTCAAATAGTCCAACTAGCTCAGATTAGGTGGCCTTGAGCTCATCCAGTTGAGTTGAGCTTTCCTTAGTGTTCCATGAGCTGACATGAATTTGTGAGCTGTTTGTGAGCTACATATGAATTCAAAATACTCCACCAAGCTGCCCCAACGTGTGTCATGCTCCAATATACCTATTTGTGCAAACAAAGTAGGGTAATTCAATGGCATTGAGCTTGTATGAGCTAAATATCTTGTTGCCGTGCATGATTATGGTATTGTCAGCTATGATTGCATGTCATGAGCTAAATATATCATCATATAATATGTCTGAGTTAATGTATAAGGCCTAGGAGCTAAAATGAATTCACATGAGCTAACAAATGAATGATTAATCATGCTGCCATTTCATGAATGTGATGAATCATGCTTAAATGAATGCAAGATTATTCTAACAACTTATCATGCTTTGAAATAACATTGTGCACCAAGTAATATAAAGATGTGGATATATGTTGTATGCATGAATATCATATAACATGGTATTCATAATAAATGATAAATGGAAACATGTAATAATAATATCCTAATAAATGATATGTAATCGTAGCATATATTTGAATGATATGCAATACATGATCAACTATGCATAGGATGAAAATCATAATATGATAATTTATACTAACATGTGAATGCATGCTTATGATAGAATAGAATGTATAAATGATATAATATAAGATAGGGTACCTTAGAAACAACAATGAAGAATGTCCATGGAATAATCAACTTATGGAGAATATTGGTCTTGATCATGCATATATCATCCCCCATTCTTTAATTTGATTTGTCCTCAAATCGAAGCTATACGCCATTGATTGCTTCTTTTGTGGAGGAATGAATAAATCTACTTCATATAGAACGTTCAACTCCACTTGTTTAGCTTCTCCCCTTGCATAAGCACATGTCTCTTGAAAACCTCTATTATGTCCTTTTGAATAATCATTCATGTTTGGAAATTCATCACCCTTGGTGATGGGACATAATCCTTGGAAGATTTCCTTTGAGCCATCGTGTTTCCTTTGATGAATCTCTAACTCTTCAATGGAATCATCTCCTTTTTGGGTGAATAATCTTACCTTTTTGCTTGAAACAACACATTTGATTGAAAAGGCACAAGTCCATTGTGATCCCTCTTTGGAAGCGTGATGTCCTTTTAGAATAGGACTTGCCTTTTGGATTATTCCTTTAAACTTTGTACCTTTCCCAATGATGGCTTTTGAGTTGGTGGATAATGATCGATTCAACTTTTTGAATTGTTCAACACAAGTGAAAATAACCCCATAGATATGAATCCTTTCGCTGCAAAATAAATCAAAGTTAGAAAATGAATACACAATATGAATGAAAATAGAAAACTAGGGTGGATGTTTAGTGGGTGTTGGTTGCTTGATGATGGAGAACTCCATTGGTTGTTGAATTCTCTTCAATAGTTGTATTGTACTTGTAGTCTCAATGATCACAACTCGTGGCACTTCAAGTGACACATCTTTTTGAACTTCAAGAGGCATAACTGTTGAAACGTCAAAGGACATGTCTTGTGGATTACCAAAGGTCACACCTATTGGTTCTTTAAAAGACATGTTTCTTGAATCTTTAGCTTGAAAAGATATGTTTCTTTGAATAACATGCAAGGAAAAGAAATAGTAGAAGAATATTTGTTAGTAAAATTTGTCCTTCACTCTACTTCTCTTCTCAACACTCATCCTTTTCAAATTTTCCAGTTTCAATTTGCTCCACTACTTGTAAAACATCTTTTTCAACTCTAACAGATTCATTTCCAATTGTTCTTGTCTCCTCAAAACGCTCTTCTTCAAAGATACTTTTTGTGGCCTTCATTTTCTCCCATTCTTCTATGCGTGACTTAAAGGTCACTTGACATTCATGAACTTGACTTGGAAGCAGAGGCGCCAATATGATTTTCTTTCCTTGATGTTGGAAAGAATTGGAAAATCCATCATGAGTAGCCTTCTTGTCAAATTATCAAGGATGTCCTAATATAATGTGGCTTGCACTCATGGGCACCACGTCACAAAGGACTTTATCGTTATATCTTCCAATTGAGAAAGGGACAATAACTTGTTTGGTTACCTTGGCTTCCCCTACATCATTGAGCCACTGAAGTTTGTAGGGATAAGGATGTTTAGATGTCTTTAGGCCCAACTTTTCCACCATGTGAGTACTTGCTACATTTGTACAACTTCCTCCATCAATGATCACCACACAAACCTAATCTCCCATGTGACATTTTGTATGGAAAATATTCTCCCTTTGTTCATCTTCTTAACTTTGGATGTTCAAAGTCCTTTTGACTACAAAGATGTTGGATGGAAGAGGCATGTTAGCAAATAAGGAAAAAGGAAATGTGTATAAGATCTTACCAGATAATACTCTCCCAAAGCATCACGAGTTCACTCCAAGAAAACTTGAATGTCACTCAATCCGCTCGTATTTGCACTCTATGACTTCAAGGCTTTTACTAGTCCTCTTCTGATCTCACATACTCAAGCCTTTTTCCTCTCAATTCTCTTTATCCCAAAGTTCTAAATGACTTTACTCAAAACTATATCAAGTAAAGTTTACTTGTTGTGTGTCGGCTGTAAAAGGGTTAGTAGGAATGGAAAGCAAATAATAATGAAATGGTGGCTTAGAAATAGAAAGAAGAAAATAAAAGGGTTACTTACACAAAGTCGCTTCACAATCTTCTAACACCACAATCAATTTAAAGGCTTACTTGAATAGCTTGGTGACGAGACTTGTTGTTGAGTGCTTTAACTTTTCTTTCTTTCTTTTCTTTTATTTTCTTCTTCTTTTTGATTGTTTGAATTTTTCTTCTTTTGAGTGCTTAAATTTCATTGTTAAATTTTGATTTATTTCACTTTCACCTTCACTTGTACTTCTTTTTGTAATTTTGTTTTTGTTGTTGTTTAACGTTGCTTCTTTCACCAAAGCTCTGATTACCGCTTGATGTAAAGTACTTCTACTTTGTTGATTGATTGTGGATCTAGGAAGGAAGAAAAACAACATGCATAAGTGTATGACTCATATAGATGGTTTGGTAGTAGATATAAAGGTAAAAAGGTAGGTTATTTATGATATGAGAGATAGTAGCGTAAGATGATTGTTTGTGATGTAAGGCTAACCAGGCTTCTTCAATAATGGAGAAGTTGGCAACCTTGTTATTTCCCGATCTAGGAGAGACACCAATGCTACACCTTGGATTGAAAGTAATCTGCACAAAAGAAGAATTATTGGTTAAATAAATGAATAATAAAGAAAGGAAATAGAAATGGAAAGAATTGAAATGGATAGAATAGTTATCAAAGAAGGGCTGCAGAAGTGATGAATAAATCTCCTTCAAGTGATGTTAACTTCGGTCTCCAATGGTGGTGATGAAGTATGCCTTGTTTATGAATGAAGGATGATTTAATAGTGATGAAATGTTATTGGAATGGTGGTAGAGTTGGCGTGAAAGTGATGGACTATGGTGATGTTATAGACGTGAAAATGGTGATGGAAGGTGGTGATGAATAGATAGTATCTTATAAAACTAAGAAGGAACCAATGCTATAAAGGAGCAAAGACCTGTTTCTTATAAGTTCTATAAGGGATGGTATGAAAGGACTTTGACCCACTAGTTATTTAAACTAGGAACCAGAAGTATCAAGGTGAAGGAATGACGCCACAAGCTTTAGAAAGGCTTGCTTAATCGATATAGTTCTAAAAAGAACTTGAAGAGAGAATAATCTCACAAAGGATTTTTAATATCAAAGGGCGTAGGTTACAAATGAATGCCAAAGCCTATTTATAGATTTGTAAAGGCTTGGCCGAATAAATACATGCCTTTTCGGCAAAGTACATGTCTTAAAACGAAAATAAATGATGTTTGGATGAGGGGAGATGTCTTTGGCCGAATGGTTCCCATATCTCTTCATCTTGGCGCCAACTTGAAGCATGATGATGTTTAGGCCGAATAGAGAGAAACCTCTTCATTTTGGTGCCTATTTCATTCATATGCAAAGCACATGGGTGGCTGGTCATGTGGCACTCACATGGATGATGTAGAATGCTTAAGGCGTGGCTCCTCCATAGCGTGAAGATGAACAGCAACTTAGGCGTGACTTGGCATCAAACATGTGTCTAGGTGACATGGCATCAATGGGGCAGCAACTAATTATGAAAGGTCACATTTGTGTGAAACAACCTTTCATCATTTGAGCTACTTCCCATGAGTTTGAGCTGAAGTTGAGCTGGCCATAGATTAAGGACATGTGTACAAGTCATAGGACAGCTCCTTGTGAAAAGGCACTTCTCGGAATGGCAACTCTTCGCGGAAAGGTACGAATCCACAAAAATTGACCTAGACCATATTTGTAGTGCTCTGTGTGGTGAAGATGATGGTGCAACTCTCCAGCTGAAATAAAGTCTCTAGCTAGCTCAAAAGTCCAGCTCAAGTGACCTAGCTCGGGGGTCATCTAGTAACTTTTCACCATTTGTTCTTCATGATCTCCCGAGTCATCCTATGTAAGATTTCCTAGCTTATTGACTCCAATTCTAGCTTTAAGTCAGCTCCCATGACGTGGTCGAACATGTACCTACAAAAGAAAACATTTATAAGCTAAGTAATATAAGATATAAATATGTGGTTCATAGATTATATTATATGTCAACATAAAACATATTATATATAATCTATTGTTTGGGGATGCATTTCTAAATGATTCAAAGGTTTTAATGCATTTGGTAGTAAGAGCTTCCCTGAAAAGTTTGGCTCTTGATCGAGTTATTGGTCCTTGTGGCATTACTTCTATATCATTTGAAGGTGGCGTTGGTTTACTCACATCATCCCCCCCTTCTTTTATGCAATTTGTCTCCAAATTGTTATCATCCTTGATTGGAGATAAATCTGCTATATTAAAGGTGGCACTTACATTGTATTCTCCGGGAAGATCTAACTTGTATGCATTGTCATTAATCTTCTCAATGATTTGAAAGGGACCATCTCCTCTTGGTAAAAGCTTAGATTTCCTTTTAGTAGGAAACCTTTCCTTTCGCATATGCACCCATACCCAATCTCCAACTTCCAAATGGAGTGGTTTACGTCCCTTATTGGCTTGTTGCTCATACTGATTTGTTCTTCTCTCAATATTGTGCCGAACTTATTCATGTAACTTCTTGATGAACTCAGCCTTGTTCTTGCCATCCTTGTGAACCATTTGTTCTTGAGGTAGAGGAAGAAGGTCCAAAGGAGTTAAGGGATTGAATCCATACACTACCTCGAATGGTGAAATTTTTGTGGCCGAATGAACTGACCGGTTGTAAGCAAATTCAACATGTGGTAGGCAGTCTTCCCAAGTCTTTATGTTTTTCTTGATGATGGCTCTCAACAATGTTGATAATACTCTATTGACTACCTCTGTTTGCCCATCAGTTTGGGGGTGACAAGTTGTTGAAAACAACAATTTAGTTCCAAGTTTGTTCCATAATGTTCTCCAAAAATGGCTAAGGAACTTGACATCTCGGTCAGAAACAATGGTCCTTGGTATGCCGTGCAATCTCACAACTTCTTTGAAGAATAGATTAGCCACATGGGTTGCATCATCGGTTTTGTGACATGGTATGAAATGGGCCATTTTGGAAAACCGATCAACCACCACAAATATAGAATCTCGCCCATTTCTTGTTTTTGGAAGACCCATCACAAAATCCATGGAAATATCAACCCATGGTGCTATAGGAATGGGAAGAGGTGTGTAAAGTCCATGAGGCATGACCTTTGACTTAGCCTTTTTGCAAACGATGCATCTATCACAAACCCGTTCAACATACCTTTTCATCTTAGGCCAATAGAGATGTTCTTTCAAGATTTCTAATGTCTTACTGATTCCAAAATGTCCCATGAGCCCTCCTTCATGTGCTTCTCGTACCAATACTTCTTGAAAGGAACCTTGTGGAATACATAGCCTTTCCTCCTTGAATAGGTACCCATCATGTCTATAGAATTTCTCCACTGTACCCTTTTCACAAGACTTGTATTTCTCTCCGAAATCATGATCATTAGTATAGTAATCTTTAAGGAAAGAAAAACCAAGTAACTTAGAGTTTAAGGTGTTAAGAAGAACATACCTTCGTGAAAGGGCATCTGCAATAACATTCTCTTTACCTTTCTTGTAGTGAATGACGTATGGGAAGGACTCAAGAAATTCTATCCACTTGGCATGTCGTTTGTTGAGTTTGTGTTGGCTTTTAATATGCTTCAATGCCTCGTGATCAGTATGAATGACAAATTCCTTGGGCCATAGATAGTGTTGCCACGTCTCTAATGCCCTTATAAGAGAATACATCTCTTTGTCATAAATAGGATAGTTTAGTGAAGCACCACTTAACTTTTCACTAAAGTATGCAACTGGTCGTCCCTCTTGAGTTAAAACGGCACCTATACCAATTCCAGAAGCATCACATTCTATTTCAAAAGTTTTATCGAAATTAGGAAGTACCAGAAGCGGTGCTTTAGTCAAGCATTCCTTGATGGCCGTGAATGCTTCTTCTTGTTCTTTGCCCCATTCAAAGGTAGAATTCTTTTTAATTACCCCAGTTAAGGGAGAGGCAATAGAACTAAAATTGGGCACAAATCTCTGGTAAAAACTTGCAAGTCCATGAAAACTTCTGACTTGGCTTATTGATGTAGGTCTTGGCCAGTCCTGAATTGCTTTAATCTTTTCTGGATCTACTTCAAGTCCCTGTGAACTTACAATAAATCCTAAGAATGTAAGCTTGTTAGTGCAAAAAGAACATTTTTGAAGGTTAGCATAAAGTTTCTCTTTTTGGAGAGTTTCAAGTACTGACCTCAAATGTTGCACATGATCATCCAAAGTATGGCTATAAATCAAAATATCATCGAAATATACCACACAAAACTTACCAATAAAAGCCCGAAGTACATGGTTCATTAACCTCATGAAAGTACTAGGTGCATTGGTTAGTCCAAAGGGTATAACCAACCATTCGTACAATCATTGCTTTGTTTTGAAAGCATTTTTCATTCATATCCTTCTTGCATCCTAATCTGATGATATCCACTTTTAAGATCAATTTTGGAGAAGATGGTGGCACCACTTAGTTCATCCAGCATATCGTCAAGCCTTGGAATTGGATGTCGGTATTTGATAGTGATCTGATTAACTGCTCGGCAATCTACACACATTCTCCATGAACCATCCTTCTTTGGTACAAGCAAAACAGGAACAACACATGGACTTAGGCTTTCTCGAATGTACCCCTTTTCCATTAACTCACCAACTTGTTTTTGAAGTTCCTTTGTTTCCTCCGGATTACTTCTATAGGCTGGTTTGTTTTGTATGGTGGCACCAGGAATGAAATCGATTTGATGTTCAATTTCTCGAAGAGGTGGAAGTCCTCTTGGTATATCTTCTGGAAACATGGCTTCGAATTTCTGTAAAAGAAAAACAACAGAAGAAGGCAAACCTTCTTGGAGATTAGTTAAAAGTAGACTTTCCTTGTACATTAGTACAATTAATGACAGCAAATGTTTCCGAATCTCCTTTCTTCCAGCATATATGTTCAATGCTTTAGTCGTTTCTTTTTCATTGTTTTTGATTGACTCCATGCTTTTCTTCAAATGAATTTGATCTTCATTCACTTGACTAGGAGATAGTGGCGTCAAAGTGAATTTCTTATCATTATGAATGATAGTATATCTATTGGTAAACCCATCATGGATTGCTCATCGGTCGAATTGCCATGGTCTTCCCAAAAGTATATGTCCAGCATCCATTGGTACAACATCACAAAGGACTTCATCTTCATATTTGCCAATTGAGAATGGAATGACAACTTGCTTTGTGATTCTTACTTCCCCGCCATCATTTAACCATTGAAGTTTATATGGATTTGGATGCTTAGAAGTCTTCAAGCCAAGTTTTTCCACCATAAGAGTGCTTGCAACATTCGTACAACTTCCTCCATCGATGATCATAAAACAAACTTTGTTGTTTACATGACAACGAGTATGGAAGATGTTTGTTTTCTCTTTGGTCATCTTCTATGATTTGAGTGCTTAAAGCCTTTTTGATGACAAAAGCTTGTCTCGAAACTGAATGGAAATCAAACAATTCTTGTGACATGGTTAGTAAAATAAAAGAATAAATTAAAACCTTACCAGCACACTCACAATAACCTCACGTGATCTCTCCAAGAAAATTCAGATTGCACTCCACTCACTCTCGTGTTTGCACTCGAGGATATGATCCTTGGCTTTTTTTGATCCCCCTTCTAATCTCACCCTCTCGTTTGTCTTTTACCGCTCGATTCTCTATTGTGGGTCCTTTTTAAGAACTAACTCAAGATTAAGCAAGTTTCTTTAGTTTTTGCGTCGGTTTAGAAATGGTTAGGGTATATGATAAAGGATAGGCTAGAAAAGGTTAAGAAAGATGATAAGGTAATGGAATAAGAAAAGATGAAAGAAAAGGAAATGAAATAGTAAATAAGTGAAGATAACTTACAACTCAAGTTGCAACACTTACTATCTTCCTTCATAAGAAACAACAAGGATACCTCATTCAAGTTTGATGTTGGGCAGATTGTATGGTGCTTCTCTTTGAGTGTACTTTGCAACTTGCTTCACTTTTCTTTTGCTTTTGATTTTCTTCTTTTTTCTTTTCTTTCTTTTGCACTCCAAATTTGATGTAGGAGTCTTTTTCTTTTCTCTTTTGTTTTCTTCTTTCTTGTTGTTTTTTTTGTAGCACTTTGAATGTCAATCCACCAAAGCTCTGATTACCGCTTGATGTAAGGCTAACCAGGCTTCTTCAATAATGGAGAAGTTGGCAACCTTGTTGTTTCCCGATCTAGGAGAGACACCAAATGCTACACCTTGGATTGAAAGTAATCTGCACAAAAGAATAATTATTTGTTAAATAAATGAATAATAAAAAATGAAATAGAAATGGAAAGAATTGAAATGGATAGAATAGTTATCAAAGAAGGGCTGCGGAAGTGATGAATAAATCTCCTTCAAGTGATGTTGACTTCGGTCTCCAATGGTGGTGATGAAGTATGCCTTGTTTATGAATGAAGGATGATTTAATAGTGATGAAATGTTATTGGAACGGTGGTAGAGTTGGCGTGAAAGTGATGGACTATGGTGATGTTATAGACGTGAAAATGGTGATGGAAGGTGGTGATGAATAGATAGTATCTTATAAAACTAAGAAGGAACCAATGCTATAAAGGAGCAAAGACCCGTTTCTTATAAGTTCTATAAGGGATGGTATGAAAGGACTTTGACCCACTAGTTATTTAAACTAGGAACCAGAAGTATCAAGGTGAAGGAGTGACCCCACAAGCTTTAGAAAGGCTTGCTTAATCGATATAGTTTTAAAAAGAACTTGAAGAGAGAATAATCTCACAAAGGATTTTTAATATCAAAGGGTGTAGGTTACAAATGAATGCCAAAGCCTATTTATAGATTTGTAAAGGCTTGGCCGAATAAATACATGCCTTTTCGGAAAAGTACATGTCTTAAAACGAAAATAAATGATGTTTGGATGAGGGGAGATGTCTTTGGCCGAATGGTTCCCATATCTCTTCATCTTGGCGCCAACTTGAAGCATGATGATGTTTAGGCCGAATAGAGAGAAGCCTCTTCATTTTGGCGCCTATTTCATTCATATGCAAAGCACATGGGTGGCTGGTCATGTGGCACTCATATGGATGGTGTAGAATGCTTAAGGCGTGGACTCCTCCATGGCGTGAAGATGAACAGAAACTTAGGCGTGACTTGGCATCAAACATGTGTCTAGGTGACATGGCATCAATGGGGCAGCAACTAATTATGAAAGGTCACATTTATGTGAAACAACCTTTCATCATTTGAGCTACTTCCCATGAGTTTGAGCTGAAGTTGAGCTGGCCATAGATTAAGGACATGTGTACAAGTCATAGGACAACTCCTTGTGAAAAGGCACTTCTCGGAATGGCAACTCTTCGCGGAAAGGTACGAATCCACAAAAATTGACCTAGACCATATTTGTAGTGCTCTGTGTGGTGAAGATGATGGTGCAACTCTCCAGCTGAAATGAAGTCTAGCTAGCTCGGGGGTCAACTAGCAACTTTTCACCATTTGTTCTTCATGATCTCCCGAGTCATCCTATGTAAGATTTCCTAGCTTATTGACTCCAATTATAGCTTTAAGTCAGCTCCCATGATGTGGCCGAACATGTACCTACAAAAGAAAACATTTATAAGCTAAGTAATATAAGATATAAATATGTGGTTCATAGATTATATTTTATGTCAACATAAAACATATTATATAATCTATTGTTTGGGGATGCATTTCTAAATGATTCAAAGATTTTAATGCATTTGGTAGTAAGAGCTTCCCTGAAAAGTTTGGCTCTTGATCGAGTTATTGGTCCTTGTGGCATTACTTCCATATCCTTTGAAGGTGGCGTTGGTGTACTCACATCAGTTTGGCTATAGTTTGGGTTGATGAAACAATGGAAGGGTTGTGAGGATAAAATCTTGAAGAATGCTCAAAGAAGAACCAATGTTAATGAACAAAGACCCAGACTTTATATTACTTCTTTAAGGGGTGGTAATAAGGACTTGGACCCACTATCTATATGGAAATAGGAACCACAAGTATCAAAGGGAAAGGGGTTAATGCCACAAGTAAATAATTTACTTGATAAGTCGATAAAAGTCACAAGGACTTAAGCAAAGAGAAATATCTCACTTTAATTGATAAGAAATGTGTGTCTTAAATGAAATAGGAAATCCTATTTATAGTTTTTGAAGGGACTTGGCGAATAGGTATGATGTAAGGTGATCTACACGCTTTGTTGAAGAGAGTAGATAACCTTATTGTATCCCGATCTAGGATTGACAAGTACTGTTGTCCTTGATTTAATAAGCTTGGGCTGCAATAAAATAAGAAAGAAATATGATTAATGATGGGTTTATGAAATGTACAATAATATAAGTAATGGAAATGAAAAAGAAATGAAAGAAAGATAAGATAGAGATGGCTACGGAATTGATGGTCTGGTGGATGATGTTGATGGTGTTGATGTTGATGGTGTTGATGTTGATGTTGAAATAGAGATAGTGATGATGTTGTATCTCAAGCACGCCAAAGAGGAAACAATGCTAGGAAGCACAATCTCATTCTTCACAAACTTGCTTGAGGGGTGGTGATAGTGTCTTCAACCCACTAATATTAATCTAGGAATTTTGGAATCAGGATGGAAGGTATGATGCTACAAGTATAGGAATTATACTTGTTTAATCGATAAAGTTCACAAAGAACTTTGAAGAGAAATTAACTCACAAGAGTAATTTTTATATATGAGATGAGATCCTTATAAATGATGGCAGCCTCTCAATTTATAGGAAATGAGAGGGCTGGCCGAATAATTAGATGTATTTTTGTCTAAATACATGACTATTTGAAGGTGCATGATGCTTTGGACGAATGGAGATGCTCCTTTGCCTTGGTGTTGGTTCGACTACTCTTTCATTAAAGGACTTGATGTTTCAGCTGGAATAAACATACATCTCCCTTGTTTGAATGGTTAGGTTATGTTTAAACCAAGTCTAGTGCATGTGCTAGGCATGTGGGGGCTGGTCAAATGGTCATGTTGTTTATCTCATGTATCTTCATGAATTAGGCCTCCAATGGTTGCAATTTCTTCACCAACGTGCTCTTGGATGAAAATGCATTTGCAATTTCTTCACCAACGTGCTCTTGGATGAAAATGCATCTCCATGGGCAGCATCATTCATGAAAGGTCACGATGTTTGGGAAAGGTAACCATTCATGTTTGAGCTACTTCTGGTGTCAATGAGCTGGAGGTGAGCTGGCCTTAGATAATTTGTAATATGGTGAACGTTTGGGTAGCTCCTAGTGAAAAAGGTACCTCCTGAGGTGCCAACTATTCACAAAAAGGTACGATTTCAAAAATTTTGACTCAGGACATATTTGAAGTGTCCTAAGTGGTGATGATGATGGTGCAGCTCCCCAGCTAAAATGATGTCATCTTGTAGCTCAAATCTTCGGCTTAATCCAGCTATGAGCTCACGGGCTGATACAGTTCAACCTAGCCTCACTTGGATGGATGGTGAAGCCAAGGTTGTACCTTTGATTGTTTCGATCTAGGAAAGCAACAAGGATCCTGCATAAACAAGAAAGCTCAAAAAAATAGTTAAATGGAAGTAATGAAATGGAAAGATAAATATGGCAGCGAAAAATATATATAAGTTGGTGATATGTTTAAAGGAAATGATGAAGTATGGTAATGGAAGTAGAATTAAGGTGATGGAGATGAATATGAAAAGTAGTATCTCAAAGAAGACTCAAAGAAGAACCAATGTTTAAGAACAAAGACCCAGACTTTATATTGCTTCTTTAAGAACAAAGACCCATACTTTATATTGCTTCTTTAAGGGATGGTAAACAAGGACTTTGACCCACTATCTATAAAGAGATAGGAACCAGAAGTATCAGGGTGACATAGATAGTGGTGACGCCACAAGCATAAGCTTGATAAGTCGATAAAGTTCACTTAATAACTAAAGAGAGAAACTCTCACAAATATTTGATTAAACAAAGTGAATTCCTTTCTACAAATGAAATGGAAAGCTATTTATAGGCCTAAGAGATGTCTAGGATGCACCTACAAGATTTAATGATTGAACATTCATGGATGAATGTTCATCCTTAAGTAGATACAATGTACGTCCCCTATGCAAGTTCATGGACTAATAAAATAAATGAATATTCATCCATTTAAGTGAATACATCTTCATAGCCGAATTCATCCTCTCTTGATGTGAACATGTTTGTTCATTTTCTTGCATGAATTTTCAGGAATGTTTCATTGTATGTTCGGCCCCCTTTGGAATGCATGCACCAAGTGTGAACGTGACTCATAGGCTCCCTTCATGCACTTGGATTTGGTGAATGAGTTTGAAAATAATGCATCCATCTCCCTTGAATATGAACAAGTACTTTAGCCTCCTTGTATGATTGTACACGCCATAAATGGATTCATGAAGGTGGAAATGCATCAGGTGTGAACATGGCTCTTCATTTGGTGTAAATCCCGTACTTATTTCCAGCCTGCACTGTCTTAATTAATCTGGGTATATCTTGAGCTCCCAATATCGGATTGATATGATTCAAAGTGAGTTGGAAATCTAATAGACAGGGGATTAAATGTTAAGAAGACTTCATCACTCAAAGATTCTCGGAACATGTTCAAAAATTACGATCAATCTGACTGACGTGAACTGTCCATCCAACTCTTCAATTGCCTTTAGTCTACTTAGCATCCAATGTACCTAGACAAAGTATGTAAACAAATAATTAGATAGGAATTGAGCTATTATAATTATGAATTCATTTTGCCACCTGTGTTATGAATGCAAATGAGCTAACTACGAATGCATGGAAAAATACAATATCCTTTGGTTGAATGTGTTCTTCCAATAGCAACCCTTTTTGTAAAGATCTTCTAAGGATATCCCTTTTCGAAGTGACCTTTTATTTGCTTTTTTTGAAAAGTAAAGGGATATGATGTTTCAAATGAAGGGGTACTTACCTTTTGAAGATATGGATCACAACCCTTGATGAAGAGTTGTGACTTTGAATCCCAATCATCACCATGATTCATTGGAATCCCTTCAAATTTCGGCATCGAACCATCATACTTCTTAATGAAGAAGTTCGGTTTCATGTCTTGTCCACCTTCAATCTTCAATGGTAGTTTATCTTTTCGTAAGCCTTGGACATTCCTCCTCATATGCATTTGATCTTGTTGGACTTCTTTAGGTGTTAAAGGCACCAAAGTTACCTTGCGGCCTTCATGCTCTAAGGAGTATTGGTTGTGATAACAATCATGAATGTCCCTTTTGGCATACTGCCAAGGCTTCCCAAGTAGAATGTGGCTAGCACGCATAGGGACAATGTCACAAAGTACCTCATCCTCGAACCTATCAACTGAAAAAGGAATTAGGACCTGTTTAGTAACGTTTAACTTACTTCCTTCATTGAGCCATTGTAGTTTATATAAAGTTGGATGCTTTAAGGTTGTCAAGCCGAGTTTATGCACCATAATAGTGATGGCTACATTTGTGCAACTCCCTCCATCAATAATCATTGTACAAACCTTGTCCTTGATATGGCACCTTGTTTGAAAATATTGTTCCTTTGTAGATCCTCCTTAATTATTTATGATTGGAGGCACCTTTTTGACACAAGCATTTCTCCATAATCAACATTCTCTCTTGTTTCATCTTCATGGATTGCTTTTGGTTACTCATCACGGATAGGTTCTTCGGAATCTGAGACAACATCTCAATTGTCTAGCAATATCATAGTATTTCAGTTGGGACATTAGCTTGCAACATGTCCTTTTCCAAAATAATTGAAACACTTGATGTCTCTGGACCTCTCGAAAGTGTTTGTTTGTCTTTCTTTACCCTTGCTTGATTCACCCACTTGTATTGTTTTGGATACCTCAATATTTTCCTTCACTTGCGATGGGGTTGGCTTTCAAAAAGTATTAGGATCTTGTTTCCATTTGTTGGCCAAAATTGGGCTACTACGGTTGAAGACCTTCCTTTTAATTTTTCGCTCGATTTTCATAGCCACATGTACCATCTCCTTAATCTCAACATAATGTTGTAGTTCAACAAGTTTAGCAATTTCAGGATTTAAGCCATATAAAAACCTTGCCATGGTTGCTTCTCTATCTTCATCAATATTGGCTCAAATAATGGCTATCTCCATTTCCTTGAAATAGTCTTCAACGCTCCAGTTTCCTTGTTTAAGATTTTAAAGCTTATGATAAATATCTCGGTGATAGTGAGTAGGCACAAACCTTTTCCTCATAACGACCTTCATTTCTTCCCAAGTATTGATTGGGCGTTCACCATTTCTTCTTCTTAAACTTACTAATTTATCCCACCAAACGAGGGCATAGTCCACAAACTCCATAGCGGAAAGCCTTACTTTCTTTTGATCTGTGTAGTTTTGTCATTCAAAAATATGTTCAATTTTGATTACCCAATCTAGATAAGCTTCAGGATTAGTTCATCCTTGAAATAGAGGAATTGTTACCTTGATGTTGCTGAAGTTATCGTTTTGGTACCTTTCCCCTGGATTTCTATAGACATCTCTTCTTGCTCCTTGGGTTATTTGCTCTACCTCAACCTCCTCTTCAAATTCTTCTTCCATTCTAGGGCAAATTATCCTTCAGTTTCCTAAAGATGCTTCAACTTGATCCATCCTTTCATGTAAGGGCTCCAACTCTGGTTTCAACAATCTTGCCATCTCATGCATAATTGTTTGAGTTTGTAAGTTAGGGGCTTCTCTTTTAGGGGTTCATCCTGGACTTCGAGACATGATTAGTGAAATGAATAAAAGAAATGTGTAAAAAGACCTTACCAAATAATGCTCTTACAAAGCCTCACGAGTTCACTTCAAGGAAACTTGAATGTCACTCAATCGGCTCGTGTTTGCACTCTAGGAGTTCAAGGCTTTTACTAGTCCTCTTCTAGTCTCCCACGTTCAAGCCTTTTTACTCTCAATCTGATGTGATCATGTTTTGCACCAACTTTCTTCATGACACACTCACATCATTGAAGATTCATCATGCTCAGTATAAGGGAGTTATACCTTACTTTATATTATATTTACTCATTTATGCACTATATATTATTATGAGCATACATTTGCATCTTAAACTATGCTTGAATAATCATATGTTATCATTCACTTGCAACTATATGATTTTCATGCATAACATATGTTTTCACATCTTTACTTAGCTTTATATTATGTTTACATATGTTTTAGATTCATTTATTATGTTTGCATTTCATTTAGATGTCATGGCAGCATGTATTCATTCATTCATTAACTCATGTCATGTTATTCCAGCTCATGTTATGTTTACATTAGCTCACTAGCTTTAAATCCATGATTCTTTAGCTCATTTGCATGCATGCATCTATTTTCTAGCTCATATATGTTTTCTTAAAGCTCATAAACGTCCTATGCCTTTTATCTAGCTTATATACATGTTATCTTAGCTTCTAGATGATCATTCATAGCTTATATCACTCAAACACCTCACGACAGCATGCATTTTACCTTAAATGAGCTAACACATTGCTTACTTGGTTTGTTTGTTAATTCCTATAGGTGAAACACAAAGCAAGGCATATTATGGTAGCTTGGTTAGCTAAAAGGATAAGCATAGAAGCTCACACTAGCTCTTGAACGTTATGGCAGCTCATTTCATCACTTGAGGAGCTTCAACTTAGCTGGAGGAGCTAGCATGTAGCTGAACCTAGTTGGAGGAGAGCTTTGGACCAAATTGTTGAAAAGTGGACTAAAGGTAGCTGGAAGTAGCTGGGAGAGTAGCTGAGGAGCTGAGAAGACCAAAGCTAACTAGCTTGAGTTCATCAAGCTATAACTCACCTAGTTAGCTACCAAGACACTCACCTAGCTTACCTTGAAGCTAGTTCATCTCTAGGCTGCCCATGGACTTCAAGATATCATCCTATGGTTGTAACCTCACCAAAGCCTTGCAAGAAGACCCATGTGTGTTCAAGTAGGCTGCCATGTGCATCATTCAAGCATGTGCACTCCATGTGACATCAAATTGGTGCCAAAACACCAAGGGATGCTTCCTATTCGTCCAAAGACTCCTTCCTCTCCATTTTGGCACCCAAATAACTTCAAAATGCATTCAAATCATCCTTAGGGCCGAACCAACACATAACCATTCGGCCAAGAGCATGTATTTTCATCAAAAATCATGTATTTTCAAAGGGGTTTAAACCTTGGCCGAACCATCATGTGTCTATTCGGCCTAAACCCTTTGAAAAACTATAAATATGCTAGTGCATTTCATTTGTAATCATCTCATCTCTTATATAAAAACATACTATTGTGAGTTATTTCTCTTCAAAGTTCTTTGTGAACTTTATCGATTAAGCAAGTATAATTCATATACTTGTGGCGTCATTCTTTCCATCTTGATTCCAAAATTCCTAGATTGATATCTAATGGGTTGAAGACACTATCACCAACCCTCAAGCAAGTTTGTGAAGACCAGGATTGTGCTCCTTAGCACTATTTCATCTTTGGTGTGTTTGAGATACAATATCACCACCATTGCCATTACATCATCAACATCATCCATCAAGACCATCAATTTACGCAGCCATCTCTATACCATTTTTTTAAATTCATTTCTTATCTTATTATTCCATTTATCCTTCCATTACTAAACATATTTATTTCTTATCTTATTTGCAGCCCAAACTTATAATTCAAGGACATCAGTACTTGTCAATCCTAGATCGGGACACAATAAGGCTATCTACTCTCTTCCATTAAAGCGTGTAGATTCGCCTTACATCAAGTGGTAATCAGAGCATAGTTGGATTGACAACAAAAGCGTCATTGGCGTGCAAAGCAAAAAGAAATTCAAAAGAGAAAAAGACTCCTTCAACAAATTGGAGTGCAAAAAGAAGAGAAAAATCAGAAAAGAAGAAAAGAAGAAAAGAAAAGAAAAGAAAAAGAGAAGTTCAAAAAGATAAACCAAGCCAAGGAAAGTGCTCTACCATTGCAAAGTACATCAAAGAGGCCTATCTACACTAAGAGAAGATAACCTTATTGTTTCTTGAGAAAGGTTGCAGTAAGTGTTGTTTCTTGAATTGTAAGTCACCTCTTCCTTTTCTATCCTTTCATTTTCCTTGTCTTCAACCATTTTTATCTTTTAATACCTTTAAATCCTTTCTTCTACCTTTACATTTCTTCTATTCTTTCTACCCTAACCTATTTGCAGCCGACGCACACAAGGAAAGAATTAACTTGTTCTAATCTTGAGTAAGTTTTTCAAAGGACTTAACAAGAGAAATTGAGTGGAAAAAGGCTAATTGAGAGAATGAGATCATAAGGGGAATTGTTACAAGCCAAATTATATTCCCGAGAGTAAACACGAGTGTTGAGTGAGTGATCTCTTAATTTTCTTTGGAGTGAAGATTGTGAGGCTTTGAGAGCGTGCTGGTAAGGTTTTAATTTTTTTTCTTTCTACTAACAATGTCTTATGATCTTTCATCTTTCCAAACAATGGAGAACGAACAACAAAGAACAAAAACATTTCACACTCGTTTCCATGTAAATGGTAAAGTGTGTCTTGTAGCTATTGACGGAGGAAGTTGTACAAACATTGGAAGCACATACATAGTGAACAAATTGGGGCTTACAACGATTAAACATTCCAGCCCATATGAATTGCAATGGTTGCATGGCAATGTAGAATTGAAGGTTACTGAGCAAGTACTTGTTCCATTCTCACTTGGAAGTTACAAAGAAGAGATTTTATGTGACGTGGTACATATGAATACGAGTCATTTACTCTTGGGGAGTGACGCGATCACGGTCGGACTCGTCGATCGATTGTGGATCTAGGAAGGAAGCGAAACAACCTACATAAGATAAAGATAAGAAACTGATAGTTTATGGTGGTAAATGTGATGGTAAATGGTCGATTTAAGAGATTGTAGCGGAAGACTCGGTTGTGGTAATAATATGGATAACGAAGTGTAGGATGCTGAAAACGATAGTATCTTAAAGAAGACTCAAAGAAGAACCGATGTTAAAGAACAACGACCCCGACTTTATATTGCTTCGATAAGGGATGGTAAATCGGACTTTGACCCGCTATCTATAAAGAGATAGGAACCATAAGTATCAAGGTGAAAGGAATGACGCCACAAGTAACGAATTACTTGATAAGTCGATAAAAGTCACGAAGGACTCTATTAAGAGAAAACTCTCAAAATTTCATTAAAACAAAGTCTATCCATACAATGCAAGATGAAACCTATTTATAAGACTACAAATGTATGCATGGACATATTACACTATTACATGGCCGTAGGTTCTATCATCAATGGGGAGGAAATTGTTGCTTGTTGATGTGGCGTTCTTTACATATTTCCCAATCATATTTTGAGCCTTATTTTCATGCAAGAATTCGGTCAAATGTTGGTGAAGTGTTCTCTTGGACGAATGTTCCATTATGATGCTTGAATGGTGCGTTGTTGAGGTGGCATCCTTTAATACATAATCCATCATATTTGAACTTAATATTATGCATAAACTATGCAAATATTCGTTCAAATGAGAGGAGAATTGTTGCTGGCCGAAATTCCTCAAGACAAGGTGTAGTGGGAACACAACTAAGTGGAGACAAACAAGATTCTTTGCACATGGGCTGTTGCATTGTTTGTTTCGCACATGGGGCTGTACTTGGTGGAGAGAGTTGTCTTCTTCCTTGCTTTGTTAAATGGGAGATATAATTAATCAAAAAAAAACTGGTGAATGAGTTGCATTTCCAGCCGGTTCCACTATGCCCATATTTGCCATGAATTAATGCACGAATTTGTGAGCATAATTGATGCCTTCAATTGTTTATGATACCTTTCTCTCCACTCATCCTTGTTTTCCGTGAGGTGTGCTGGAAATGGTTGAAAGAACTCCATTGAAAACCGTCCAGCATGGGGCATTTCCCTTGTGTTCCTACAAGTGCACATAAACAAGTAATTTAATGATCTTGAATCTTTATAATCTGATTACTTGCTGTGTAAACGTCCTTGTGCTTTGTGAACCATGATTGTATGTTTATTTTAAATGATATGAGCAACACGTGAAAGTGCCTAGATGAAAATGAATGCATTGAATCAGAAAACGAATGCAAATCCGTATTTTTTTTCAGCATGTACTGTCTTCGGTAATCTGTGAATATCTCAAGTTTCCAGTATCGGATTGACACGATTCAAAATGCGTTGGAAAGCTAAGAGATAGGGGTATAAATTTTAAGTGACTACATCACCCAATTATGCTTGTAACATGTTCAAAACTGGAGATTAATATGAGTGACGTGAACTGTCCACTGGAATGAATCAAATACCTTGTTGCTGTGCATGTATGTGTCCTTGTGAGCTATGAATGCGTGATATAGTGAACTTTAATATTTAAATATTAAAACTAAAATGAGTGCACATGAATTAATTAAAAATAAATGATAACATGCTGTTTTAATATGAATACAAAAAAACGTGCTCAACAATATGAATGCACATGAATGGTAATTATAATTAAAAGAAAACATGATGTTGTGCTTAACAATGTGAAAATTACTAGCATTAAAATGAATGCATGGAATCACACGAATGCATGTTGCTTATTATTAAAATATGCTTAGATGAATGCATATGCAAATATAACAATATGGATATGATGATGATAAGTATGCTAAATGATGTTCATTCAAAATTAACGTGAAATAATTAATATGCATGAATGATATGCAAAACTTATCCTACATGTTGATCATACTTAAATACTTATATGCAAGACATGTAATGCATAAATAAGTAAATATAAAATAAAATAAGGAAGAGCTCCCTTAGATTGATCTTGATAGAACTTCCTTGACGTGTTTACGTCATGGAGGAAGTCGGAGCTAAACAGGATCGTATCATCCTCCCTTTCTTTGAAGCGATTTGTCCTCAAATCGAAGGGTGACTTCTCCTTAGCTTCTTCCCATTCAAATGTTGATGATTCGTCTTGAACCAGCTTGTCGTCTTTTGGTCGGTCAAGAGTGATGTCTTTGGAATCGTCCCAAGGTGGATCTTTAATGAGCGTTGGTTGCATAATGATGGAAAACTCCTTTGGTTGTGGAATTTCCTTCAATATGTGCAATGTACATGGATTGTCAAATATCACATTCCTTTGCAACTGAAGTGGTATATCCTTTGGAACGTCATAGGGCATAACTGTTGTTTCTTCAAAAGACATGTTTATTGAATCTTCAATTTGGAGTGCCATGTCTATTGGACTGTCCTGCAAAACAAAAGAATTAATTGGAGGAAAAGAGTTGTTAGTTGAATCATGTTCTCCATTCTCCTTTTCTTCTCCATTGTTTCTCGAATCAATCTGATTTTCTGCTTGTTCTTCTTGTTGTTCTTGCAAGACTTCTCTTTCAACACTAACAGTTTTATTTACAATGATTCTTGTCTCCTCGAAACGTTCTTTTTCAAGGATTACTTCCATGGCCTTCGTTTTCTCCCATTCTTCTATGCGTGATTTCAGTTGAATTTGGTCCTCATGCACTTGATTTGGCAACATTGGCGCCAAAGCGATCTTCTTTTCATTATGGATGAATGAAAATCGATTGGTGAAGCAATTATGTGTTGCTCTTTTATCAAACTGCCAAGGTCGACCAAAAAGAAGGTGGCTCGAACTCATGGGGACAACATCGCACAAGACCTCATCTTCATATCTTCCGATTGAGAATGGTACAAGTACTTGCTCTATGACTTCTAACTCTTCATTTTCGTTAAATCCTCGCAAAACATATGGATTGGGATGTTTAATCGTTGTAAGTCCCAACTTCTTGACCATGTATGTGCTAGCCAGATTTGCACAACTTCCACTATCAATGGTTACAAGACATACTTTACCATTGCTTACATGGCAACGAGTATGAAATGTATTCATCCTTTGTTGTTCGTACTCCATGGAAAAAAAATGTTAGTGAAATAAAGAATGGAAAATGTGTAAAAGGACCTTACCAAGAATGATTTCACAAAACCTCACGAGTTCACTCCAAGGAAAACTTGAATGTTGCTCAACACTCGTGTTTAACTCGGGATGGCTTTTACCCTTGGTGTTCACTCATGCCTTTTACCACTCGATTCTCTTTATGTCAGATCCTAAAATGACTTTACTCAAAACCGTATCAAGTAGATTTTACTCGATGTGCGTCGGCTACAAAAAAAAGGTTAGTAGGAATGGAAGACAAAATATACAAAGATGTCTTAGAAATAGAAAGAAAGAGAAAAAAATGGTTACTTACACAGTTAATTCACAACCTTTCTATCACCACAATCAATCACAGGCTTTCTTTGAATGGATCGGTGATAAGATTTGTTGATGAGTAACTTTTCTTTGCTGATTTTCGTTTTTCAATTTGCACTTTTTTTTGTATTTTTTTTTTATTTTCGTTGTACGTTGCTTCTTCCACCAAAAACTCTGATTACCGTACGATGTGATGTAATCCCGCTTGATGTACGGTGCTTCTTCCAATCTGGCTCTGATACCAAATGACGCGATCACGGTCGGACTCGTCGATCGATTGTGGATCTAGGAAGAAAGCGAAACAACCTACATAAGATAAAGATAAGAAACTGATAGTTTATGGTGGTAAATGTGATGGTAAATGGTCGATTTAAGAGATGGTAGCGGAAGACTCGGTTGTGGTAATAATATGGATAACGAAGTGTAGGATGCTGAAAACGATAGTATCTTAAAGAAGACTCAAAGAAGAACCGATGTTAAAGAACAACGACCCCGACTTTATATTGCTTCGATAAGGGATGGTAAATCGGACTTTGACCCGCTATCTATAAAGAGATAGGAACCATAAGTATCAAGGTGAAAGGAATGACGCCACAAGTAACGAATTACTTGATAAGTCAATAAAAGTCAAGAAGGACTCCATTAAGAGAAAACTCTCAAAATTTCATTGAAACAAAGTCTATCCATACAATGCAAGATGAAACCTATTTATAAGACTACAAATGTATGCATGGACATATTACACTATTACATGGCTGTAGGTTCTATCATCAATGGGGAGGAAATTGTTGCTTGTTGATGTGGCGTTCTTTACATATTTCCCAATCATATTTTGAGCCTTATTTTCATGCAAGAATTCGGTCAAATGTTGGTGAAGTGTTCTCTTGGACGAATGTTCCATTATGATGCTTGAATGGTGCGTTGTTGAGGTGGCATCCTTTAATACATAATCCATCATATTTGAACTTAATATTATGCATAAACTATGCAAATATTCGTTCAAATGAGAGGAGAATTGTTGCTGGCCGAAATTCCTCAAGACAAGGTGTAGTGGGAACACAACTAAGTGGAGACAAACAAGATTCTTTGCACATGGGCTGTTGCATTGTTTGTTTCGCACATGGGGCTGTACTTGGTGGAGAGAGTTGTCTTCTTCCTTGCTTTGTTAAATGGGAGATATAATTAATCAAAAAAAACTGGTGAATGAGTTGCATTTCCAGCCGGTTCCACTATGCCCATATTTGCCATGAATTAATGCACGAATTTGTGAGCATAATTGATGCCTTCAATTGTTTATGATACCTTTCTCTCCACTCATCCTTGTTTTCCGTGAGGTGTGCTGGAAATGGTTGAAAGAACTCCATTGAAACCGTCCAGCATGGGGCATTTCCCTTGTGTTCCTACAAGTGCACATAAACAAGTAATTTAATGATCTTGAATCTTTATAATCTGATTACTTGCTGTGTAAACGTCCTTGTGCTTTGTGAACCATGATTGTATGTTTATTTTAAATGATATGAGCAACACGTGAAAGTGCCTAGATGAAAATGAATGCATTGAATCAGAAAACGAATGCAAATCCGTATTTTTTTTCAGCATGTACTGTCTTCGGTAATCTGTGAATATCTCAAGTTTCCAGTATCGGATTGACACGATTCAAATGCGTTGGAAAGCTAAGAGATAGGGGTATAAATTTTAAGAGACTACATCACCCAATTATGCTTGTAACATGTTCAAAACTGGAGATTAATATGAGTGACGTGAACTGTCCACTGGAATGAATCAAATACCTTGTTGCTGTGCATGTATGTGTCCTTGTGAGCTATGAATGCGTGATATAGTGAACTTTAATATTTAAATATTAAAACTAAAATGAGTGCACATGAATTAATTAAAAATAAATGATAACATGCTGTTTTAATATGAATACAAAAAAACGTGCTCAACAATATGAATGCACATGAATGGTAATTATAATTAAAAGAAAACATGATGTTGTGCTTAACAATGTGAAAATTACTAGCATTAAAATGAATGCATGGAATCACACGAATGCATGTTGCTTATTATTAAAATATGCTTAGATGAATGCATATGCAAATATAACAATATGGATATGATGATGATAAGTATGCTAAATGATGTTCATTCAAAATTAACGTGAAATAATTAATATGCATGAATGATATGCAAAACTTATCCTACATGTTGATCATACTTAAATACTTATATGCAAGACATGTAATGCATAAATAAGTAAATATAAAATAAAATAAGGAAGAGCTCCCTTAGATTGATATTGATAGAACTTCCTTGACGTGTTTACGTCATGGAGGAAGTCGGAGCTAAACAGGATCGTATCAGGGAGGCCATGGCAATTTGACAAGCGTGTTGTTCATGATGGTTTCACAAACCAATACTCCTTCTTTCATAATGAAAGGAAAATCATCTTGACTCCACTATCTCCTAGCCGAGTAAATGAAGATCAAAACACCTTGAAGAAGAACATTGAAGCAATGAAAGAACAACTTAAAGAGAATGCAACTAAAGACTGTTTGGATAAAAATTCAAATGAACAAAAGCATTTTGAAGTTGAACAAAATGTTGGAGTTGAAAATGATGAATGGAGAGTGGATGCAGAAACCGTTGGAGTTGAAAAGAATGAATTTGGAGGAAAAGAGGAGAGTGAAGAACAATTTTTATCTAACCTTACTTCTACTCCTATTCTCTCTTTTGTTTTGCAGGATAATTCAAGAGACATATCTTTTCAAGTAGATGATTCACAAAACATGTCTCTTGATATTTCAAAGGTTATGCCATTTGAAGTTCTAAAAAAAGCATCACTTGAAGTGCCAAGAGTTGTGTTCGTTGACATTCCAAGTACATTGCCAATCCAGAAAAGAATTCAGCAACCAACTCCCATTAAACATCCACCCTGGTTTGATATTTCCTTTCATCCTATCAATAGTTTTTCATTTACATGTTTTGATTTATTTTGCAGAAATTCGATTCATATCTATGGTATTATCTTATCACTTGGTGATGGCAAGGTCATTCGAGAATGCCTATGGATGAAACGAAAGATCAAGGATGATTATTCTAACCATGTAATTATAGATTTTTTCTTTGATGTTTCAAATTTTCCAAGCGACACAACTTGTCAAATTGGGAGGCTAGGGGACGTGACCTTCAAAGAGCCAAGAGATGCGAGGCAAAGGGAGACATTTTATCATCCAAAGGACGTGTCTTATGAGGATTCTAAGGACAATTCCATTCTAAGAGTTATAACCTTTCATGATTCAATGAATACACCTATTAGAGGACCAAGGAACATGACTTTTGGGGACATGATCGTTCAAAGCAACATATCTTGTGATTCAAAAGACATCACTTTTGGCCATCCAAAAGATGTGAACAAGGAGTATACCTTTAACTTTCTAATGATTAATACTTCCCTTACTTATGAAAGTCTTCTTTCTTTTCAGGACAAAGTCTTCTTTTTTTTCAGGACAAGGAGGTTCAAAGTACTTATTCAAGATTCATGATCTTTCATGAGGAACCTTTCATAGATCGTTTTAAAAGGAAATGTCTTGAACGATTTGGTATTGAATGGATACATTTTGAAGTCAAATCAGTAACATTTGAATGGAAAGACACTAAGGAGAAGTTACCTTACGATTTGAGGACAAATTGCCTAAAAGAAGGGGAGGATGATGTGATCATGTTTTGCACCAACTTTCTTCATGACACACTCACATCATTGAAGATTCATCATGCTCAATATAAGGGAGTTATACCTTACTTTATATTATATTTACTCATTTATGCACTATATATTATTATGAGCATACATTTGCATCTTAAACTATGCTTGAATAATCATATGTTATCATTCACTTGCAACTATATGATTTTCATGCATAACATATGTTTTCACATCTTTACTTAGCTTTATATTATGTTTACATATGTTTTAGATTCATTTATTATGTTTACATTTCATTTAGATATCATGGCAGCATGTATTCATTCATTCATTAACTCATGTCATGTTATTCTAGCTCATGTTATGTTTACATTAGCTCACTAGCTTTAAATCCATGATTCTTTAGCTCATTTGCATGCATGCACCTATTTTCTAGCTCATATATGTTTTCTTAAAGCTCATAAACATCCTATGCCTTTTATCTAGCTTATATACATGTTATCTTAGCTTCTAGATGATCATTCATAGCTTATATCACTCAAACACCTCACGACAGCATGCATTTTACCTTAAATGAGCTCACACATTGCTTACTTGGTTTGTTTGTTAATTCCTATAGGTGAAACACAAAGCAAGGCATATTATGGTAGCTTGGTTAGCTAAAAGGATAAGCATAGAAGCTCACACTAGCTCTTGAACGTTATGGCAGCTCATTTCATCACTTAAGGAGCTTCAACTTAGCTGGAGGAGCTAGCATGTAGCTGAACCTAGTTGGAGGAGAGCTTTGGACCAAATTGTTGAAAAGTGGACTAAAGGTAGCTGGAAGTAGCTGGGAGAGTAACTGAGGAGCTGAGAAGACCAAAGCTAACTAGCTTGAGTTCATCAAGCTATAACTCACCTAGTTAGCTACCAAGACACTCACCTAGCTTACCTTGAAGCTAGTTCATCTCTAGGCTGCCCATGGACTTCAAGACATCATCCTATGGTTGCAACCTCACCAAAGCCTTGCAAGAAGACCCATGTGCATTCAAGTAGGCTTCCATGTGCATCATTCAAGCATGTGCACTCCATGTGACATCAAATTGGCGCCAAAACACCAAGGGATGCTTCCTATTCGGCCAAAGACTCCTTCCTCTCCATTTTGGCGCCCAAATAACTTCCAAATGCATTCAAATCATCCTTAGGGCCGAACCAACACATAACCATTCGGCCAAGAGCATGTATCTTCATTAAAATCATGTATTTTCATCAAAAATCATATATTTTCAAAGGGGTTTCAACCTTGGCCGAACCATCATGTGTCTATTCGGCCTAAACCCTTTGAAAAACTATAAATAGGCTAGTGCATTTCATTTGTAATCATCTAATCTCTTATATAAAAACATACTCTTGTGAGTTATTTCTCTTCAAAGTTCTTTGTGAACTTTATCGATTAAGCAAGTATTATTCATATACTTGTGGCGTCATTCTTTCCATCTTGATTCCAAAATTCCTAGATTGATATCTAGCGGGTTGAAGACACTATCACCACCCCTCAAGCAAGTTTGTGAAGACCGGGATTGTGCTCCTTAGCACTATTTCATCTTTGGCGTGTTTGAGATACAATATCACCACCATTGCCATTACATCATCAACATCATCCATCAAGACCATCAATTTACGCAGCCATCTCTATACCATTCTTTTAAATTCATTTCTTATCTTATTATTCCATTTATCCTTCCATTACTAAACATATTTATTTCTTATCTTATTTGCAGCCCAAACTTATAAATCAAGGACATCAGTACTTGTCAATCCTAGATCGGGACACAATAAGGCTATCTACTCTCTTCCATTAAAGCGTGTAGATTCGCCTTACATCACAATCTTTTTATCTCGACTTCTAAGTAACATTACTCAAAACTATATCAAGTAAAGCTTACTTGTTGTGCGTCGGCTACAAAAGGGTTAGTAGGAATGGAAAACAAAATATATATTGAAAATGGTGGCTTAGAAATAAGAAAGAAGAGAAAAAAGGGTTACTTACACAAAGTCACTTCACAACATTTCTATCACCACAATCAATTTTAGATGCTTACTTGAATGGCTTGGGGATGAGACTTGTTGTTGTGTGCTTTCAACTTTTCTTTGCAAATTTTCTTTTCTTTTCTTCTTTGTTTTCTTCTTTGAGTGCTTGCGACTTCCTTGCTATTTTTTATTCTTTCACTTGCACTTCTTTTTGTATTTTTGTTATTGTTGTTGCACGTTACTTCTTCCACCAAAGCTCTGAATTCCACTTGATGTATAGTATTTCTACCTTTAATTGATTGTGGATCTAGGAAGGAAGCAAAACAACCTGCATAAGTGAATAACTCAAAGAGATGGTTTGGCGATAGATGTAAAGGTAAAATGGATGGTTATTTATGTTATGAAGTTGATAGCAGAAGCATGTTGATATGGCTAAGGTATGGACGATGAAAAAAAATGATGGTTTGTGAGGATTGTATCTTAGAAAGACCAAAGAAGAACCAGTTCTACAATGAGCAAATACCCAACCTTACAAATCTCTCTAAGGGGTAGAAACAAAGGACTTGGACCCACTATCTATAAGGAGATAGGAACCACAAGTATCAATGAATAGGGGTTAACGCCATAAATAATTAACTTAATTGATAAGACGATAAAAGTCACAAGGACTTGAGAAAATAGAATAATCTCATTTATATTAAAATGAAAGGTCTTCTTACAAATGAAATGCAATAGACTATTTATAGTTTTTGAAGGGACATTGCCGAATGGATACATGGTGGTTCGGACAACCCTTGTGTCCCTTTAAAATGACATAATTAATTGTGTAATTAACATGAATACATAGGTGTTGGTTCGACTGAATAGAAGGGGCATGTATCATGGCCGAATAGTGCTCGAGTCCTTTCAAGTTGGCGCCAATTTAAAGGAGAATGGATGCTTGGTTGAATGGTTATGTAGCTATTCATCTTGCCGCCTAAAAGAAGCACACGTATATCACATGGCTTGGCTGGTCACAAGGTGTGCACATAGTTCTCTAGGAGGCTTATGGTGTACCCTTATGCATAGGATGAAGACCAAACATGTGCAGCAGCCTTGGACGTGAGTTGAGCTATCTTTAAGCTTGCATGTGTCTAGCTAGCTAGAATTGCAAGGGCCGTTGGTGATGGATCTTCTTAGCCATGATCTCTCAAGCTTCCTAGCATCACATTCAGCTATGTTCAACTACATTTGATGTCACTTTCAGCAACTTGTCTCCAAATAGTCCAACTAGCTAAGATTAGCTAGCCTTGAGCTCCTCAAACTGAGTTGCGCTTCCCATTGTGTCCCACGAGCTACCGTGATGTTTGTGAGCTAATTGTGAGCTGTATATGGATCCCAAATACTCCAACAAGCTACCTCAATGTGTGCCATGCTTCCAAGTACCTACATGTGCAAACAAAGTAAGGTAAATCAAAGGCATTGAGCTTGTATGATCTAATTATCTTGCTGTAGTGCATGAATATGATCTTGTGAACTATGTATGCATGTCATGAGCTAAGTACATAATCATATAACATATATAAGCTAATGTATAAGAACTAGGAGCAACAATGAATGCACACGAGCTAACAAATGAAAGATTAAGCATGCTGCCATTTCATGAATGTAATGAATGCAAGACTATTTTAACATACTTGATATAACAATGTGCATCAATTATAGATATGTGGATATGCTAAGTTACTCTTTATCTATTAAAACACATAACTAATCATCATAGCATGATATGTATGATTCATAGATGATAATAATATAAAGTAAGTAAAATATTAAGAGGTTTAAAAATACACCCTTTGCATGTGGTGAAAACGTGCTTGCATCATCTTGGCTCTTTGAAGGTCACGTCCTCAGCCTCATAATTTGACAAGTTATGCCGGTTAGAACATCCTGCAAATCAAAGAAAATTTCTGTATTTTCAAAGTTAGAAGAATGTTCTTCAATCTTGCGTCTTGTCTAGGGGTCAATGGTGTAAGAACAATATTCTTTCCTCCATGGTTGAACGAGTATTGATTGGTAAAACAATCATGGATAGTCCTTTTATCATATTGACATGGTCTCCCAATAAGTATATGGCTAGCATGCATATGAACGATATCACACATAACCTCGTCCTTGTATTTTCCAATTAAAAAATTGAACCATTACATGTTTGTTGACGTTGAGTTCTTGTTCATTGAGCCATTGTAGTTTATATGGACTTGGATGATTCATGGTTTTTAACCCCAGTTTTTCCACCATGATTGAACTTACTATGTTGGTACAACTCCCACCGTCTATGATCATGAAACATACCTTTTCATTCACATGGCATCGTGTATGAAAGATATTTTCTCATTGTGCATTGTCCTACGTCACTTGTGTACTCAGACTTCTTTTAACCACCAGAACTTCTCCTTCAACGGGAGCCTCAATTTCTGCTTCTTCGTTGACATCTGTTGGTTCTTCTTCTTCTTCTTCAGGTTCAGATTCAATGTCGCCATTCCCATGTAGAAACATGGTGTTTCGGTTGGGACATTGAGTAGAGACATGACCCTCCCAAGACATTTAAAGCACTTAATGTCTCTTGATCGTTCAAGGGTTTGCTTTCCTCGATTGTCATTGTTTAATTGTTGAGCATTGGATGATTTGGCCTTCTCTTTAATAGGAGTATGAGTAGATTTCTTCAAGTTGTTTAGACTCCATTTTGAAGGTGTAGACATGGAATTACGAGATATAGATCTCCTCCATAGTTGCCTTTCTATCTTCATTGCCATTTGCACCATTTCATCTATCTCAATGTAATGGTATAACTCCAAGGTGTTGGTAATTTCTAGATTTAGTCCGATAATAAATCTAGCCATGGTTGCTTCACGATCCTCCTTAATATTAACTCGGATCATTGCCACTTCCATCTCCTTATAGTAATCCTCCACACTCCGTTGGCCTTGTTTAAGATTATGCAGTTTTTGAAACAAGTCCCGGTGATAATGAACATGAATGAAACATTTACGCATGACACCTTTCATTTCAGGCCATGTTGAGATTGGTCTTTCTCCATTTCTCCTTCTAGTAATAGTAAGTTGATCTCACCATATCAAAGCATAATCTACAAACTCCATTGTTGTCAATCTTACTTTCTTTAGTTCAGAATAGTTACGACAACTAAAAAGATGTTCCACCTTGCTTTCCCATTCAAGATAGGCTTCAGGATCAGTTTTTTTTGGAATTGAGGAAACTTGATCTTGATGTTACTCATATTATCATCAACATTGGCATGCCTAGGTTCTTGTAACATCGCTAGTTCTACTCCATTATAATTGTGATGTAAGGTATTTCTACCTTATTGATTGATTGTCGATCTAGGAAGGAAGCAAAACAACCTGTATAAGTGAATGGCTCAAATAGATGGTTTGGTAGTAGATGTAAAGGTAAAAAGGAAGGCTATTTATGATATGAGAGATAGTAGTAGAAGATGATTGTTTGGCTATGGTTTAGGTTGATGAAACAATGGAATGGTTGTGAGGATAGTATATTAAAGAAGACTCAAAGAAGAACCAATGTTAATGAACAAAGACCCAGACTTTATATTGCTTCTTTAAAGGGTGGTAATAAGGACTTGGACCTACTATATATATGGAGATAGGAACCACAAGTATCAAAGGGAAGGGGTTGACGTCACAAGTAAATAATTTACTTGATAAGTCGATAAAAGTAACAAGGACTTAAGCAAAGAGAAATATCTCACTTTAATTGATAAGAAATGTGTGTCTTAAATGAAATAGGAAAGCCTATTTATAGTTTTTGAAGGGACTTGGCCGAATAGGTACATGATGGTTCGGCCAACCCTTGTGCCTTCCTAAAATGACATGATTTAATTCATAAATAACATGAATAAATAGGTGTTGGTTCAATTGAAATGTAGGAACATGTCTCATGGCCGAATAGCACTTGAACCCCTTTAAGTTGGCACCAAATTAGAGAGGAAATGATGTTTGGACGAATGGATAGGTGGTGATGTAAGGCGAATCTACACACTTTGATGAAAAGAGTAGATAGCCTTATTGTGTCTCGATCTAGGATTGACAAGTACTGATGTCCTTGAATTTATAAGTTTGGGCTACAAAATAAGATAGAAAATATGATTAATAATGGACTTAAATAAAGGAATAATAATATAAGTAATGAAATGAAATAAAGATAAGATAGAGATGGCTGCAGAATTGATGGTATTGATGGATATTGTTGATGGTGGTAATGATGAAATGGAGTTGGTGTTGATTTGTATCTCAAACTTGCCAAAGATGAAATAATGCTAACTAGCACAATCCTGGTCTTCACAAACTTGTTTGAGGGGTGGTGATAGTGTCTTCAACCCACTAGATATCAATCTAGGAATTTTGGAATCAAAATGGAAGGAATGACGCCACAAGTATAGGAACTATACTTGTTTATCGATAAAGTTCACAAAGAACTTTGAAGAGAAATAACTCACAAGAGTAATTTTTATATATGAGATGAGTACAAATGAAGGCAAGCCACTCTATTTATAAGAAATGGGAGGGCTTGGCCGATTGGTTACAAGTTGTTTCGGTTAGATACATGTCTCTAGGAAAACACATAATGCTTGAGATGAATGAATAAGTCCTTTGGGCTTGTGATGGTTCGGCTAACTCTTCATAAAACGCCTTAATGATTCGGCTAAGGATGGGAAAACATCTCCCATGGCCGAATGGGCATGCTTGTTCATCTTGGTACCACTTTCTTCCCTTGGCCGAATGGTGGTGTGTCTTTTCATGTTTGGCGCCAAAGGCTCTCATGTGCATGTCATGTGATGTGGCTGAATAGGCATGGATCCTTTAGCTCATATCTCTTGGTGATTTAAGCTTCCAATAGGTGTGATCTCTTCATCCACGTGTTCCTTATTGAAAAGGCATCTTCATGGGCAGCATCATTCATGAAAGGTCACAATGTTTGGAAAGGTAACCCTTCATGTTTGAGCTACTTTGGGTGTGAATGAGCTGGTGGTGAACTGGCCTTAGATGACTTGTAACATGGTGAACGTTTGGGCAGCTCCTTGTGAAAAGGTACCTCTTGAGGTGGCAACTATTCGCGAAAAGGTACGATTTCACAAATTTTAACTTTGGACATATTTGAAGCGTCCTAAGTGGTGATGATGATGGTGCAATTCCCCAGCTGAAATGAGGTCATCTTGTAGCTCAAATCTTCAGCTCAATTCAGCTATGAGCTCACGGCCTCCAGACAACTTTTCACCAATTGTTCCTTGTGCTCTCCTAATCGATCCCATGTAAGTTTCCTTGATGTTACATGCTCCATTTTGCTCCAATGCAGCTCCCAAGTGTTGGCCGAATGTGCCTACATGCATATCATAAGAAAATAAACTAAGTATATAAACTTATATAATGTGTATATTATAAAAATGTGACTATAGGTTATTTAATATTCAATATGTAACATATTAAACAACCTATTATCTAATGGTTCTTTCTCATTAAAAGATTTAAAAACATTAAGGCACTTATGAGAAAGTACTTCCCTGAATTGTTTTGGCTTTGCACGAGTGATAGGTCCTTTGGGCATAACTTCAGGATCCATTTGTGTAGTTGTGATCACATAATCCTCCCCTTCTTTTGAGCGATTTGCCCTCAAATCGTCATTGTCTTCAAATGGAGAAAGATCTGAAATATTAAAAGTTGCACTTACATTGTATTCAACAGGTAGATCCAATTTGTATGCATTATCATTGATCTTCTTGATGATTTGGAATGGTCCATCTCCTCTAGGTAACAATTTAGATTTCCTTTGGGAAGGGAAACGTTCTTTTCTGAAATGCACCCACACCCAATCACCTTCCTCCAATTTTAGTGGCTTGCGTCCCTTATTTGCTTGTTGTTCATATTGTCTTGTCCGTTTTTCTATATTATCTCGAACTTGCCGATGAAGTTTCTTAACGAACTCAGCCTTGCTCTTGCCATCTTTGTTGATCATATGTTCCTGAGGCAAAGGAAGAAGATCTAAAGGTGTTAAGGGATTAAATCCATATACTACCTCAAATGGTGACATCTTGGTTGTTGAATGGACTGCCCGATTATATGCAAATTCAACGTGTGGTAAGCATTCCTCCCAAGCTTTGATGTTCTTTTTGATGATAGATCTCAACAATGTTGATAGTACTCGATTCACCACTTCAGTTTGCCCATCTGTTTGAGGGTGACATGTGGTGGAGAATAGCAACTTTGTCCCAATCTTACTCCATAACGTCCTCCAGAAATGGCTAAGAAATTTGACATCTCTATCGGAAACTATGGTTCTTGGAACGCCATGTAATCTCACAATTTCTTTAAAGAACAAGTTGGCCACATGTGTTGCATCGTCTGTCTTGTGGCATGGTATGAAATGTGACATCTTGGAAAAACGATCTACAACAACAAATATTGAATCTCGTCCATTCTTGGTCCTTGGTAGTCCCATCACAAAGTCCATTGATATGTCAACCCATGGTGCTTGACGAATAGGTAAAGGTATGTAAAGTCCATGAGGCATAACCTTTGATTTTGCCCTTTTGCAACAGACACATCGTTCACATACCCTTTCAACGTCTCTCTTCATCTTAGGCCAATAGAGGTGTTGTTTCAAAATCTCCTATATTTTGCTTACTCCAAAATGACCCATGAGACCTCCTTCATGTGCTTCTCGAACAAGCACTTCTCGAAGGGATCCTTGAGGAATGCATAGACGTCCTTCTTTGAATAGATATCCTTCGTGCCTATAAAACTTTTCATATGCACCTTTCTCACAAGCCTTATACTTCTCTTCAAAGTCATGGTCAGTAGCATAACAATCTTTAATATACGAAAACCCAATTAACTTTGAATCAAGAGCATTAAGGAGAACATACCTTCGAGAGAGAGCATCAGCTACAATGTTTTATTTACCTTTCTTGTAATGAATGACGTAAGGGAATGACTCCAAAAACTCCACCCATTTGGCATGTCGCTTGTTTAACTTATGTTGGCCTTTGATATGTTTTAAAGCTTCATGGTCGGTGTGTATGACGAATTCCTTTGGTAGAAGATAATGCTGCCAAACTTCAAGTGCCCTTATGAGAGAATACATCTCTTTGTCATAAGTTGGATAGTTTAACAAAGCACCATTCAACTTTCACTAAAATATGCAATGGACCGTCCTTCTTGAGTCAAAACAGCCCCAATTCCGATTCCAGAAGCATCACATTCCACTTCAAAAGTCTTATCAAAGTTAGGCAATGCAAGTAAAGGTGCCTTGGTTAAACATTCCTTCATTTCGTTAAAGGCATCTTCTTGTTCTTTACCCCATGAAAAGATAGAATTCTTTTTAATGATCCCTGTTAAGGGGGCGGCAATGGAACTAAAATTAAGCACAAACCTTCTGTAAAAACTTGCAAGACCATGAAAACTTCGGACTTGACTGATTGAAGTAGGCGTAGGCCACTCTTGAATGGCTTTGATCTTTTCAGGATCAACTTCAAGTCCCTGTGAACTTACAATAAAGCCTAAGAAGGTTAAACTGTTAGTGCAAAACACACATTTCTTCATATTTGCATAAAGCTTTTCCTTTTGAAGGATTTTAAGAACATACCTCAAATGTTGCACATGTGATTCCAAGTCATGACTATAAATCAGAATATCATCAAAATAAACCACACAAAACTTACCAATGAATGGTCTGAGTACATGATTCATTAACCTCATGAAGGTACTTGGAGCGTTTGTTAATCCGAAAGGCATCACCATCCATTCATATAATCTTTGCTTTGTTTTGAATGCAGTTTTCCACTCATCTCCTTCTCGCATTCTGATTTGAGATACCCACTCTTTAAATCAATTTTAGAGAACATAGTGGCTCCACTCAATTCATCCAACATATCATCAAGTCTTGGTATAGGATGTCGGTATTTGATGGTAATTTGATTGATAGCACGACAGTCTACACACATTCTCCATGAACCATCCTTTTTGGGCACAAGTAACACCAGAACAGCACATGGACTCAAACTTTCTCGTATGTATCCTTTGTCCATTAATTCTTCAACTTGTTTTTGAAGCTCCTTAGTTTATTCAGGGTTACTTCTATATGCTGGACGGTTTGGAATGGATGCACCCGGTATAAAGTCAATTTGATGTTCAATCCCTCTAATAGGTGGCAATCCACTAGGAATATCTTCTGGGAATAACTCTTCAAATTCCTGCAATAAAGATGAAATAGAAGAAGGCAAACCTTCTGGAATGTTAGTCAAAATTAAGCTTTCCTTGTACCTAAGTACAATTAGAGCTTTGTAGGATAACAAATGTTTCCTAATGTCTTTTCCTCCAGCATATATGTTCATCTTCGTTGGTTCCTCCTCCTTTATAGATTTGAAAACTTCAATGCTTTTCTTTAAAGCATCTTGATCTTCAGACACTTGATTTGGTGAAAGAGGATTCAATATGAATTTCTTTTCATTGTGATAGAAAGAGTACCGGTTTGTGAAACCATCATGAATAGCCTTCTTATCAAATTGCCAAGGCCTCCCTAGAAGTATATGGCACACATTCATTGGAATGACATCACAAAGGACTTGATCTTGGTATCTCCCAATTGAAAAGGAAATGTTGACTTGTTTGGTGACTTTAACTTCTCCCCCATCATTTAGCCATTGTAGCTTGTATGGTGTAGGATGTTTAAGTGTCTTGAGTCCGAGTTTAGCCACCATTAAAGTGCTTGCAACATTGGTACAATTTCCTCCATCGATAATCATGAAACAAACTTTGTTGTTTACATGACATCTAGTGTGAAAAATGTTCTCTCTTTGATTATTCTCCATGGACTGAATATTCAAGGCTCTTTTCACTACAAAAACTTGTCCTGAAACTTGAGACATTGTTAGTAGATAATAAAACAATATAAATTACAAGCACACTCATAAAGTCTCACAAATTCACTCCAAAGAAAATTAAGAGATCACTCCACTCAACACTCGTGTTTACTCTCGGGAATATATATTTGGCTTTTAACAATTCCCCTTCTGATCTCACTCTCTCAATAGCCTTTTTCCACTCAATTTCTCTTGCTAAGTACTTTGAGGAACTTACTCAAAATTATAACAAGTTAATTCCTTCCTTGTGTGCGTCGACTACAAATAGGTTAGGGTAGAAGAAATAGAAGATATGGATATGTAGAAGAAAGGATTAAAAGGTATTAAAAGAAGGAAATGGTTGAAGACAAGGAAAATGAAAGGATAGAAAATGAAGAGGTGACTTACAATTCAAGAAACAACACTTACTGCAACCTTTCTCAAGAAACAATTCAAGAGAAATTGACACTTTCCCTGGCTTGCTTTCTTTTTGAATTTTTCTTTTTTTCTTTTCTTCTTTTCTGATTTTTCTTCTTCTTTTTGTCTTTTCTTTCTTTTTGTACTCAAATTTTGATGTAGGAGTCTTTTTCTTTAGCTTTGCACGCCAAATGACACTTTTGTTGTCAATCCAACTATGCTCTGATTACCTCTTGATGTAAGGCGAATCTACACACTTTGATGAAAAGAGTAGATATCCTTATTGTGTCCCGATCTAGGATTGACAAGTACTGATGTCCTTGAATTTATAAGTTTGGGCTGCAAAATAAGATAGAAAATATGATTAATAATGGACTTAAATAAAGGAATAATAATATAAGTAATGAAATGAAATAAAGATAAGATAGAGATGGTTGCGGAATTGATAGTATTGATGGATGTTGTTGATGGTGGTAATGATGAAATGGAGATGGTGTTGATTTGTATCTCAAACTAGCCAAAGATGAAATAATGCTAACTAGCACAATCCTGGTCTTCACAAACTTGCTTGAGGGGTGGTGATAGTGTCTTCAACCCACTAGATATCAATCTAGGAATTTTGGAATCAAAATGGAAGGAATGACGCCACAAGTATAGGAACTATACTTGTTTAATCGATAAAGTTCACACAGAACTTTGAAGAGAAATAACTCACAAGAGTAATTTTTATATATGAGATGAGATGAGTACAAATGAAGGCAAACCACTCTATTTATAAGAAATGAGAGGGCTTGGCCGATTGGTTACAAGTTGTTTCAGCTAGATACATGTCTCTAGGAAAACACATAATGCTTGAGATGAATGAATAAGTCCTTTGGGCTTGTGATGGTTCGACTAACTCTTCATGAAAGGCCTTAATGATTCGGCTAAGGATGGGAAGACATCTCCCTTGGACGAATGGGCATGCTTGTTCATCTTGGCGCCACTTTCTTCCATTGGCCGAATGGTGGTGTGTCTTTTCATGTTTGGCGCCAAAGGCTCTCATGTGCATGGCATGTGATGTGGCCGAATAGGCATGGATCCTTTAGCCCATATCTCTTGGTGATTTAAGCTTCCAATAGGTGTGATCTCTTCATCCACGTGTTCCTTATTGAAAAGACATCTTCATAGGCAACATCATTCATTAAAGGTAACAATGTTTGGAAAGGTAACCCTTCATGTTTGAGCTACTTTGGGTGTGAATGAGCTGGTGGTGAGCTGGCCTTAGATGACTTGTAACATGGTGAACGTTTGGGTAGCTCCTTGTGAAAAGGTACATCTTGAGGTGGAAAATATTTATGAAAAGGTACGATTTCACACATTTTGACTTAGGACATATTTGAAGCGTCCTAAGTGGTGATGATGATGGTGCAATTCCCCAGTTGAAATGAGGTCATCTTGTAGCTCAAAACTTCAGCTCAATTCAACTATGATAGCCTTATTAGAGAGGAAATGATTTTTGGCCGAATGGATAGGTGGTGATGTAAGGCGAATCTACACACTGATGAAAAGAGTAGATAGCCTTATTGTTTCCCGATCTAGGATTGACAAGTACTGATGTCCTTGAATTTATAAGTTTGGGCTGCAAAATAAGATAGAAAATATGATTAATAATGGACTTAAATAAAGGAATAATAATATAAGTAATGAAATGAAATGAAGATAAGATAGAGATGGCTGTGGAATTGATGGTATTGATGGATGTTGTTGATGGTGGTAATGATGAAATGGAGATGGTGTTGAATTGTATCTCAAACTCGCCAAAGATGAAATAATGCTAACTAGCACAATCCCGGTCTTCACAAACTTGTTTGAGGGGTGGTGATAGTGTCTTCAACCCACTAGATATCAATCTAGGAATTTTGGAATCAAAATGGAAGGAATGACGCCACAAGTATAGGAATTATACTTGTTTATCGATAAGGTTCACAAAGAACTTTGAAGAGAAATAACTCACAAGAGTAATTTTTATATATGAGATGAGATGAGTACAAATGAAGGCAAGCCACTCTATTTATAAGAAATGAGAGGGCTTGGCCGATTGGTTACAAGTTGTTTCGGCTAGATACATGTCTCTAGGAAAACACATAATGCTTGAGATGAATGAATAAGTCCTTTGGGCTTGTGATGGTTTGGCTAACTCTTCATGAAAGGCCTTAATGATTCGGCTAAGGATGGGAAGACATCTCCCTTGGCCGAATGGGCATGCTTGTTCATCTTGGCGCCACTTTCTTCCCTTGGCCGAATGGTGGTGTGTCTTTTCATGTTTGGCGCCAAAGGCTCTCATGTGCATGGCATGTGATGTGGCCGAATAGGCATGGATCCTTTAGCTCATATCTCTTGGTGATTTAAGCTTTCAATAGGTGTGATCTCTTCATCCACGTGTTCCTTATTGAAAAGTCATCTTAATGGGCAGCATCATTCATGAAAGGTCACAATGTTTGGAAAGGTAACCCTTCATGTTTGAGCTACTTTGGGTGTGAATGAGCTGGTGGTGAGCTGGCCTTAGATGAATTGTAACATGGTGAACGTTTGGGCAGCTCCTTGTGAAAAGGTACCTCTTGAGGTGACAACTATTCGCGAAAAGGTACGATTTCACAAATTTTAACTTTGGACATATTTGAAGCGTCCTAAGTGGTGATGATGATGGTGCAATTCCACAGCTGAAATGAGGTCATCTTGTAGCTCAAATCTTCAGCTCAATTCAGCTATGAGCTCACGGCCTCCAGACAACTTTTCACCAATTGTTCCTTGTGCTCTCTTAATCGATCCCATATAAGTTTCCTTGCTGTTACATGCTCCATTTAGCTCCAATGCAGCTCCCAAGTGTTGGCCAAATGCGCCTACATGCATATCATAAGAAAATAAACTAAGTATATAAACTTATATAATGTGTATACTATAAAAATGTGACTATAGGTTATTTAATATTCAATATGTTACATATTAAACAACCTATTATCTAATGGTTCTTTCTCATTAAAAGATTTAAAAACATTAAGGCACTTATGAGAAAGTACTTCCCTGAATTATTTTGCCTTTGCACGAGTGATAGGTTCTTTGGGCATAACTTCAGGATCCATTTGTGTAGTTGTGATCACATCAGGTGGCCCTTCTGATACATGCACCACATGCCCTAAAGCTAAGGATGATGAATTTACTATACCACTTGGCCCTATCACACGAGGCCGGACAAAACTTCTTAAAGACAAGCTTCAAATCGCAGTTCAAGCATTCATCCGTAAGGGTCTAATAGCAGCAGATTTGCAACAACTTTTTGAAGGGGATACAGTTGTTATCCGGTCAACATACCTTCTGGAGATACAACCGTCTATATCTTATCTTCCCAACGGTTCTTGAATCGTATCAATCCGATATCGGGAACTCAAGATATGACCATTTTACTGAAGATGGTGCATGCAGGAAATCCTATACGGGATTAATACGTTATTTTGTAAATATTACGAATTTTCAATATTTATATTGATTATTTGTAATATAATTTAATATAGGATGATTAATTATCTTTTATGATCAGAATTATTATTTTATTAGGAATTAAGGTTGGGTTAAAACAATATTTTTAGTTATTATTATTTTATTAGGAATTAGACTTAAAACATGTTTAGTTTATTAATATTTTATTCTTTAGTTATTTAGGACCTATAGAATTCAGCCCCTACATAAAGGAGGTTTCATTCAACTTTGTAAATCAGATTTCTTTGATTAATAATACAACGAGAGTTCGTTTTTGCAAGTGCTGATTGCCTTGTGCCTTCGAAGCTTCTTCTCCTGGAGTTCTTTCAAGTTCTTGTGAGGGAGATTAATCTTCACACTCCAATTTGCCTTTTCATCGTGACTTGGAGGGTTGGTTAGAGCCATTTATCGAGTTTGCCTTTTCATTGCGACTAGGAGGGTTCGATAGGACACTTATCCATCTATTTTTCCACAAATCCATCTGCACCATCAATCATCTTTACCGTCCAGCTTCGTAAGGGAGATCTTTTAATTTCTTTATTATCTTATCTTATTTTATTTTCAATTTCTTTATCTTTTGTTTATTTTGTTCTAATCTTATTGCCTTGAAGAAACCCTAAAGAATCCTAGTTACTGCTGTCACCTTCCCCTATTCATCCCCTTTGTTCTTAATCGAGTCTAGAGCTTTCTAGGTTTGATTCTTCAACAAGAGCAACGTTCATTAACCCGCCACCGCTTCCCTATCAATTGGTATCAGATTTGGGCCGATTCTTGGAAAGAAGCAATCAATCTTGTTTGTTCTTGCACACAACACCGTCAAGGTACCCCAACGGAGCTAGTTCAGAGAAGATTCATCGTTTCAGGTTATTTTTATTTAATTTTAATTTAGATTCAAATCCTTCTTGTTAGTTTGCTATTTTTTTTCCAAAAAAAAAACAAAAAAGACAAAATTTCAAAAAAAAATTCAAATGAAGGTATTTAGGGCTGATTTTCTCCAGATATCATATTCGTCTTATGTTTAATCTCCAGTCCAAAATTCACTTCGATCAGAGTTCATTAGATCCTTCAAATACATCATTCAAGTTTTATCGGCAGATTCGGTCTAGAATATTGTCGAATTTCTTGTAAATTCTACAGGAGCAATTTTGTGGTGAAAATTTTCAGATTGAAACTCCATATATTTGAGATCATTAACACAAAAAATCAGAATTTTTGGAGATCAAGAACAACTTCGAACAAAGCGATCAAGAAAAACAGATTGTTTGAGGACTCACCGTTCAACAGAGTCTACTGGATACTACTGAAGGTATTTGATTCTGAAATTTTACAGGTGGTTTCTTGACGCATTGAAAGACATTCAAGAATTTTTCCAGAATTTTGGGATACCGGTAACCCCCTCAAAACGTTGCTCAAGTTGATCCAGCGTTTTCTAGGTTTTCTGGTTTGGTCTTTTTTTTCTTTAACTCTTAGTGCTTTAGGTTCTTTTGTTTTTCCCTGTTATTGTTCTTTTGCATTATCTAACACATTATCTTCCTTGTGTTAGTAGGACTAAAGAGTTTGCATACTTCTTCCTTCTTTGCATTCTTGTTCTCTTGGAGTCTAACCTTTGTTTGGCCTCTTAGAGCTTTTAGGTTTTTCTTATCGCCTTTGCTAGTAATCAAACTCCGATACGAACTATGAAAGACTACTTGGTAAAGTGAGTTTTAAAGAGTACAAGATCGGCTTACTTGCCTCTCGTTGTGTTACTTTCTTGGAGTGACTTGTGAGGTTTCTTGCTTTGTTAAATTTATTTTCTTTTATTTTTATTCTACTTTAAAATCTTCTTTTGAGTGTTATAATTGCAGGATGGGCGACAATAACAATGAGACACTTACGACCATCTTAGCCGCACTTGAACGACTCACAACTCAATTTGATCAGCTTAACAATGCCTTGAGAGAACGACAAGAACTACAAATGGATCTACCAAACCAGAATCCAAGGCCAAACAATGCTGAACTTTTGGCCCCCAGGCGAGCACAACCACGTTTTCAAACACCCAAACTCTTTACAAAACCAAAGTTCACGATCCCGTCTTTTAAAGGAGACTACGATCCCCTCATCACCTTGGAATTCGAAGGATATGTTCACACTTGGTGGATGCAAACAAGGAAAAAGATCGACAGATACCAAATTCAACCAATCACTTCTTGGACCGAACTCAAACATGCCATGAGGAACCGATTCCTACCGACACATTATACACGAGAAGTTAAACAACGACTACACCGACTTCAACAAGGTAGAAGTTCAGTTGAAGATTACTACAAGGAGATGCAGTCCTTACTCAATAGGGCTAACATAACTGAAGAAGAAGAGGACACCATGTCAAGATTCGTCGTCGGCTTGAACTCAAACATCACTGATCTTCTTGACCTCCATGGGTACGAAAACCTCGAAGATACACTGAAGAAAGCAATGACAATCGAAGCACAAATACAAAGGAGATTCCGATTCAGAGAACATTACCAAGGTACTTCATTCTCTTACCAAGGTAATCCTTCAAATCCTTCCTCATCCTCTACTCCATCTTCTCAAAAAAATCGAGAGATGACAAACTCGACAAAGAGAAACAACGACCAGCAAAGAATAAGACACTTCCAGCCCCTAAAGACGACACCCGAGCAAGAGACATCAAGTGTTTTAAATGCTTAGGAAGAGGTCATATCAGCCGCAATTGTCCAAACACGAGGACCTTAACCATACTAGGTGATGGATCTTACAATTCTGACTCCGATGACGACATCGCCGACATACCAATACATGTCGAAGCCAAAGAAGATAGTGATGACTATGGAAGCGATGAGTACAATGGCACAATCTTGGTGATCCGTCATACATTGAACATCCAAGCCTCCGATGAGTCTGACATACAACGTTCCAACATCTTCCACATACGCTGCCTAATCAAGGAACAACCATTCTCCATCATCATTGACAATGGTAGTTGTGTCAACGTCATTAGCTTCAACGTTGTTGAATCACTCAAACTTCCTTGCCAACGACATCCAAAACCTTATTGCTTACAATGGCTTAATGAGAGTGCCGAGATGAAGGTAGTTAAACAATGCCTCGTTAATATCAAGATGGGAAAGTATTGTGACGACGTATGGTGTGATGTAATTCCGATGCAAGCATCCCACATTCTCCTAGGACGACCTTGGCAATACGACAACGGCGTCACATATTATGGTCGAAAGAACACTTACACAATTCCAATAAAAGGTAAACCGTTCTAACTTAACCCCCTACCCCCCAAATAGATTCTCATAGATCAACAACGAATTCTCAAGGAAACAGGGAATTTGAAACAAAAGGCAAAAGAGGTCACAACCGATAAAAGCCAAACAAATAACCCACGGGTGGTGAGTGAACCTCAATGTGAAAATAAAAGAGTGTCTCAAAACATTTATGCGAGTGCAAAAGATATGAGAGAGACCCTTTTTCAAAATAGGCCGTGCATTATAGTCCGTTTCAAGGACTCCATTTTATCAACTATCACTAACATCACAGATTTGCCTAGTGTGTTTTCTCTATTACAGGAGTTTCAAGATGTCTTAAGCAACCCACCGGATGGTTTACCACCTACAAGAGGAATCGAACATCAAATCGACTTTATCCCTGGATCAACCATACCAAACCACCCCGCTTACCGATGCAATCCTGGGGAAACGAAGGAATTGGAACGACAAATAGATTCATTATTACAAAAAGGACACATCCGTGAGAGTCTTAGTCCTTGTGCAGTTCCCGTCATTCTAGTTCCAAAAAAAGATGGCACATTCTAAATGTGTGTAGATTATCGACCTATCAATCGGATAACAATCAAGTATAGGCATCCTATTCCACGCCTAGATGATATGTTAGATGAACTACATGGTGCAAGTATCTTCACCAAAATTGACTTGAAGAGTGGTTACCATCAAATTCGAATGAAAGAAGGAGACGAATGAAAAACAACATTCAAGACAAAGTTCGGCTTGTATGAATGGCTTGTTATGCCCTTTGGACTCACAAACGCTCCAAGCACCTTCATGAGATTAATGAATCACGTTCTTAAGGAGTTCATAGGTAAATTTGCTGTCGTTTACTTTGATGACATTCTTATATACTCATATTCTCTTAATTCTCATGTCATTCATGTTTGAATGGTTCTCGAAGTTCTTCGACGAGAACATTTATATGCTAACATGGATAAGTGTGTGTTTTGTAGTGATAAGCTTATGTTTTTAGGCTTTATAGTTAGTGTATAGGGTATTCATGTAGATAAAGAGAAGGTCAAGGCAATTCAAGAATGACCCACGCCTACTTCTATCACCGAGGTAAGATCTTTTCATGGTTTAGCAAGTTTCTACCATCGCTTTGTCAAAGATTTCTCAACCATTGCTGCACCACTAACCGAGATCATCAAAAAGTCAGTTGAATTCAAATGGGGACCACTACAACAAAAAGCTTTTGAACTTCTTAAAGATAAGTTATGTTCTGCCCCTATTCTTCGTCTTCCCAATTTTTCTAACACCTTTGAGCTAGAATGTGATGCTTCAAGCATAGGCATTGGTGCCGTCCTCACGCAAGAAAGACAACCTATCGCTTACTTTAGTGAAAAGTTAAAAGGTGCACAATTGAACTACTCTACCTACGACAAGGAACTTCTTACACTCGTCCGAGCGCTCGAAGTGTGGTAACATTATCTTCTCCCTAAAGAGTTTGTCATTCACACGGACCATGAATCACTCAAATGGTTAAATGGACAAGGTAAGTTAAACAAACGACATGCTCGATGGGTTGAGTTCATTGAATATTTTCCTTACATCATCAAATACAAACAAGGGAAAGATAACATTGTAGCTGATGCATTATCTCGACGATACACACTTATCACTCGAATGCATGCTACTGTTCTGGGTTCTGCACATATCAAAGAACTTTATCCTAACGATCCAGACTTTTCTGAGATTTATAAACAATGTGTAAAAGGTGCTTTTAACAAGTTTTATCTTGTAGATGGCTTTCTTTTTCGCATGAACAGGTTGTGTATACCACAAGGCTCTTTGCGAGAGTTCTTGGTTCACGAGTCACATGCCGGAGGACTTATGGGACACTTCGGTATTCACAAAACACTTGATATGGTCATGGAACACTTCTTTTGGCCGCATATGCGTAAAACAGTGGAAAAGATTTGTGCATCATGCATCACGTGCACACAAGCAAAGTCAAAGGTAAATCCTAATGGCTTGTACACGCCTTTACCAATTTCTTCTTCTCCTTGGATCGATTTATCGATGGATTTTATACTTGGCTTACCCCGCACTAAGAAAGGATGAGATAGTATTTTTGTGGTTGTGGACATATTCTCAAAGATGGTACACTTCATTCCTTGCTATAAAACGGATGATGCCACATATATTGCTGATTTATTCTTTCGAGAAATAGTCCGCCTTCATGGCATTCCTCGCACCATTGTGTCCGATCGTGACACTAAGTTTATAAGCCACTTTTGGAAGGTATTGAGGGGTAAGATTGGCACAAAACTTCTCTATTCCACTTCTTGTCATCCTCAAACCGATGGACAAACCGAAGTAATAAATCGGATTCTAGGATCTTTGCTAAGAACTGTGGTAGGTAAGAATACCCGTAATTAGGAAGAATGTTTACCTTTTGTTGAGTTTGCTTATAATCGATCAATTCACTCCACAACAGGTTATTCTCCATTCGAAATAGTTTATGGTTTTAACCCATTAACTACTTTGGATCTTATTCCCTTACCTTTAGATCAGGTTGTCAGTTTAGATGGTGAAAAGAAGGTTGCCCTTGTCAAAGACATTCACGCCAAAGGCAAACTCAAGATGGAGAAAACCTACGAGGCAATCGCAAACCGAGTTAACAAGGGCTGACGACATGTCACCTTTGAACTAGGAGATTGGGTATGGGTTCACATGAGAAAAGAAAGGTTCCCGACACAAAGGAAATCCAAGCTAGACCCACGAGGCAATGGCCCATTCTAAGTCCTTGAACGAATCAATGACAACGCCTACCGCATTGATCTTCCCGGTGAGTATAACGTGAGTGCATCCTTTAATGTTTCTGACTTATCTCCTTTTGATATTTCATATTCGTGGACGAATCCTTTTAAGGAAGGAGGAGATGATACATGCACCACATGCCCTAAAGCTAAGGATGATCAATTTACTATACCACTTGGCCCTATTACACGAGGCCGGACAAAACTTCTTAAAGACAAGCTTCAAATCACAGTTCAAGCATTCATCCGTAAGGGTCTAATAGCAGCAGATTTGCAACAAGTTTTTGAAGGGGATACAGTTGTTATCCCGTCGACATGTCTTCCGGAGATACAACTTTCTATCTCTTACCTTTCCAACGGTTCTTGAATCGCATCAATCCGATATCGGGAACTCAAGATATGACCATTTTACTGAAGACGATGCATGCAGGAAATCTTATACGTGATTAATACGTTATTTTGTAAATATTACGAATTTTCAATATTTATATTGATTATTTGTAATATAATTTAATATAGGATGATTAATTATCTTTTAGGATCAGAATTATTATTTTATTAGGAATTAAGGTTGGGTTAAAACAATATTTTTAGTTATTATTATTTTATTAGGAATTAGACTTAAAACATGTTTAGTTTATTAATATTTTACTCTTTAGTTATTTAGGACCTTTAGAATTCAGCCCCTATATAAAGGAGGCTTCATTCAACTTTGTAAATCAGATTTCTTTGATTAATAATACAACGAGAGTTCGTTTTTGCAAGTGCTGATTGCCTTGTGCCTTCGAAGCTTCTTCTCCTGGAGTTCTTTCAAGTTCTTATGAGGGAGATTAATCTTCACACTCCAATTTGCCTTTTCATCGTGACTAGGAGGGTTGGTTAGAGCCATTTATCGAGTTTGCCTTTTCATTGCAACTAGGAGGGTTCGATAGGACACTTATCCATCTATTTTTCCACAAATCCATCTGCACCATCAATCATCTTTACCGTCCACCTTCGTAAGGGAGATCTTTTGATTTCTTTATTATCTTATCTTATTTTATTTTCAATTTCTTTATCTTTTGTTTATTTTGTTCTAATCTTATTGCCTTGAAGAAACCCTAAAGAATCCTAGTTACTACTGCCACCTTCCCCATTCATCCCCTTTGTTCTTAATCGAGTCTAGAGCTTTCTAGGTTTGATTCTTCAACAAGAGCAACGTTCATTAACCCGCCACCACTTCCCTATCACCTTCTTCTTGGCGCCTAAATGGAGTCACACGCCTATCTCATGGCTTGGCTGGTCACAAGGAATTTAAATTGCTCTCTAGTATGCTTATGGTGTAACCTTATGTATAGGAGGAAGACCAAGCATGGGCATCAACCTTGGGTGTGAGTTGAGTTTCCTCTTGCATGTGCTTAGCTAGCTATCGATGTAAAGGCTGGTGATGAATGAGTTGCTTAGCTATGATCTTCCAAGTTTCATAACAACACATCCAGCTACATTCAGCTATACTTGATGTCACATTGAGCAAACTATCTTCAAATAGTCCAACTAGTTGAGATTAGCTGGCCTTGAGCTCCTCCAGTTGAGTTGAGCTTTCCTTAGTGTTCCATGAGCTGACATGATATTTGTGATCTGTTTGTGAGCTACATATGAATTCAAAATACTCCACCAAGCTGCCCCAACGTGTGTCATGCTCCAATATACCTATATGTGCAAACAAAGTAGGGTAATTCAATGGCATTGAGCTTGTATGAGCTAAATATCTTGTTGTCGTGCATGATTATGGTATTGTGAGCTATGATTGCATGTCATGAGCTAAATATATCATCATATAATATGTGTGAGTTAATGTATAAGGCCTAAGAGCTAAAATGAATGCACATGAGCTAACAAATGAATGATTAATCATGCTGCCATTTCATGAATGTGATGAATCATGCTTAAATGAATGCAAGATTGTTCTAACAACTTATCATGCTTTGAAATAACATTGTCCACCAAGTAATATAAAGATGTGGATATATGTTGTATGCATGAATATCATATAACATGGTATTCATAATAAATGATAAATGGAAATATGTAATAATAATATCCTAAGAAATGATATGTAATCGTAGCATATATTTGAATGATATGCAATACATGATCAACTATGCATAGGATGAAAATCATAATATGATAATTTATACTAACATGTGAATGCATGCTTATGATAGAATAGAATGTATAAATGATATAATATAAGATAGGGTACCTTAGAAAAAACAATGAAGAATGTCCATGGAATAATCAACTTATGGAGAATATTGGTCATGATCATGCATATATCATCCCCCATTCTTTAATTTGATTTGTCCTCAAATCGAAGCTATACGCCATTGATTGCTTCTTTTGTGGAGGAATGAATAAATCTACTTCATATAGAACGTTCAACTCCACTTGTTTAGCTTCTCCCCTTGCATAAGCATGTGTCTCTTGAAAACCTCTATTATGTCCTTTTGAATCATCATGCATGTTTGGAAATTCATCACCCTTGGTGATGGGACATAATCCTTGGAAGTTTTCCTTTGATCCATCATGTTCCCTTTGATGAATCTCTAACTCTTCAATGGAATCATCTCCTTTTTGGGTGAATAATCTTACCTTTTTGCTTGAAACAACACATTTGATTGAAAAGGCACAAGTCCATTGCGATCCCTCTTTGGAAGCGTGATGTCCTTTTAGAATAGGACTTGCCTTTTGAATTATTCCTTTAAACTTTGTACCTTTCCCAATGATGGCTTTTGAGTTGGTGGATAATGATCGATTCAACTTTTTGAATTGTTCAACACAAGTGAAATTAACCCCATAGATATGAATCCTTTCGCTGTAAAATAAATCAAAGTTAGAAAATGAATACACAATATGAATGAAAATAGAAAACCAGGGTGGTTGTTTAGTGGGTGTTGGTTGCTTGATGATGGAGAACTCCATTGGTTGTTGAATTCTCTTCAATAGTTGTATTGTACTTGTAGTCTCAATGATCACAACTTGTGGCACTTCAAGTGACACATCTTTTTGAACTTCAAGTGGCATAACTGTTGAAACGTCAAAGGACATGTCTTGTGGATTACCAAAGGTCACACCTATTGGTTCTTTAAAAGACATGTTTCTTGAATCTTTAGCTTGAAAAGATATGTCTCTTTGAATAACATGCAAGGAAAAGAAATAGTAGAAGAATATTTGTTAGTAAAATTTGTCCTTCACTCTGCTTCTCTTCTCAACACTCATCCTTTTCAAATTTTCCAGTTTAAATTTGCTCCACTACTTGTAAAACATATTTTTCAACTCTAACAGATTCATTTCCAATTGTTCTTGTCTCCTCAAAACGCTCTTCTTCAAAGCTACTTTTTATGGCCTTCATTTTCTCCCATTCTTCTATGCGTGACTTAAAGGTCACTTGACATTCATGAACTTGACTTGGAAGCAGAGGCGCCAATATGATTTTCTTTCCTTGATGTTGGAAAGAATTGGAAAATCCATCATGAGTAGCCTTCTTGTCAAATTGTCAAGGATGTCCTAATATAATGTGGCTTGCACTCATGGGCACCACGTCACAAAGGACTTTATCATTATATCTTCCAATTGAGAAAGGGACAATAACTTGTTTGGTTACCTTGGCTTCCCCTACATCATTGAGCCACTGAAGTTTGTAGGGATAAGGATGTTTAGATGTCTTTAGGCCCAACTTTTCCACCATGTGAGTACTTGCTACATTTGTACAACTTCCTCCATCAATGATCACCACACAAACCTAATCTCCCACGTGACATTTTGTATGGAAAATATTCTCCCTTTGTTCATCTTCTTAACTTTGGATGTTCAAAGTCCTTTTGAGTACAAAGATGTTGGATGGAAGAGGAATGTTAGCAAATAAGGAAAAATGAAATGTGTATAAGATCTTACCAGATAATACTCTCCCAAAGCATCACGAGTTCACTCCAAGAAAACTTGAATGTCACTCAATCCGCTCGTATTTGCACTCTATGACTTCAAGGCTTTTACTAGTCCTCTTCTGATCTCACATACTCAAGCCTTTTTCCTCTCAATTCTCTTTATCCCAAGTTCTAAATGACTTTACTCAAAACTATATCAAGTAAAGTTTACTTGTTGTGTGTCGGCTGTAAAAGGGTTAGTAGGAATGGAAAGCAAATAATAATGAAAGGGTGGCTTAGAAATAGAAAGAAGAGAATAAAGCGGTTACTTACACAAAGTCACTTCACAATCTTCTATCACCCCAATCAATTTAAAGGCTTACTTGAATGGCTTGGTGACGAGACTTGTTGTTGAGTGCTTTAAAATTTCTTTCTTTTCTTTTATTTTCTTCTTCTTTTTGAGTGTTTGAATTTTTCTTCTTTTGAGTGCTTCAATTTCATTGCTAAATTTTGATTTCTTTCACTTGTACTTCTTTTTGTAATTTTGTTTTTATTATTGTTTAACGTTGCTTCTTTCACCAAAGCTCTGATTACCGCTTGATGTAAAGTACTTCTACTTTGTTGATTGATTGTGGATCTAGGAAGGAAGAAAAACAACATGCATAAGTGAATGACTCATATAGATGGTTTGATAGTAGATATAAAGGTAAAAAGGTAGGTTATTTATGATATGAGAGATAGTAGCGTGAGATGATTGTTTGGCTATAGTTTGGGTTGATGAAATAATGGAATGGTTGTGAGGATAGCATCTTGATGAAGGCTCAAAGAAGAACCAATGTTAATGAACAAAGACCCATACTTTATATTACTTCTTTAAGGGGTGGTAATAAGGACTTGGACCCACTATCTATATGGAGATAGGAACCACAAGTATCAAAGGGAAAGGGGTTAATGCCACAAGTAAATAATTTACTTGAGAAGTCGATAAAAGTCACAAGGACTTAAGCAAAGAGAAATATCTCACTTTAATTGATAAGAAATGTGTGTCTTAAATGAAATAGGAAAGCCTATTTATAGTTTTTGAAGGGACTTGGCGAATAGGTATGATGTAAGGTGATCTACACGCTTTGGTGAAGAGAGTAGATAACCTTATTGTGTCCCGATCTAGGATTGACAAGTACTGTTGTCCTTGATTTAATAAGCTTGGGCTGCAATAAAATAAGAAAGAAATATGATTAATGATGGGTTTATGAAATGTACAATAATATAAGTAGTGGAAATGAAAAAGAAATGAAAGAAAGATAAAATAGAGATGGCTACGGAATTGATGGTCTGGTAGATGATGTTGATGGTGTTGATGTTGATGTTGAAATAGAGATAGTGATGATGTTTTATCTCAAGCACGCCAAAGAGGAAACAATGCTAGGAAGCACAATCTCGTTCTTCACAAACTTGCTTGAGGGGTGGTGATAGTGTCTTCAACCCACTAATATTAATCTAGGAATTTTGGAATCAGGATGGAAGGTATGATGCTACAAGTATAGGAATTATACTTGTTTAATCGATAAAGTTCACAAAGAACTTTGAAGAGAAATTAACTCACAAGAGTAATTTTTATATATGAGATGAGATCCTTACAAATGATGGCAGCCTCTCAATTTATAGGAAATGAGAGGGCTGGCTGAATAATTAGATGTATTTTTGTCTAAATACATGACTATTTGAAGGTGCATGATGCTTTGGACGAATGGAGATGCTCCTTTGCCTTGGTGTTGGTTCGACTACTCTTTCATTAAAGGATTTGATGTTTCAGCTGGAATAAACATACATCACCCTTGTTTGAATGGTTAAGTGATGTTTAAACCAAGTCTAGTGCATGTGCTAGGCATGTGGGGGCTGGTCAAATGGTCATGTTGTTTATCTCATGTATCTTCATGAATCTTCATGAATTAGGCCTCCAATGTTGCAGTTTCTTCACCAACGTGCTCTTGGATGAAAATGCATCTCCATGGGCAGCATCATTCATGAAAGGTCACGATGTTTGGGAAAGGTAATCATTCATGTTTGAGCTACTTCTGGTGTCAATGAGCTGGATGTGAGCTGGCCTTAGATAATTTGTAATATGGTGAACGTTTGGGCAGCTCCTAGTGAAAAAGGTACCTCCTGAGGTGCCAACTATTCGCAAAAAGGTACGATTTCACAAGTTTTGACTTAGGACATATTTGAAGTGTCCTAAGTGGTGATGATGATGGTGCAACTCCCCAGCTGAAATGATGTCATCTTGTAGCTCAAATCTTCAGCTCAATCCAGCTATGAGCTCACGGGCTGATACAGTTTGATGTAAGGCTAACCAGGCTTCTTCAATAATTGAGAAGTTGGCAACCTTGTTGTTTCCCGATCTAGGAAAGACACCAAATGCTATACCTTTGATTGAAAATTAATCTGCACAAAAGAAGAATAATTGGTTAAGTAAAGGAAATGGAAAGAATTGAAATGGATAGAATAGTTATCAAAGAAGGGTTACGGAAGTGTTGTAGAATGATCCTTCAAGTGATGATGGATTCGACCTCCAATGGTGGTGATGGACGAATGACTTGTTGAGGATGAAGGATAATTCAAAGATGGAGAAATGGAAATTTATAAGTTGGTGATAATATAGGCGTGATATGGTGATGGAATATGGTGATGATATAAGCGTGATAATGGTGATGGACTATGTTGATGATATAGGCGTGATAATGGTGATGGACAGATTGTATCTTATAAAACTAAGAAGGAACCAATGCTACAAAGGAGCAAAGACCCATTTCTTATAAGTTTTATAAGGGATGGTATGAAAGGACTTTACCCACTAGTTATTTAAACTAGGAACCAGAAGTATCAAGGTGAAGGAATGACGCCACAAGCTTTAGAAAGGCTTGCTTAATCGATATAGTTCTAAAAAGAACTTGAAGAGAGAATAATCTCACAAAAGGATTTTTTTTATCAAAGGGTTGAGTTTACAAATGAATGCCAAAGCCTATTTATAGATTTGTAAAGGCTTGGCCGAATAAATACATGCCTTTTCGGCAAAGTACATGTCTTAAAATGAAAATAAATGATTCTTGGATGAGGGGAGATGTCTTTGGCCGAATGGTTCCCATATCTCTTCATCTTGGCGCCAACTTGAAGCATGATGATGTTTAGGCCGAATAGAGAGAAGCCTTTTCATTTTGGTGCCTATTTCATTCACATGCAAAGCACATGGGTTGCTGGTCATGTGGCACTCACATGGATGGTGTAGAATGCTTAAGGCGTGGACTCCTCCATGGCGTGAAGATGAACAGAAACTTATGCGTGACTTGGCATCAAACATGTGTCTAGGTGACATGGCATCAATGGGGCAGCAACTAATTATGAAAGGTCACATTTGTGTGAAACAACCTTTCATCATTTGAGCTACTTCCCATGAGTTTGAGCTGAAGTTGAGCTGGTCATAGATGAAGGACATGTGTACAAGTCATAGGACAACTCCTTGTGAAAAGGCACTTCTCGGAATGGCAACTCTTCGCGGAAAGGTACGAATTCATAAAATTCGACCTAGACCATATTTGTAGTGCTCTATGTGGTGAAGATGATGGTGCAACTCTCCAGCTGAAATGAAGTCTCTAGCTAGCTCAAAAGTCCAGCTCAAGTGAGCTATGAGCTCGGAGGTCAGCTGACAACTTTTCATCATTTGTTCTTTATGATCTCCCGAGTCATCTTATGTAAGATTTCCAAGCTTATTGACTCCAATTCTAGCTTTAAATCAGCTCCCATGATGTGGCCGAACATGTACCTACAAAAGAAAGCATTTATAAGCTAAGTAATATAAGATATAAATATGTGGTTCATAGATTATATTATATGTCAACATAAAACATATTATATAATCTATTATTTGGGATGCAGTTCTAAATGATTCAAAGGTTTTAATGCATTTGGTAGTAAGAGCTTCCCTGAAAAGTTTGGCCCTTGATCGAGTTATTGGTCCTTGTGGCATTACTTCCATATCCTTTGAAGGTGGCATTAGTGTACTCACATCATCCCCCCTTCTTTTATGCGATTTGTCCCCAAATTGTCATCATCCTTGATTGGAGATAGATCTGCTATATTGAAGGTGGCACTTACATTGTATTCTCCGGGAAGATCTAACTTGTATGCATTGTCATTAATCTTCTCAATGATTTGAAAGGGACCATCTCCTCTTGGTAAAAGCTTAGATTTCCTTTTAGTAGGAAACCTTTCCTTTCGTAAATGCACCCATACCTAATCTCCAACTTCCAAATGGAGTGGTTTACGTCCCTTACTGGCTTGTTGCTCATACTGCTTTGTTCTTCTCTCAATATTGTGCCGAACTTGTTCATGTAACTTCTTGATGAACTCAGCCTTGTTCTTGCCATCCTTGTGAACCATTTGTTCTTGAGGTAGAGGAAGAAGGTCCAAAGGAGTTAAGGGATTGAATCCATACACTACCTCGAATGGTGAAATTTTTGTGGCCGAATGAACTGACCGGTTGTAAGTAAATTCAACATGTGGTAGGCAGTCTTTCCAAGTCTTTATGTTTTTCTTGATGATGGCTCTCAACAATGTTGATAATACTCTGTTGACTACCTCCGTTTGCCCATCAGTTTGGGGGTGACAAGTTGTTGAAAACAATAATTTAGTTCCAAGTTTGTTCTATAATGTTCTCCAAAAATGGCTAAGGAACTTGACATCTCGGTCAGAAACAATGGTCCTTGGTATGCCGTACAATCTCACAACTTCTTTGAAGAATAGATTAGCCGCATGGGTTGCATCATTGGTTTTGTGACATGGTATGAAATGGGCCATTTTGGAAAACTGATCAACCACCACAAATATAGAATCTCGCCCATTTCTTGTTTTTGGAAGACCCATCACAAAATCCATGGAAATATCAACCCATGGTGCTATAGGAATGGGAAGAGGTGTGTAAAGTTCATGAGGCATGACCTTTGACTTAGCCTTTTTGCAAACGATGCATCTATCACAAACCCGTTCAACATCCCTTTTCATCTTAGGCCAATAGAGATGTTCTTTCAAGATTTCCAATGTCTTACCGATTCCAAAATGTCCCATGAGCCCTCCTTTATGTGATTCTCGTACCAATACTTCTCGAAAGGAACCTTGTGGAATACATAGCCTTTCTTCCTTGAATAGGTACCCATCATGTCTATAGAATTTCTCCACTGCACCCTTTTCACAAGACTTGTATTTCTCTCCAAAATCATGATCATTAGCATAGTAATCTTTAAGGAAAGAAAAACCAAGTAACTTAGAGTTTAAGGTGTTAAGAAGAACATACCTTTGTGAAAGGGCATCTGCAACAACATTCTCTTTACCTTTCTTGTAGTGAATGACGTATGGGAAGGACTCAAGAAATTATATCCACTTGGCATTTCGTTTGTTGAGTTTGTGTTGGCTTTTAATATGCTTCAATGCCTCGTGATCAGTATGAATGACAAATTCCTTGGGCCATAGATAGTGTTGCCACGTCTCTAATGCCCTTATAAGAGAATACATCTCTTTGTCATAAATAGGGTAGTTTAGTGAAGCACCACTTAACTTTTCACTAAAGTATGCAACTGGTCGTCTCTCTTGAGTCAAAACGGCACCTATACCAATTCCAGAAGCATCACATTCTATTTCAAAAGTTTTTTCGAAATTAGGAAGTACCAGAAGCGGTGCTTTAGTCGAGCATTCCTTGATGGCCATGAATGCTTCTTCTTGTTCTTTGCCCCATTCAAAGGTAGAATTCTTTTTAATTACCCCAGTTAAGGGAGAGGCAATATAACTAAAATTGGGCACAAATCTCCGGTAAAAACTTGCAAGTCCATGAAAACTTCTGACTTGGCTTATTGATGTAGGTCTTGGCCAGTCCTGAATTGCTTTAATCTTTTCTGGATCTACTTCAAGTCCCTATGAACTTACAATAAATCCTAAGAATGTAAGCTTGTTAGTGCAAAAGGAACATTTTTGAAGGTTAGCATAAAGTTCCTCTTTTTGTAGAGTTTCAAGTACTGACCTCAAATGTTGCACATGATCATCCAAAGTATGGCTATAAATCAATATATCATCGAAATATTCCACACAAAACTTACCAATAAAAGCCCGAAGTACATGGTTCATTAACCTCATGAAAGTACTAGGTGCATTGGTTAGTCCAAAGGGCATAACCAACCTTTCGTATAATCATTGCTTTGTTTTGAAAGCAGTTTTCCATTCATCTCCTTCTCGCATCCTAATCTGATGATATCCACTTTTAAGATCAATTTTGGAGAAGATGGTGGCACCACTTAGTTCATCCAGCATATCGTCAAGCCTTGGAATTGGATGTCGGTATTTGACAGTGATCTGATTAACTGCTCGGCAATCTACACACATTCTCCATGAACCATCCTTCTTTGGTACAAGCAAAACAGGAACATCACATGGACTTAGGCTTTCTCGAATGTACCCCTTTTCCACTAACTCACCAACTTGTTTTTGAAGTTCCTTTGTTTCCTCCGGATTACTTCTATAGGCCAGTTTGTTTAGTATGGTGGCACCAGGAATGAAATCAATTTGATGTTCAATTCCTCGAAGAGGTGGAAGTCCTCTTGGTATATCTTCTGGAAACATGGCTTCGAATTCCTGTAAAAGAGAAACAACAGAAGAAGGCAAACCTTCTTGGAGATTAGTTAAAAGTAGACTTTCCTTGTACATTAGTACAATTAAAGCCTTATGTGACAGCAAATGTTTCCGAATCTCCTTTCTTCCAACATATATGTTCAATGCTTTAGTCGTTTTCATTGTTTTTGATTGACTCCATGCTTTTCTTCAAATGAATTTGATCTTCATTCACTTGACTAGGAGATAGTGGCGTCAAAGTGAATTTCTTATCATTATGAATGATAGTATATCTGTTGGTAAAACCATCATGGATTGCTCGTCGGTCGAATTGCCATGGTCTTCCCAAAAGTATATGTCCAGCATCCATTGGTATAACATCACAAAGGACTTCATCTTGATATTTGCCAATTGAGAATGGAATGACAACTTGCTTTTTGATTCTTACTTCCCCACCATCATTTAACCATTGAAGTTTATATGGATTTGGATGCTTAGAAGTCTTCAAGCCAAGTTTTTCCACCATAAGAGTGCTTGCAACATTCGTACAACTTCCTCCATCGATGATCATAAAACAAACTTTGTTGTTTACATGACAACGAGTATGGAAGATGTTTTCTCTTTGGTCATCTTTTATGATTTGAGTGCTTAAAGCCTTTTTGATGACAAAAGCTTGTCTCGAAATTGAATGGAAATCAAACAATTCTTGTGACATGGTTAGTAAAATAAATGAATAAATTAAAACCTTACCAGCACACTCACAAAAACCTCACGTGATCTCTCCAAGAAAATTCAGATTGCACTCCACTCACTCTCGTGTTTGCACTTGGGGATATGATCCTTGGCTTTTTCTGATCCCCCTTCTGATCTCACCCTCTCGTTTACCTTTTACCGCTCGATTCTCTCTTGTGGGTCCTTTTTAAGAACTAACTCAAGATTGAGCAAGTTTCTTTAGTTTGTGCGTCGGTTTAGAAATTGTTAGGGTATATGATAAAGGATAGGCTAGAAAAGGTTAAGAAAGATGATAAGGTAATGGAATAAGAAAAGATGAAAGAAAAGGAAATGAAATAGTAAATAAGTGAAGATAACTTACAACTCAAGTTGCAACACTTACTATCTTCCTTCACAAGAAACACAAGGATACCTCCTTCAAGTTTGATGTTGGGCAGATTGTATGGTGCTTCTCTTTGAGTGTACTTTGTAACTAGCTTCACTTTTCTTTTGCTTTTGATTTCCTTCTTTTTCTTTTCTTTCTTTTACACTCCAAATTTGATGTAGGAGTCTTTTTCTTTTCTCTTTTCTTTTCTTCTTTCTTGTTGCTTTTTGTTGTAGGACTTTGATTGTCAATCTACCAAAGCTCTGATTACCGCTTGATGTAAGGCTAACCAGGCTTCTTCAATAATGGAGATGTTGGCAACCTTGTTATTTCCCGATCTAGGAAAGACACCAAATGCTACACCTTGGATTGAAAAGTAATCTGCACAAAAGAAGAATAATTGGTTAAGTAAATGAATAATTAAGAAAGGAAATGGAAAGAATTGAAATGGATAGAATAGTTATCAAAGAAGGGTTGTGGAAGTGTTGTAGAATGATCCTTCAAGTGATTATGGATTCGACCTCCAATAGTGGTGATGAACGAATGACTTGTTGAGGATGAAGGATAATTCAAAGATGGAGAAATGGAAATGAAAAGATAAATATGGCAGCGGAAAATATATATAAGTTGGTGATATGTTTAAAGGAAATGATGAAGTATGGTAATGGAAGTAGAATTAAGGTGATGGAGATGAATATGAAAAGTAGTATCTCAAAGAAGACTCAAAGAAGAACCAATGTTAAAGAATAAAGACCCAGACTTCATACTGCTTCTTTAAGGGATGGTAAACAAGGACTTTGACCCACTATCTATAAAGAGATAGGAACCAGAAGTATCAGGGTGACATAGATAGGGGTGACGCCACAAGCATAAGCTTGATAAGTCGATAAAGTTCACTTAAGAACTAAAGAGAGAAACTCTCACAAATATTTGATTAAACAAAGTGAATTCCTTTCTACAAATGAAATGGAAAGCTATTTATAGGCCTAAGAGATGTCTAGGATGCACCTACAAGATTTAATGATTGAACATTCATGGATGAATGTTCATCCTTAATTAGATACAATGTACGTCCCCTATGCAAGTTCATGGACTAATAAAATAAATGAATATTCATTCATTTAAGTGAATACATCTTCATAGCCGAATTCATCCTCTCTTGATGTGAACATGTTTGTTCATTTCCTTGCATGAATTTTCAGGAATGTTTCATTGTATGTTCGACCCCCTTTGGAATGCATGCACCAAGTGTGAACGTGACTCATAGGCTCCCTTCATGCACTTGGATTTGGTGAATGAGTTTGAAAATAATGCATCCATCTCCCTTGAATATGAACAAGTCCTTTAGCCTCCTTGTATGATTGTACACGCCATAAATGGATTCATGAAGGTGGAAATGCATCAGGTGTGAACATGGCTCTTCATTTGGTGTAAATCCTGTACTTATTTCCAGTCCGCACTGTCTTAATTAATCTGGGTATATCTTGAGCTCCCAATATCGGATTGATATGATTCAAAGTGCGTTGGAAAGCTAAGAGATAGGGGATTAAATGTTAAGAGACTTCATCACCCAAAGATGCTCGGAACATGTTCAAAAATTACGATCAATCTGACTGACGTGAACTGTCCATCCAACTCTTTAATTGCCTTAAGTCTACTTAGCATCCAATGTACCTAGACAAAGTATGTAAACAAATAATTAGATCGGAATTGAGCTATTATAATTATGAATTCATTTTTCCACCTGTGTTATGAATGCAAATGAGCTAACTATGAATGCATATGCATTGAATGAGTTATATAAAGATGTGAATTAATAAGTCATGCATGAATATCATATATTATACATATAAATGACAGCATATAATATTCAAGCAAAAATTAAGAATAAGATAAACATATTCACGTGACATGTAATGCATAAATGAGTAAATAAATAATAAAATAAGGTAAGACTCCCTTAGAATCAACAAGGCAGAACGTCCATGAAGTGATCATGTGTTGAATAAGTTTGGTCCTTGGCATTATCGCATCATCCCCCCTTCTTTAGAGCGATTTGTCCTCTAATCGAAGGCTTTTGTCATTGATTGATCCATTGGTGTAAGAAAGGATGAATGAAGACCATTACGCCTATTAGGGTATGCATGAATTTCTTTGAATCCTTCAAGTAGGTAAGGTGTTGTGAGGCTAACCAGGCTTCTTCAATTATGGAGAAGTTGGCAACCTTGTTGTTTCCCGATCTAGGAGAGACACCAAATGCTACACCTTGGATTGAAAGTAATCTGCACAAAAGAAGAAGAATTGATTAAGTAATATGATAATTAAGAAATGAAAAGTAAATAGAAATGGAAAGATTTGAAACGGATAGAATAGTTATCAAAGTTGGGCTGCGGAAATGTTGAATAAATCTCCTTCAAGTGATGTTGACTTCGGCCTCCAATGGTGGTGATGAAGTATACCTTGTTGATGAATGAAGGATGATTTAATGGTGATGAAATGGTAATGGAATGGTGATGATATAGGCGTGATAATGGTGATGGACAGATTGTATCTTATAAAACTAAGAAGGAACCAATGCTATAAAGGAGCAAAGACCCGTTTCTTATAAGTTCTATAAGGGATGGTATGAAAGGACTTTGACCCTCTAGTTATTTAAACTAGGAACCAGAAGTATCAATGAGGGAATGACGCCACAAGCTTTAGAAAAGGCTTGCTTAATCGATATAGTTCTAAAAAGAACTTGAAGAGAGAATAATCTCACAAAAGGATTTTAATTATCAAATGGTTGAGTTCACAAATGAATGCCAAAGCCTATTTATAGTTTTGTAAAGGCTTGGCCGAATAAATAGATGCCTTTTCGGCAAAGTACATGTCTTAAAACGAAAATAAATGATGCTTGGATGAGGGGAGATGTCTTTGGCCGAATGGTTCCCATAACTCTTCATCTTGGCGCCAATTTGAAGCATGATGATGTTTAGGCCGAATAGAGAGAAGCCTTTTCATCTTGGCGCCTAATTCATTCACATGCAAAGCACATGGGTGGCTGGTCATGTGGCACTCACATGGTTGGTGTTGAATGCTTAAGGCGTGGACTCATCCATGGTGTGTAGATGAACAGCAACTTAGGCGTGACTTGGCATCAAACATGTGTCTAGGTGACTTGGCATTAATGGGGCAGCAACTTAATTATGAAAGGTCACATTTGTGTGAAACAACCTTTCATCATTTGAGCTACTTCTCATGAGTTTGAGCTGAAGATGAGCTGGCCATAGATGAATTGCGTGAAGATGAGTCATAGGACAGCTCCTTGTGAAAGGTCACTTCTCGGATTGGCAACTCTTCGCGAAAAGGTACGAATTCACAAAATTTGACCTAGACCATATTTGTAGTGTTCTGTGTGGTGAAGATGATGGTGCAACTCTCCAGCTGAAATGAAGTCTCTAGCTAGCTCAAAAGTCCAACTCAAGTGAGCTATGAGCTCGGGGGTCAGCTGACAACTTTTCACCATTTGTCCTTCATGATCTTCCAAGTCATCCTATGTAAGGTTTCCTAGCTCATTGACCTCAATTCTAGCTTTAAATCAGCTCCCATGATGTGGCCGAACATGTACCTACAAAAGAAAGCATTTATAAGCTAAGTAATATAAGATATAAATATGTGGTTCATAATAATAACTTCATACATTCATAATCATCATCATAACTATAAATATAATGTATGTAAGCCATTATCATAACTATGGTATAAAGAAAGATTAAGTTAAAGAAAATCCCCCTTTGAACATTGAGAAAGGTTGGAGATGCAAGTCCATTTTTGATGCTGAATCGGATCACATCATCCCCCCCTTCTTTAAAGCGATTTGTCATCAAATCGAAGGGTGGTTTCTTTTCAACATTCCTCCATTCCATAGTTGCTGTTTCGTCAGAAATTGGGATTCCTTCTTTAGGCTCTTGAGTGAGATATGCCCATGTAATTTTGCTTTGAATATTGTGGTCCCTTGATATCCCAAAAGTGGTGTCTTTTAATACTCCAATAGGCATGATCATTGGATTCTCATAGGTCACGTCCATTGGTTCTTCTAAAGACACATTCTTTGAATGAAAATTGATGTCCTTTTGCTTTTCAATGGATACATCTTTTGGGTTCCCAAAGGTCACGTCTCCTAAATCTTCCTTTTGGCAATTGGTGCCTCTTGGTAAATCCTGCAAGTCAAAGGAAAAATCTGCATGTTCAAAGTTAGAATAATCATCTTTAACCTTGCATTTTGTCAATAGGCATTCTCGAATCAAGCACTTTGAAGAATAAGCACTTGTTTTTGGATCAGTTTCTTCCACAGTTGTTGCTTTTCCTTTCCTCATAGCCTCAACACTCTGTTTCATTCTGACTTGATCATTCTGAACTTGTTTAGGTGTTAAAGGAGTTAGGATAAACTTCTTTCCTTTATGGCTGAACGAGTATTGATTGGTAAAACAATCATGAATAGTCCTTTTGTCATATTGCCATGGCCTTCCAAGAAGTAGATGGCTAGCGTGCATAGGGACAACATCACACATAACCTCATCTTTGTATTTGCCAATGGAAAAAGGAACTATCACCTGTTTGCTAACGTTGAGTTCTCCTCGTTCATTGAGCCACTGCAACTTATATGGATTTGGGTGCTTCATTGTTTTCAAACCAAGTTTTTCCACCATTATTGTACTAGCCACATTAGTACAACTTCCACCGTCTATGATAACAAAACATACCTTTTCATTTATATGACATCGGGTATGGAATATGTTCTCTCGTTGTGCATTGTCTTCCGCAACTTGAAGATTCAAACTCCTAATTACCAAGGCTTCTCCTTGATCAACGGGATCAGCAAGAGTTATTTCTTCATTGACTTCAAGGGGTGCCTCTTCTTCCTCTTCTGGTTCTGATTCTATTTCACCATTTCCAAGTAAGAGCATGGTATTCTAGTTAGGACATTGTGTAGCTATATGGCCCCTTCCAAGACATTTAAAACATCTAATGTCTCTTGATCGTTCAGTGGTTTGCTTTCCTCGGTTGGGGTCTTTACTTACTTGTTGAGTCTTTGAAGATTCAGCTTGTTCTTTAACAGGAGGAGTAGGTTTCTTTACGTTTGGACTCCATTTTGATGGTGTTGGCGCAACATTACGAGATGTATGTCTCTTCTTCAGTTGCCTTTCAATCTTCATTGCCATTTGTACCATCTCATCTAATTCGATGTAATGATACAACTCTAAGGTATTGGCAATTTCGGGATTAAGTCCAGCAAGGAATCTTGCCATAGTTGCTTCACGATCCTCCTCAATGTTGACTCGGATCATAGCCACTTCCATCTCTTTGTAGTAGTCCTCCACACTCCTATGGCCTTGTTTAAGATTCTGTAACTTTTGAAACAAGTCACGGTGATAGTGAACATGAATGAATCGTTTTCTCATAATACCTTTCATTTCATGCCAAGTTGAGACCGGTCGTTCTCCATTCCTCCTTCGGTTAAGGGTAAGTTGATCCCACCATATTAAGGCATAGTCTATAAACTCCATGGCTGCCAATCATACTTTCTTCATCTCGGAATAGTTATGGCAACTAAAAACATGTTCCACTTTGCTTTCCCATTCAAGATAGGCTTCAGGATCAGTCTTTCCTTGGAATTGAGGAATTTTGATCTTAATGTTGCTCAAATTGTCATCAATAATGGCACGTCTAGGTCCTTGGAATGCTGCTTGTTCACCCTCATCAAAATTTTCTTGAACATCTTCTTCTGGAGGGGATGGTTGTTGTTGCCTTCTATTGGCTCCATTATGTCGGGTTGGTGGTAAATCATGGCGTTGATCTATCTTCTCATGAAGAGCATCGAACTCTTCACGAAACATTCTCATCATTTCACCAATGAGTGCCTGCATTTGTAAGTTTGGTGTTCCTGCATTTCCTCGGGGACTTTGAGACATGGTTAGTGAAATAAAGTAATTTAAAAACCTTACCAGCACACTCACAAAAACCTCACGTGGTCACTCCAAAGAAAATTCAGATTGCACTCCACTCACTCTCGTGTTTGCACTCGGGGATATGATCCTTGGCTTTTTCTGATCCCCCTTCTGATCTCACCCTCTCGTTTGCCTTTTACCGCTCAATTCTCTCTTGTGGGTCCTTTTAAAGAACTAACTCAAGATTGAGCAAGTTTCTTTAGTTTGTGCGTCGGTTTAGAAATGGTTAAGGTATAGGATATGGTTATGATAAAGTAGGATAGAAAAGGTTAAAAACAATGATAAGGTAATGAAAAGAAAAGATGAAAGAATAAGAAATGAAATAGTATGAAAGTGAAGATAACTTACAACTCAAGTTGCAACACTTACTATCTTCCTTCACAAGAAACAACAAGGATACCTCCTTTAAGTTTGATGTTGGGCAGATTGTATGGTGCTTCTCTTTGAGTGTACTTTGCAACTTGTTTCACTTTTCTTTTTCTTTTGAATTTTCTTATTTTTCTTTTCTTTCTTTTGCACTCCAAATTTGATGTAGGAGTCTTTTTCTTTTCTCTTTTGTTTTCTTCTTTCTTGTTGCTTTTTTTTTTGTTGTAGCACTTTTTATGTCAATCCACCAAGGCTCTGATTACCGCTTGATGTGAGGCTAACCAGGCTTCTTCAATTATGGAGAAGTTGGCAACCTTGTTGTTTCCCGATCTAGGAGAGACACCAAATGCTACACCTTGGATTGAAAGTAATCTGCACAAAAGAAGAAGAATTGATTAAGTAATATGATAATTAAGAAATGAAAAGTAAATAGAAATGGAAAGAATTTGAAATGGAAAGGAATTTATCAAAGATGGGCTGCGGAAATGTTGAATAAATCTCCTTCAAGTGATGTTGACTTCGGCCTCCAATGGTGGTGATGAAGTATACCTTGTTGATGAATGAAGGATGATTTAATGGTGATGAAATGGTAATGGAAGGATGATGTTATTGGCGTGATATGGTGATGGAATATGGTGATGATATAGGCGTGATAATGGTGATGGACAGATTGTATCTTATAAAACTAAGAAGGAACCAATGCTATAAAGGAGCAAAGACCCGTTTCTTATAAGTTCTATAAGGGATGGTATGAAAGGACTTTGACCCTCTAGTTATTTAAACTAGGAACCAGAAGTATCAATGAGGGAATGACGCCACAAGCTTTAGAAAAGGCTTGCTTAATCGATATAGTTCTAAAAAGAACTTGAAGAGAGAATAATCTCACAAAATGATTTTAATTATCAAAGGGTTGAGTTCACAAATGAATGCCAAAGCCTATTTATAGTTTTGTAAAGGCTTGGCCGAATAAATAGATGCCTTTTCGGCAAAGTACATGTCTTAAAACGAAAATAAATGATGCTTGGATGAGTAGAGATGTCTTTGGCCGAATGGTTCCCATAACTCTTCATCTTGGCGCCAATTTGAAGCATGATGATGTTTAGGCCGAATAGAGAGAAGCCTTTTCATCTTGGCGCCTAATTCATTCACATGCAAAGCACATGGGTGGCTGGTCATGTGGCACTCACATGGTTGGTGTTGAATGCTTAAGGCGTGGACTCTTCCATGGTGTGTAGATGAACAACAACTTAGGCGTGACTTGGCATCAAACATGTGTCTAGGTGACTTGGCATCAATGGGGCAGCAACTAATTATGAAAGGTCACATTTGTGTGAAACAACCTTTCATCATTTGAGCTACTTCCCATGAGTTTGAGCTGAAGATGAGCTGGCCATAGATGAATTGCATGAAGATGAGTCATAGGACAGCTCCTTGTGAAAGGTCACTTCTCGGATTGGCAACTCTTCGCGAAAAGGTACGAATTCACAAAATTTGACCTAGACCATATTTGTAGTGCTCTGTGTGGTGAAGATGATGGTGCAACTCTCCAGCTGAAATGAAGTCTCTAGCTAGCTCAAAAGTCCAGCTCAAGTGAGCTATGAGCTCGAGGGTCAGCTGACATCTTTTCACCATTTGTTCTTCATGATCTCCCAAGTCATCCTATGTAAGGTTTCCTAGCTCATTAACTTCAATTCTACCTTTAAATCAGCTCCCATGATGTGGCCGAACATGTACCTACAAAAGAAAGCATTTATAAGCTAAGTAATATAAGATATAAATATGTGGTTCATAATAATAACTTCATGCATTCATAATATCATCATCATAACTATAAATATAATGTATGTAAGCCATTATCATAACTATGGTATAAAGAAAGATTAAGTTAAAGAAAATCCCCCTTTGAACATTGAGAAAGGTTGGAGATGCAAGTCCATTTTTGATGCTGAATCGGATCACATCAAGTATGTTTTACATTTATTTTATATTCATTTGTCATGTTTACATATCAATTATATATTATGGCAGCATGTTTTCATTGAATATTTAGCTCATGACATATTATTTTTGCTCAAAATGCATTTAACTTAGCTCAATAGTTTTGCATCATTATTTCCTTAGCTCATATCATTAATCCATAGCTCATAGATAAGTATATATAGACAACATATATTTAGCTTTAAAAATGTTCATTTAGTTTATGTTGATATGATTTCTTGATTTATATATGTACATCAAAAGAGGAAACACTTTGGGAAGAATTTGACAAAGCATGATAGCTTACAAATAGCTCACAACATCTATGGTAGCTCGTGGAGATCAAATGGAAGCTCAGTTTAACATGAGAAGCTATCATGGAGCTAAACTCAGCTGAGGAAGCCATATGGACTAAAGTTGCTAAAAGTGGACTAAAGGTAGATGGATGTAGTTGGGAGAGTAGCTGATAAAAGACCATAGCTAGCTAGCTTGAGTTCATCAAGCTATAGCTCACCTAGTTAACTAACAAGATCCTCACCTAGCTTACCTTGAAGCTTGTTCACCTCTAGGCTGCCCAAGGACTTCAATGAATTATCCCACAGCTTACACTACACTATAGATCCAATGGAGCCTCCATGTGCATGCCTTATGACATCATCATTGTGTGCCTTGCTTGTGCACTCATTTATGTGCTAACTTGAAGGGGAATCTCACTATTTGGCTAAGCCTTCATAACTACAAAAGAATGGCACCAAGATGAATGGACACAAGAATTATTCGGCCAATATATCTCCCTTCACCAATTGCCATCACCTATATTTATCCTTAATGTATGTCATTAAGTTATGTCTTTTGTAAAGGTATTCAATGTGGACGAATACCTATGTATCTTTTGGCCTAATTTTCCCATCACCTATATTTATCCTTAATGTATCTCATTAAATTATATATTTTGTAAAGGGATTCAATGTGGAAGAATACCAAGTTGTTACATTAATGGATGGAAGTTTGAATAGCATTGAAATGTTTTAACTAAATACTTTGATGTTCTGACTAAAGAGATTATGAAGTGAAACTTAGTCCAAGAGATACATAGGTATTCGACCACATTGAATCCCTTTACAAAAGACATAATTTATTGATATACATTAAGGATATATAGAGGTGGTGGTTTGACCATTGGTGAAGGGAGATTTCTTGTCCTAATAATGCTTATGTCCATTCATCTTGGCTGATACGAGCACATTTTCTATTTAGGCTATTGATTATGTATATTCACTTTATAATTTACATATTCTTTAAGTAACTTTCATAATAATAGATCACATTTCTATATTATATGTTTTGCATAATAATTCTATCATTTTACATATTTATGTTATGATTAATATAATTCCTAAAGTCATATGTACTTATAATTAGCTTATGGGATGTTATTGCATTAATTCATTAGCTCATGTATATCATTCAGATCATAGTGCATTCATATTAGCTCATTATCATTGCATCTATACGTACTTAGTTCACATCATTAAATTCTAGCTTAAAAATGAGTAGACATGCACAACAACCCATAATTTGATTCATTCCAACTCATTTCACTTATATTTCCTTTATTTCTTGATTCATATAGGTACTACAAGGAATTACACATTCTATGGCAGCTTTGGAGAATATTCGACAACCTATGGCAGCTCATAACTAGCTCACAAATGCTATGGCATCTCAAGGGGCACAATTGGAAACTCATTTCAGCTGGAGGAGCTATCATGGAGCTAAACTGATATAAGACGAATCTGCACTCTTTAAGAAAAGTGAGTAAATAACCTTATTGTTGTCCTAATCTATGAATGATAAGAAGTAATGCCCTTGAATTCTAAGTATGGATGCAACAAATTTGATAAATAGATAGTACTTGTAAAGGTATAAGAAATGGATAAGTAAAATAAGTAATGGAATAAGGATAAGAGAAGAGTTGGCTGCGGAATTATAGATGATGATGTTGGTGGCCTTTGATAGAAGATGATGGTGTTGATGTTGTATGGAAGATAATGATGATATTATATCTCAAACACGCCAAAGAAGAAGTTATGCTGGAAAGCACAACCCCAGTCTTCACAAACTTGCTTGAGGGATGATAATGGTGTCTTTAACCCACTAGATATAAGATATAGGAATTATAAGAATCAAGGTGTAGAAATGAGGCCACAAGTATATAAATATATGATGTAAGGCTAACCAGGCTTCTTCAATAATGGAGAAGTTGGCAACCTTGCTGTTTCCCGATCTAGTAGAGACACCAAATACTACACGTTGAATTGGAAGTAATCTGCATAAAGAATAAGTTGTTAAATAAATGGATAATTAAGAAAAACAATAGAAATGGAAAGAATTGAAATAGAAAGAAAAGTTATCAAAGATGGGTTGCGGAAGTGATGTTGAATTAATATCCTTCGAGTGTTGATGAATTTGGCCTCCAGTAGTGAAATGGATGTATGCCTTGTTGATGAATGAAGGATGATTGAATGGTGAATATATGGTAAGGGATTGGTGGTTATAATAGGCGTGAAATGGTGATAGAAGATGGTAATGATATAGACGTGCAATGGTAATGGAAGATGGTGATGTTATAGGCATGAAAATAGTGATGGAAGATGGTGATGTTTAGGTAGTATCTTATAAAACTAAGAAGGAGCCATTGCTATAAAGGAGAAAAGACCCGTTTCTTATAAGTCTTATAAGGGATGGTAGCAAGGACTTTGACCCACTAGTTATATAAACTAGGAACCAGAAGTATCAATAAAAGGGGTTTGACGCCACAAACTATAAAAAGCTTGCTTAATCGATATAATTCTAAAAAGAACTTGAAGAGTGAATAATCTCACAAGAGTTTAATTTAAGGGTTAAGTTACAAATGAAATGCCAAAGCCTATTTATAGGCTTGCATAGGTTTGGCCGAATAATTAGGTGTGTATTCAGCTAGATACATGTCTTAAAACGAAAATAGATGATGCTTGGATGAGGGGAGATGTCTTTGGCTGAATGGTTCCCTTGTCTCTTCATCATGGTGCCAACTTGAAGTAAGATGATGGTTTGGCCGAATGGAGAGAACCATCTTCATTTTGGCGCCCATTTCATCCACATGCATAGTACATGTGTGGATTGGTCATAAGACACTCACATGGGTGGCATAGGGTGCTTATGGTGTGGCTTCTCCTTGGCGTGAAGTTGAGCATCAACTAGGTGTAACGTGGCTTCCATCTTGTATCTCGGTGACATGGCATCAATGGGGTAGCAACTAATTATGAAAGGGCACATTTGTGTGAAGCATCATTTCATCATTTGAGCTATTTCCCATATGTTTGAGCTAAAGATGAGCTGGCCATAGATGAAATACATGAAGACGAGTCTTAGGACAACTCCTTGTGAAAGGGCACTTCTCGGATTGGCAACTCTTCGTGAAAAGGTACGAATTCACAAAATTTGACCTAAACCATATTTGTAGTGCTATGTGTGGTGACGATGATGGTGTAACTCTCCAGTTGAAATGATGTCTCTAGCTAGCTTAAAAGTCCAGCTCAAGTCAGCCATGAGCTCGGAGGTCAGCTAACAACTTTGTCTCAAAATGTCCTTGAGCTGTCCCGGAGTTGTCCTAGTCAAGTTTCCTTAGCTTAATGACTCCAATTCTAGCTTTAACTTAGCTCCAATGATGTGGCCAAACATGTACCTACAAAAGAAAGGATATAATATAAGCTAAGTATTTAAAGATATAGTTATGTAAATATGTGGTTCATAATAATAACTTCATACATTCATTATATCATCATCATAACTATAAATATAATGTATATAAGCTATTATCATAACTATGGTATAAAGAAAGATTAAGTTAAAGAAAATCCCCCTTATATTATTGAGAAAGGTTGGAGATGCAAGTCCATTTTTTATGCTGAATTGGATCACATCAATATACTTGCTTAATCGATAAAGTTCTCAAATAACTTTGAAGAGAGAATTAACTCACAAGAAATTGTTTTTATAATATGAATGAGATGGGTACAAATGAAACCAAGCCTCTCAATTTATAGGAAATAAGAGGGCTTGGCTGAATAGACATCTTATGTTTTGGCTAGGTACATAACTTAAATGAAAGTACATAATGATTTAAGTGAAAGGATGAGTCCCTTGTCATGGTGATGGTTCGACTATCTCTTCAAAATGAGTCATGTTGTTTCGGCCATACGCATGAATCAATCTCCCTTTGGTCGAATGGTGATATGTTGGTTCATCTTGGTGCCAAAGTTATCTCTCTTGGCCGAATGATCTTGTGATGGTTCATCTTGGCGCTAAAGTCTTCATGTGCAAGGCATGTGGGTGGTGGTTGGCCGAATGGGCAATTGATGTAAGACTATCCAAGCTTCTTCAATGATGGAGAAGTTGGCACCCTTGTTGTTTCCCGATCTAGGAGAGACACCAAATGCTACACTTTGAATTGATAAGTAATATGCACAATTAAAGAAAGAAATGATTAAGTGATTGATAATTAAGAATGGAAATGAAAATGGAAAGAAATGATAGTGATAGAAATGTTATCAAATAAAGGTTGCGGAAGTGTTGTTGAATTTTTCCTCAATGCAATAGGATTTGGCCTCTAATGGCGATGATGGACACTTACCTTGATGAAGATTGAAGGATGGTTTTATTATGATGGAAGTGAAGATGTTGTAGGCGTGAAGGTGATAGAAGATGGTGATGGTTAGATAATATCTTAAAGAAGACTCAAAGAAGAACCAATGTGATATAGTTCAACCTAGCCTCACTTGGATGGATGAAATCAATGTTGAACCTTTGATTGTTTCAATCTAGGAAAGCAACAAGGATCCTGCACAAACAAGAAAGCTAAAAAAATAGTTAAATGGAAGTAATGAAATGGAAAGATAAATATTGCAGCGGAAAATATATATAAGATGGTGATATGTTTAAAGGAAATGATGAAGTATGGTAATGGAAGTAGAATGAAGGGGATGGAGATGAATATGAAAAGTAGTATCACAAAGAAGACTCAAAGAAGAACCAATGTTAAATAACAAAGACCCACACTTTATATTGCTTCTTTAAGGGATGGTAAACAAGGACTTTGACCCACTATCTATAAATAGATAGGAACCATAAGTATCAGGGTGAAATAGATAGGGGTGACGCCACAAGCATAAGCTTGATAAGTCGATAAAGTTCACTTAAGAACTAAAGAGAGAAACTCTCACAAATATTTGATTAAACAAAGTGAATTGGTTCTTACAAATGAAATGGAAAGCTATTTATAGGCCTAAGAGATGTCTAGGATGCACATACAAGATTTAATGATTGAACATTCATGGATGAATGTTCATCCTTAAGTAGATACAATGTATGTCCCCTATGCAAGTTCATGGACTAATAAAATAAATGAATGTTCATCCATTTAAGTGAATACATCTTCATAGCCGAATTTATCCTCTCTTGATGTGAACATGTTGGTTCATTTCCTTGCATGAATTTGGAGGAATGTTTCATTGTATGTTTGGCCCCCTTTGGAATGCATGCACCAAGTGTAAACGTGACTCATAGGCTCCCTTCATGCACTTGGATTTGGTGAATGAATTTGAAAATAATGCATCCATCTCCCTTGAATGTGAACAAGTCCATTAGCCTCATTGTATGGATGGTGAAATCAGGGTTGTACCTCTTCCATAGATATTTCGAGTTCCTAGTTCTTATAACTAGTGGGTTCAAGTCCTTGTTTACCACCCCTTAAAGAATCAATATAAAGTCTGCGTCTTTGTTCTTTAACATTGTGATGTGATCCTACCGACCACCAAGTTCAAACAAACCATGCTCACAATTTTGAAGTTCTTCCAAGATGATTCTAAGGGAGTTCTTCCTTATTTTATTACTTATTTTCTCATTTTTTGTTTGTATTTGTTATAAGCTTGCTTTTACATTCTAAACTATGATTGAATATTCATATATTGTCCTATGTTTGCAGTCTATATGAAATTCATGCATGTCACATCTTTAATTAGTTTGTTTCATGCATATGTTACACATTCCTTACTTATGTTATCATATAAATTGCATTTTTATATTAGCTATGGAATCATGTGTTACACTAGATTGCTACTTATTATTTATTCATGAACTTGAGCATTGTAACTTATATACATTTTGTATTTAGTACAAGGTACATTCAAGGCAATCCAAGGGACAGATTCCGTCACTCATAGAGATCTCCATTTTTTGAACATGTTCCAAGCATCTTTGGGTGATGAAGTCTTCTTAACATTTACTCCCCTATCTCTTATATTTCCAACACACTTTGAATCTTATCAATCCGATATTGGGACCTCAATATATACCCAGATTAATTAAGACAGTGCAGGCTAGAAATAAGTACGGGATTTACAACCAAATGAAGAGCCATGTTCACACCTGATGCATTTCCACCTTAATGAATCCATTTATGGCGTGTACAATCATACAATGAGGCTAAAGGACTTGTTCACATTCAAGGGAGATGGATGCATTATTTTCAAACTCATTCACCAAATCCCAGTGCATGAAGGGAGCCTATGAGTCACGTTCACACTTGGTGCATGCATTCCAAAGGGGGCCGAACATACAATGAAACATTCCTCCAAGAAGCAATATAAAAATGACTCATCACCATCTTATATTGCTTCTTTAAGATATTATCTAACCATCACCTTCACGCCTACAACATCTTCACTTCCATCTTGGAGGAATATTTCATTGTATGTTCGGCCCCCTTTGGAATGCATGCACCAAGTGTGAACGTGACTCATAGGCTACCTTCATGCACTTGGATTTGGTGAATGAGTTTGAAAACAATGTATCCATCTCCCTTGAATGTGAACAAGTCCTTTAGCCTCATTTTATGATTGTACACGCCATAAATGGATTCATTAAGGTGGAATTGCATTAGGTGTGAACATGGCTCTTCATTTGGTTGTAAATCCCGTACTTATTTCCAGCCTGCACTGTCTTAATTAATCTGGGTATATATTGCGTTACCAGTATTGTATTGATATGATTCAAATTGAGTTGGAAAGATAAGAGATAGGGGAGTAAATGTTAAGAAGACTTCATCACCCAAAGATGCTTGGAACATGTTCTAAAAATAGCGATCTCTATGAGTGACGTGAATCTGTCCGTTGGATTGCCTTTAATGTACCTTGTACTAAATAAAAAATGTATATAAGTTACAATGCTCAAGTTCATGAATAAATAATAAGTAACAATCTAATGTAACACATGATTCTATGGCTAATATAAAAATGCAATTTATATGATAACATAAGTAAGGAATGTGTAACGTATGCATGAAACAAACTAATTAAAGATGTGACATGCATGAATTTCATATTGAATGCAAACATAGGACAATATATGAATATTCAACCATAGTTTAGAATGTAAAAGAAAGCTTATAACAAATATAAAGCATAAATGAGTAAATAAGTAATAAAATATGGAAGAACTCCCTAAGAATCATCTTGGAAGAACTTCAAAGTTGTGAGCATGTTTTGTTTGAACTTGGTGGTCGGTAGGATCACATCATCCCCCCTTCTTTAAGACGATTTGTCCCCAAATCGATGCTTGGTACATAAGGTAACAACTTTGATCTTCGTTTGAATGGAAATTCTTTTATTCGCATCTTGCACCGTTTTCTTTGCTCAAAATACTTCACATGTTCAAGTCTTTTGTTTTGAATCAACAACCTGAAAAATAAAACAAAGTTAGAAGTAGATATGATGTAAGGCTGATCTACATGCTTTGATGGAAGAGATGTAGATAGCCATATTGTATCTCGATCTAGGATTGACAAGTACTGATGTCATTGAATTATAAGCTTGGCTGCAACATAGATAAGGAAGGAAAATGATTAAATAAAGGAAGATTAAATGAAATGATAAAAATAAGAAATGAAATAAGGATGGGATAGAGATGGCTGCGGAAATTAATGGTCATGATGGATGATGATGAAATGACAATGGTGGTGATGTTGCATCTCAAACACGCCAAAGAGGAAACTATGCTATGAAGCACAATCTCGGTCTTCACAAACTTGCTTGAGGGGTGGTGTTAGTGTCTTTAACCCACTAGATATTAATCTAGGAATTTAGGAATCAAGATGGAAGGAATGATGCCACAAGTATAGGAACTATACTTGTTTAATCGATAAAGTTCACAAAGAACTTTGAAGAGAAATAACTCACAAGAGTATATTTTATATAAGAGATGAGATGAGTACAAATGATGGCAAGCCACTCTATTTATAGGAAATGAGAGGGCTTGGCCGAATGGTTACATGGATGTTTGGTTGATACATGGCTTTTGCTGAGAGTACATAATGCTTAAAATGAATGATTAAGTCCTTTGGGCTTGTGATGGTTTGGCTAACCCTTCATGAAGGGGCTTAATGATTCAGCAATGATGAGGAAACATCTCCCTTGGCCGAATGGTGTTGTTTCTTCTCATGTTGGCACCAAAAGATCTCATGTGCATGGCATGTGTGTGGTCGAATAGGCATGGAGCTTTATATCATGTTCCTTGGTGCTTTAAACCTCCAATGATTACAATGTCTTCATCAGCATGCTCTTGGATGTAAAGGCATCTTCATGGGCAGCATCATTCATGAAAGGTCATAATGTTTGAGAAAGGTGTCCCTTCATGTTTGAGCTACTTATGGTGTGAATAAGCTAAAGGTGAGCTGGCCATAGGTGACTTGTAGCATGGTGAACATTATGGCAGCTCCTTGTGAAAAGGTACCTCTTGAGTTGGCAACTATTCGCGAAAAGGTACGATTTCACAAATTTTGACTTAGGACATATTTGAAGTGTTCTAAGTGGTGATGATGATGGTACAACTCCCCACCTAAAATGAGGTCATCTTGTAGCTCAAATCTTCAACTCAATCCAGCTATGAGCTCACGGCCTCAAAATAACTTTTCACCAATTTGCTCCTTATGCTCTCCTAATCGTTCCCATGTAAGTGTCCTTGCTTTTGCATGCTCCATTTAGCTCCAATGTAGCTCCCAAGTGTTGGTCGAATGTGCCTACATGCATAACATAAAGAAATAAACTAAGTAAATGAACTTATATAATGTATAATATATGAATGTGAACTATAGATTATTTAATATTCAATATGTAACATATTAAACAACCTATTATCTAAAGGTTCTTTCTCATTAAAAGATTTAAAAACATTAAGGCACTAATGAGAAAGTACTTCCCTGAATTGTTTAGCCTTTGCACAAGTGATAGGTCCTTGAGGCATTACTTCAGGATCCATTTGTGTTGTTGTGTTCACATCATCCTCCCCTTCTTTTGAGCAATTTTTCCTCAAATCGTCGTTGTCTTCAAATAGAGAGAGATCTAAAATATTAAAAGTTGCACTTACATTGTATTCACCAGGTAAATCCAATTTGTAGGCATTATCATTGATCTTTTTGATGATTTGGAATGGTCCATCTCCTCTTGGTAACAACTTGGATTTCCTTTGGGAAGGAAAAAGTTCTTTTCTGAAATGCACCAACACCCAATCACCTTCCTCCAATTTTAGTTGCTTGCGTCCCTTATTCGCTTGCTGTTCATATTACCTTGTTCGTTTTTCTATATTATTGTCTCGAACATGTTGATGAAGTTTCTTAACGAACCCAGCTTTGTTCTTGCCATCTTTGTTGATCATGTGTTCTTGAGGAAAAGGAAGAAGATCTAGAGATGTTAAGGGGTTAAATCCATACACTACCTCAAATGGTAACATCTTGGTCGTTGAATGAACTGCCCGATTGTATGCAAACTCAACGTGTGGTAAGCATTCCTCCCAAGCTTTGATGTTCTTTTTTATGATAGATCTCAACAATGTTCTTAATACTTGATTCACCACTTCGGTTTGCCCATCCATTTGAGGGTGGCATGTTATGGAGAATATCAGCTTTGTTCCAATCTTACTCCATAATGTCCTTCAGAAATGGCTAAGAAATTTGACATCTCTATCGGAAACTATGGTTTTTGGAACGCCATGTAATCTCACAATTTCTCTAAAGAACAAGTTGGCCACATGTGTTGCATCGTCTGTCTTGTGCCATGGAATGAATTGTGCCCATCTTGGAAAAACGATCTACTACAACAAATATTGAGTCTCGTCCATTCTTTGTCCTTGGTAGTCCCATCACAAATTCCATTGAGATATCAACCCATGGTGCTTGAGGAATAGGTAAAGGCATGTAAAGTCCATGAGGCATAACTTTTGATTTAGCCTTTTTGCAAGTGACACATCTTTCACATACCCTTTCAATGTCTCTCTTCATTTTAGGCCAATAGAGGTGTTGTTTCAAAATCTCCAATGTTTTGCTGACTCCAAAATGACCCATGAGACCTCCTTCATGTGCTTCTCAAACAAGCTCTTCTCGAAGAGACCCTTGAGGAATACATAAACGCCCTTCTTTGAATAGATATCCCTCATGCCTATAAAATTTTTCATATGCACCTTTCTCACAAGACTTATACTTCTCTTCAAAGTCATGGTCAGTAGCATAACAATCTTTAATAATGAAAAAACAATTAACTTTGAATCAAGAGCATTAAGGAGTACATACCTTATGGAGAGAGCATCGGCTACAATGTTTTCTTTACCTTTCTTGTAATGAATAACGTAAGGAAATGACTCCAAAAACTCCACCCATTTGGCATGTAGCTTATTTAACTTGTGTTGACCTTTGATATGCTTCAAGGCTTCATGGTCGATGTGTATGACAAATTCCTTTGGTAGAAGATAATGTTGCCAAACTTCAAGTGCATGTATGAGAGAATACATCTCTTTGTCATAAGTTGGATAGTTTAGCATGACACCATTCAACATTTCACTAAAATATGCAATGGGTCGTCATTCTTGAGTCAAAACAGACCCAATTTCGATTCCAGAAGCATCACACTCCACCTCAAAAGTCTTATCAAAGTTAGGTAGTGCAAGTAAAGGTTCCTTGGTTAAACATTCCTTCATTTCGTTGAAGGCATCTTCTTGTTCTTTGCCACATGAAAAGATAGAATTCTTTTTAATGATCCCTGTTAAGGGGGTGGCAATAGAACTAAAATTAGGCACAAACCTCCTGTAAAAACTTGCAAGACCATGAAAATTTGGACTTGACTAATTGAAGTAGGCGTAGGCCACTCTTGAATGGCTTTGATCTTTTCAGGATCAACTTCAAGTCCCTGTGAACTTACAATAAAGCCTAAGAATGTTAAACTGTTAGTGCAAAAGACATATTTCTTCATATTTGCATAAAGCTTTTCCTTTTGAAGGGTTTCAAGAATGTACCTCAAGTTTTGCACATGGGATTCCAAGTTATGACTATAAACCAGAATATCATCAAAATAAACAACACAAAACTTACCGTTGAATGGCCAGAGTACATGATTTATTATCCTCATGAAGGTGCTTGGAGCATTGGTTAAACCGAAAGGCATTACCAACAACTCATACAATCCTTGCTTTGTTTTAAATGCGGTCTTCCATTCATCTCCTTCTCTCATTCTAATTTGATGATAACCACCCTTTAAGTCAATTTTAGAAAACATAGTGGCTCCACTTAATTCGTCTAACATGTCGTCAAGTCTTGGTATAGGATGTCGGTACTTGATGGTAATTTGATTGATAGCACGATAGTCTACACACATTCTCCATGAAACATCCTTTTTAGGCACAAGTAACACCGGAAAAACACATGGACTCAAACTCTCTCGTATGCATCCCTTGTCCATCAATTCTTCAACTTGTTTTTGAAGTTCCTTGGTTTTTTCTGGGTTACTTCTATGTGATGGTCTGTTTGGAATGGATGCACCGGGTATAAAATCAATTTGATGCTCGATCCCTTTAATAGGTGGCAATCCACTAGGGATATCTTCCGGAAATAACTCTTCAAATTCCTGCAATAAAGATGAAATAGAGGAAGGCAAGCCTTCTGGAATGTTAGTCAAAATTAAGCTTTCCTTGTACCTATGTACAATTAGTGCTTTGTAGGATAACAAATGTTTCCTAATATCTTTTCCTCCAGCATATATGTTCATCTTCATTGGATTCTCCTCATTGATAGATTTGAAAACTTCAATGCTTTTCTTCAAAGCGTCTTGATCTTCAGAAACTTGATTTGGTGAAAGAGGAGTCAAAATGAATTTCTTTTCATGGTGATAAAAAGAGTACCGGTAGGTGAAACCATCATGGATAGCCTTCTTATCAAATTGCCAAGGCCTCCCTAGGAGTATATGGCACGCATTCATTGGAATGACATCACAAAGGACTTGGTCTTGGTATTTCCCAATTGAAAAGGAAATGTTGACTTATTTGGTGACTTTAACTTCTCCTCCATCATTTATCCATTGTAGCTTGTATGGTGTAGGATGTTTAATGCTCTTGAGTCCAAGTTTAGCCACCATTAAAGTACATGTAGCATTGGTGCAACTTCCCCCATCGATAATCATGAAACACACTTTGTTGTTTACATGACATCTAGTGTGAAAAATGTTCTCTCTTTGGTTATCCTCCATGGACTGAATATTCAAGGCTCTTTTCACTACAAAAATTTGTCCTGAAAATTGAGACATTGTTAGTGAATAAAATGAAAATAAACCTTACCAGCACACTCACAAAACCTTTCAAGTTCACTCCAAAGAAAATGATAAGATCACTCCACTCAACACTCGTGTTTACTCTCGGAAATATAATTATGGCTTTTAACAATTCCCCTTCTGATCTCACTCTCTCAATAGCCTTTTTCCACTCAAATTTCTCTTGCTAAGTCCTTTGAGAAACTTACTCAAGATTATAACAAGTTAATTCCTTCCTTGTGTGCGTCGGCTGCAAATAGGTTAGGGTAGAAAGAATATAAGAAATGGAAAGGTAGAATAAAGGATTTAAAGGTATTAAAAGAAAGAAATGGTTGAAGACAAGGAAAATTAAAGGATAGAAAAAGGAAGAGGCGACTTACAATTCAAGAAACAACACTTACTGAAACCTTTCTCAAGAAACAATAAGGTTATCTTCTCTTAGTGTAGATGGCCTCTTTGATGTTCTTGTAATGGTAGAGCACTTTTCCTTGGCTTGCTTTCTCTTTTGAATTTTTTTCCTGATTCTTCTTTTTGTCTTTTTCTTTTCTTTTTGCACTGCAATTTTGTTGAATGAGTCTTTTCTTCTGTTTTTCTTTTGCTTTGCACACCAATGACACTTTTGTTGTCAATCCAACTATGCTCTGATTACCGCTTGATTTAAGGCTGATCTACACGCTTTGATGAAAGAGATGTAGATAGCCTTATTGTGTCCCGATCTAGGATTGACAAGATGTCATTGAATTATAATCTTGACTGCAACATAGATAAGGAAGGAAAATGATTAAATAAAGGAAGATTAAATAAAATTATAAAAATAAGAAATGAAATGAAATAAGGATGGGATAGAGATGGCTGTGGAAATTGATAGTCTTGATGGATGAAGATGATGGATGATGATGAAATGGCAATGGTGGTGATGTTGTATCTCAAACACACCAAAGTGGAAACTATGCTATGAAGCACAATCTCATTCTTCACAAACTTGCTTGAGGGGTGGTGTTAGTGTCTTCAACCCACTAAATATTAATCTAGGAATTTAGGAATCAAGATGGAATGAATGACACCACAAGTATAGGAACTATACTTGTTTAATAGATAAAGTTCACAAAGAACTTTGAAGAGAAATAACTCACAATAGTATATTTTATATAAGAGATGAGTTGAGTACAAATGATGGCAAGCCACTCTATTTATAGGAAATGAGAGGGCTTGGCCGAACGGTTACATGGTTGTTCGGTTGATACATGATTTTTTATGAAAGTACATAATGCTTAAAATGAATGATTAAGTCCTTTGGGCTTGTGATGGTTCGGCTAACCCTTCATGAAGGGGCTTAATGATTCGACAATGATGAGGAAACATCTCCCTTGGCCGAATGGTGTTGTGTCTTCTCATGTTGGCGCCAAAAGCTCTCATGTGCATGGCATGTGTGTGGCCGAATAGGCATAGAGCTTTATATCATGTTCCTTGGTGATTTAAACCTCCAATAATTACAATGTCTTCATCAGCATGCTCTTGGATGTAAAGGCATCTTCATGGGCAGCATTATTCATGAAAGGTCACAATGTTTGAGAAAGGTGTCCCTTCATGTTTGAGCTACTTATGGTGTGAATGAGGTAAATGTGAGCTGGGCATAGGTGACTTGTAGCATGGTGAACATTATGGCAGCTCCTTGTGAAAAGGTACCTCTTGAGTTGGCAACTATTCACGAAAAGGTATGATTTCACAAAATTTGACTTAGGACATATTTGAAGAGTTCTAAGTGGTGATGACGATGGTACAACTCCCCAGCTGAAATGAGGTCATCTTGTAGCTCAAATCTTCAGCTCAATCCAGCTATGAGCTCACGGCCTCAAAATAACTTTTCACCAATTTGCTCCTTATGCTCTCCTAATCGTTCCCATGTAAGTATCCTTGCTTTTACTTGCTCCATTTAGCTCCAATGTAGCTCCCAAGTGTTGGTCGAATGTGCCTACATGCATAACATAAAGAAATAAACTAAGTAAATGAACTTATATAATGTATAATATAAGAATGTGAACTATAGGTTATTTAATATTCAATATGTAACATATTAAACAACCTATTGTCTAAGGGTTATTTCTCATTAAAAGATTTAAAAACATTAAGGCACTTATGAGAAAGTACTTCCCTGAATTCTTTAGCCTTTGCACGAGTGTTGGGTCCTTGAGGCATGACTTCAGGATCCATTTGTGTTGTTGTGTTCACATCAAGATAACTTAGAATCAAAGAAAATGAAATGATTAAATTCATGAATGAATGAGTTTGGACTCTTAATGTTCTCCATGGTTATTTTCATTGAATCTTCCATTTCATAAGGTTCATTCGATCTTGAGTATGAGGTGAATGTACTTTGAAGGTTAATGGACGTGTTCTTTATAATTTCAAGTGACACATCTTTTGGAATTTCAACAGAAATGATGCTTGAATCATCTTGAATGTCCCTTGGAATAACCTGCAAATTAAAAGAATGAATAGAAGAAAAAAATTGATTAGTATAAAACAGAACTTTTTTCTCCACACATTCTTTTCTTTCATGCTCATGTTTTGCAACACAATCATTTTCACTCTCAATACTCTTACTCTCATTTTCAATTACTTCAATGGCTTTCTCATGCAAAATCACACTCTAATTTTTAACTCCAAATGTCATGGTTTTCTCACAATGTTCTTCTTTGATTTGTGCATGTTCAACTCCACCATATCTTTTAACCACAACCTCACTTGGAATCTTTTCATTTTCTCTTTTACACGTACTTCCCCCTTTGCTCCCAAATTCAATCTTTTCAACTTTCTCATTTTCGACTCCAACGTTTCTCACATCAATTTTCTCATTTTCATTCTTATCTCCCACCACTGTTATTTGTTTCTCACATGAAACTTCTCTTTCAACTTTCTTCATGGCTTTAGTTTATTTCATTCTTCTATACGTGATTTAATGATAACTTGGCATTCATAGACTTGATTTGGGCACATTGGAACCAACGCGATCTTTCTCCCTTGGTGTTTGAATGAATATTTGTTGGAGAACCCATCATACAATGCTCGTTTATCAAACTGCCACGGACGTCCGAGGAGAAGATGGCTTGAATTCATGGAAACAACATCACACAAGACCTCATCTTCAAATCTCCCAATTGAAAATGACACAAGTACTTGCTCTATGACTTATAACTTTTCATCTTCATTTAGTCCTTGCAAAACATACGGACTGGGATGTTTGAACGTTATAAGCTCCAACTTCTCGACCATGTATGTGCTTGCAAGATTTGCACAACTTCCACCATCAATGGCTACAACACATACTTTATCATTTACATGAAAACGAGTATGAAATGGATTCCTCCTTTGTTGTCCATATTCCATTCGAAAGATGGGAGAGTTGTTAGTGAAAAATTAATAGTTTAATAAGATGAAAGGACCTTACCAATAATCACTCACAAATCCTCACGATCACTACAAAAAAATAATGATGCTCCACTCATCGCTCGTGTTTGCACTCAGGAATATAAATTGGCTTTTGCAATTCCCCTTCTGATCTCACACACTCAATTAGCCTTTTTCACTCGTTCCTCTCTTGTAAAGTTCTTAAAAAAACTAACTCGAGACCTTTCAAGTGCTATGGACGTCAGCTGAAAAATTTGTTAGTGTAGAGAAAAAAATAGAAAGGTAGAAAGATTAAATAATGAAGGGTGGTCTTATAAAAGAAAGAAAAAGAAAGAAAGGTTCACTTACTATGCAAAGATACTCACCACCTTCCTAGAAGAAACAATCAAAGGTCTTGAAGACTTCTTTGGGATCGGTTGGAAATTGGAATGATGATGTTGCTTGTCACCTTTGGCATCTCTTTGCATTTTGCTTTCTTTTTTCCTTTCTTTAGTTTTTCTTCACTTGGAATCCTTTCTTGATGTTGGGATTAACTTGCTGATTTTTTTGGCACTTCTCTTTTTGATTTTCTTTTATTGAATGGTAGGATGTTTCTTTTGCTTGTTCTTGTTACAATCCACCTTAGCTCTGATTACCATATATATAGTTCATCCTAGCCTCACTTGGATAGATGATGAACTCAAGGTTGTACCTTTGATTGCTTCAATCTAGGAAAGCAACAAGGATTCTGCACAAACAAGAAAGCTAAAAAAATAGTTAAATGGAAGTAATGAAATGGAAAGATAAATATGGCAGCGAAAAATATATATAAGACGGTGATATGTTTAAAGGAAATGATGAAGTATGGTAATGGAAGTAGAATGAAGGTGATGGAGATGAATATGAAAAGTAGTATCTCAAAGAAGACTCAAAGAAGAACCAATATTAAAGAACAAAGACCCACACTTTATATTGCTTCTTTAAGGGATGGTAAACAAGGACTTTGACCCACTATCTATAAAGAGATAGGAACCAGAAGTATCAGGGTGAAATAGATAGGGGTGACGCAACAAGCATAAGCTTGATAAGTCGATAAAGTTCACTTAAGAACTAAAGAGAGAAACTCTCACAAATATTTGATTAAACAAAGTGAATTGGTTCTTACAAATGAAATGGAAAGCTATTTATAGGCCTAAGATATGTCTAGGATGCACATACAAGATTTAATGATTGAACATTCATGGATGAATGTTCATCCTTAAGTAGATACAATGTACGTCCCCTATGCAAGTTCATGGACTAATAAAATAAATGAATGTTCATCCATTTAAGTGAATACATCTTCATAGCCAAATTCATCCTCTCTTGATGTGAACATGTTGGTTCATTTCCTTGCATGAATTTGGAGGAATGTTTCATTGTAGGTTCGTCCCCCTTTGGAATGCATGCACCAAGTGTGAACGTGACTCATAGGCTACCTTCATGCACTTGGATTTGGTGAATGAGTTTGAAAACAATGCATCCATCTCCCTTGAATGTGAACAAGTCCTTTAGCCTCATTGTATGATTGTACATGCCATAAATGGATTCATGAAGGTGGAAATGCATCAGGTGTGAACATGGCTCTTCATTTGGTTGTAAATCCCGTACTTATTTCCAGCCTGTACTGTCTTAATTAATCTAGGGATATATTGTGTTCCCAGTATCAGATTGATACGATTCAAAGTGATTTGGAAATATAAGAGATAGGGGAGTAAATGTTAAGAAGACTTCATCACCCAAAGATGCTTGGAACATGTTCAAAAAATGGCGATCTCTATGAGTGATGTGAATCTGTCCATTGGATTGCCTTGAATGTACCTTGTACTAAATACAAAATGTATATAAGTTACAATGCTCAAGTTCATGAATAAATAATAAGTAGCAATCTAATATAACACATGATTCCATGGCTAATATAAAAATGCAATATATATGATAACATAAGTAAGGATTTTGTAACATATGCATGAAACAAACTAATTAAAGATGTGACATGCATGAATTTCATATAGAATGCAAACATAGGACAATATATGAATATTCAATCATAGTTTAGAATGTAAAAGCATGCTTATAACAAATATAGAGCATAAATGAGTAAATAAGTAATAAAATAAGGAAGAACTCCCTTAGAATCATCTTGGAAGAACTTCAAAATTGTGAGCATGGTTTGTTTGAACTTGGTGGTCGGTAGGATCGCATCACAATGTTAAAGAACAAAAACACAGACTTTATATTGCTTCTTTAAGGGGTGGTAAACAAGGACTTGAACCCACTGTGATGTAAGGTAATTCTACCTTCTCGTTTGATTGTGGATCTAGGAAGGAAGCAAAACAACCTGCAAAGTGAATGGCTCAAAATAGAATGGTTAAGTGATGTGATCCAATTCAGCATCATATTTACCATGGCTATTCCAACCTCTCCATGGAAGAAACTTTCTATCTTTATACCTATAGATGCTTATATCATATGTTATAAGATAGTTATTTTCATATATATATATATATATATTATACCTATATTTATTATGATAATAAGTTATCCATTTATATATGAGATACAGGTTATTATCATATACTATAGTCACATTTTTATAATATACACGTTATAAAAGTTTATATACTTAGTTTATTTTCTTATGTTATGCATGTAGGCACATTCGGCCAACATTTGGGAGCTGCATTGGAGCTAAATGGAGCATGTAACAGCAAGGAAACTTACATGGGATCTATTAGGAGAGCACAAGGAACAATTGGTGAAAAGTTGTCTGGAGGCCGTGAGCTCATAGCTGGATTGAGCTGAAGATTTGAGCTACAAGATGACCTCATTTCAGCTAGAGAATTGCACCATCATCATCACCACTTAGGACACTTCAAATATGTCCTAAGTCAAAAATTGTGAAATCGTACCTTTTCACGAATAGTTGCCACCTCAAGAGGTACCTTTTCACAAGGATCTGCCCAAACGTTCACCATGTTACAAGTCATCTAAGGCCAACTCACCACCAGCTCATTCATACCCAAAGTAGCTCAAACATGAAGAGTTACATTTCCAAACATTATGACCTTTCATGAATGATGCTGCCCATGAAGATGCCATTTCAACAAGGAACACGTGGATGAAGAGATCACACCTATTGGAAGCTTAAATCACCAAGAGATATGAGCTAAAGGATCCATGCCTATTCGGCCACATCACATGCCATACACATGAGAGCCTTTGGCGCCAAACATGAAGAGACACACCACCATTCGGCCAAGGAAAGAAAATGGCGCCAAAGATGAACAAGAATGCCCATTCGGCCAAGGGAGATGTCTTCCCATCCTTAGCCGAATCATTAAGGCTTTTCATGAAGGATTAGCTGAACCATCACAAGCCCAAAGGACTTATTCATTCATCTCAAGCATTATGTATTTTCCTAGATACATGTATCTAGCCGAAACAACTTGTAACCATTCGGTCAAGCCCTCTCATTTCCTATAAATAGAGTGGCTTGCCTTCATTTGTACCCATCTCATCTCTTATATAAAACATACTCTTGTGAGTTAATTTCTTTTCAAAGTTCTTTGTGAACTTTATCGATTAAGTAAGTATAATTCATATACTTGTGGATTCCTTCCATCTTGATTCCTAAATTCCTAGATTGATATCTAGTGGGTTGAAGACACTATCACCACCCCTCAAGCAAGTTTATGAAGACCGAGATTGTGCTTCATAGCATAGTTTCCTCTTTGGCGTGTTTAAGATACAACATCACCACCATTGCCATTTCATCATCCATCTCTTCCATCAATTCCGCAGCCATCTCTATCCTTTCTTTATTTCATGTCATTCTTATTATTTATTTTCATTACTTATTTTATTATCCCCTTTATTAATTCCATTATTAATCATTCTTTTCTTATCTTATTTTGCAGCCCAAACTTATAAATTCAAGGACATCAGTACTTGTCAATCCTAGATCGGGACACAATAAGGCTATCTACTCTCTTCCATCAAAGCGTGTAGATTCGCCTTACATCATTAAGGGTGGTAAATGTAAGGGTGATTAGGTGGGCTGTTTAATTGAGAGATGGAAGCAGAAGATGGTTGATATGGCTATGGTTATGGTTTATGAAACAAAGGGATGGTTGTGAGGATAGTATCTTAAAGAAGACTCAAAGAAGAACCAATGCTATATAGATCAAAGACCCAGACTTTATATTGTTTCTTTAAGGGGTGGTTTAAAAGTACTTTGACCCACTAGTTATAAAGAACTAGGACCCAGAAGTATCAAGGTGAAAAGGAAGGGGTTGACGCCACAAGTATAAAATACTTGATAAGTCGATAAAAAGTCACCATGACTTAAGAAAGAGAATATCTCACTTCAATTTAAAATAAAGGTCTGATTACAAATGATGAATGCTCTCCTATTTATAGGAAATGGAGAGACATGGCCGAATGGTTACAAGAGGATTCGGCCAGCCCTTGTGTCTCTATCAAATGACATAATTTAATGCTAAATGACATAATTTTTTGGCCCTAGATGGAGGGAAATAACCCTTGGTCGTATAGCTCTTATGTCTCCTCAAGTTGGCACGAAATTCGAGAGAAAGGAGTTCTTGGCTGAATAGTGAGAGGACTCTTCATCTTGGTGCCTAAATGAAGTCACACACCTAGCACATGGTGGGCTGATCACAAGGCGTGCACATGGCTTCTCTAGGATGTTTGTGGTGCATCCTTGTGCATGAAATGATGGCTGGACATGTGCTCTCTCTTGGCCGTGCATGTGTCTCCTCCAAGCTAGCTTGAGTTGTGGAGCTAGCTAGTAAACATGGGCTGTTTGTGAACAAGATTCCTAGCTAAGTCCTTGTGAGATTCTTAACATATTATATTCAGCTACATTCAGCTACCTTTGACATCACTTTTGGCAACTCAGCTCCAAATAGTCCAACTAGCTAAGTTTAGCTAGCCTTAAGCTTCTCCAGCTGAATCGAGTTTCTCTTAGTGTTCTGTGAGCTGCCTTGTACTTTGTAAGATGTTTGTGAGCTGCATATGACGTCCAAATCATTCACCAAGCTACCTCAACGTGAATTACACTCCAATGTACATATATGTGTGAGGAAACAAGGTAGTTCATGTTATTAAGCTAAAACGAGCTAATTACCTTGCTGCCATGTTTGATTATGGTAATGTGAGCTAAGTTTGAAGGCCATGAGCTAATTATATCATCTCATAATATGTGTGAGATTATGCATGAGGCTTAAGAGCTAATATGAATGCATATGAACTAACGAAATGCATTATAAGTATGCTGCCTTGATGTATAAATAATAATCATGCTTAATATGATTATAAAGCTATCCTAACATGCTTAACATATTAAAATAACAATGTGCAAGATGTATTCATACTAAGTTATTCTTTAACTTCATAACTAATATCCTAAGCATGATATGTATTATAATAGTATATATCATAAGGCTAGTATAAAGTGAATGCTTTATAAGGATTTTCAAGAATACTCCCTTTATAATTGAAAACGTGCTTGTATCATCCCCCTTCTTTAGAGCGATTTGTCCTCAAATCAAGTTCATTCTATCATTTCATAGCATCACGTCTTTTTGCTAAAAGAAAACATCCTTTGAACGATTGTGTATTTCCATTAGATTCACTTTCGTAAGATTTCCCTTTAGGTCTTTCTTTGGAATATGATTTACCAACAGGTACCTTTTAGGAATGATCTTTATCTAGGGATATCCCTTTTGGAAGTGACCTTTCTCGTGATTTGTCCTGAAAAGTGAGGAGATAAAAGGTTTCATATAAAAGGGTACTTACCTTTTGAAGATTAAAACCTTTGGTGAAGAGTTTTGACTTTAAGTCCCAATCATTACCACCTTTCATAGGAGACCCTTCATTTTCCAGAATTAAACCTTCATGTTTTGTTTATGAAGAAGTTTGGTTTCTTGTTTAGTTTCTTTTCATTTTTTGTTGGGGTTTTGTCTTTACGCCATGCTTGTACACTCTTTCACATATACAATTGATCTTGTTGTACTTCTTTAGGCGTTAAAGGCATCAAGGTCACCTTGCGTCCATCATGCTTAAAAGTGTATTGATTGTGAAAACAATCATGAATGGCCCTTTTGTCATACTGCCATGGTCTCCCAAGTAGAATGTGGCTAGCACGCATAGGGACAATGTCACAAAACACCTCGTCCTTGTACCTTCCAACTGAAAAAGGAATTAGAACTTGTTTGGTAACATTTAACTCACCTCCTTCATTAAGCCATTGGAGTTTATATGGAGTAGGATGCTTTGATATTGCCAATCCAAGTTTTTCAACCATAAGAGTGATGGCTACGTTTGTGCAACTTCCTCCATCGATGATCACTGTGCAAACCTTGTCCTTGACATGGCATCTTGTATGGAAAATATTGTGATGCAGTTCAACCTAGCCTCACTTGGATGGATGGTGAAGTCAAGGTTGTACCTTTGATTGTTTCGATCTAGGAAAGCAACAAGTATCCTGCACAAACAAGAAAGCTAAAAAAAATTGTTAAATGAAAGTAATAAAATGGAAAGATAAATATGGCAACGGGAAATATATATAAGTTGGTGATATGTTTAAAGGAAATGATGAAGTATGGTAATGGAAGTAGAATGAAGGTGATGGAGATGAATATGAAAAGTAGTATCTCAAAGAAGACTCAAAGAAGAACCAATGTTAAAGAACAAAGACCCAGACTTTATATTGCTTCTTTAAGGGATGGTAAACACGGACTTTGAACCACTATCTATAAAGAGATATGAACCAGAAGTATCAGGGTGGCATAGATAGGGGTGACGCCACAAGCATAAGCTTGATAAGTCGATAAAGTTCACTTAAGAACTAAAGAGAGAAACTCTCACAAATATTTGATTAAACAAAGTAAATTGTTTCTTTTACAAATGAATGGAAATCTTTTTATAGGCCTAAGAGTACATGGTGTGAATACAAAACATTTAATGAGTGAACCTTCATGGATGAGTATTCATACTTTAAGTAGATACAAAGCATGGCTTAGGTGAATGAATTTTGATGAATGGATGTTCATCTTTTAATGGAATACATCCTTTGGCCGAATTCATCCCACCTTGTGTGAACTTGTTGATTTGTCTTCTATGGATGAATGTTCATGAATGTATCTTGGCTGAAATCTTCCCCCTTGTGTGAACATGACTATTTGGCTTCTTGCATTAATATGCATTAATGGATGAATTTAAAAGCCTTTGTATGAATCCTTGCACCTCCTCACAAATGTTCTGATTCATTTTAATATTCTTTTATCGTCCATGCATGTCTTCATTAATTCCTCCCATGCATAAGTCCTTTGAAGGAGATGAATGGTTGCAAATCCCGTATTAATTTCCAGCCTACACTATCTTCAGTAATCTGGGTATATCTCAAGCTCCCGATATCGGATTGATGTAATTCAAAATGAGTTGGAAAGCTACGAGATAGGGGATTAAATGTTAAGAAGACTTCATCACCCAAATATGCTTGGAACAAGTTAAAAAGTGTAGATCAATCTGACTGACGTGAACTGTCCAACCAACTCTTCAATTGCCTTTAGTCTTCTTAGCATCCAATGACCCTAGACAAAGTTTGTAAATAAAAAATTAGATAGGAATTGAGCTATGATAATTATGAATGCATGCTTACACATATGTTAATAATGCAAATGAGCTAACTATGAATGAATATGCATTGAATGGGTTATATAAAGATGTGAATTAATAAGTCATGCATGAATATCATATATTATACATATAAATGACAACATATAACATTCAAGCATAATTAAGAATAAGATAAAAATATTCACATGACATGTAATGCATAAATAAGTAAATAAATAATAAAATAAGGCAAGACTCCCTTAGAATCATCTTGGAAGAACTTCAAAGTTGTGAGCATGTTTTGTTTGAACTTGGTGGTCGGTAGGATCACATCATATTGTTTCTTTGAATATCCTCTTGGGATGTTTGTGATTGTAGACACCTTTTCGAAACAAGCATCTCACCATGATCTGCGTTTTCTTCAGTTTCTTCGTCTTGCATTGTTTTAGGTTCCTCATCAAAAATAAGCTCGTCAGAATCCGATACAATATCTCCATTGTCAAGTACCATCATGGCATTTCGGTTGGGACATTGACTAGCAACATGTCCTTTTCCAAAACACTTGAAACATTTGATGTCTCTTGTTCTCTCGAAAGTGCTGGTTTGCTTTTCTTTACCCTTGCTAAACTCGCCCACTTGTATAGTTTTAGGTACCTTTGCACGATGCTTTGTTTGGACTGGAGTTTGCTTCTGGAAAGTAATAGGTTATTGCTTCCATTTGTTGGCCGAATTTGGACTGCTCCTAGTATAGGATTTCTTTTTGAGTTGTCTTTCAATTTTCATGGCCACGTGCACCATCTCTTCAATCTCTACATAATACTGAAGTTCAACAAGGTTAGCAATATCAAGATTTAGGCCAGATAAGAACCTTGCCATTGTTGCTTCTCTATCTTCATCCACATTGGCTCGGATCATGGCTATCTCCATTTCTTTGAAATAATCTTCAACGCTCTTGCTTCCTTGTTTCAAATTTTGTAGTTTATGATAAAGATCTCGGTGATAGTGAGTTGGTACGAACCTTTTCCTCATAATGGCTTTTATTTCTTCCCATGTAGTGATGGGGCGTTCACCATTTTGTCTTCTTGAACTTAGCAATTGGTTCCACCAAACTAAGGCATAGTCCACGAATTCCATAGCAGCAAGCCTGACCTTCTTTTGTTCCGTATAATTTTGACATTCAAAAATGTGTTCGATTTTGATTACCCAGTCCAGATAGGCTTCAGGATCTGTTCGTCCTTGAAATGGAGGAATGGTTACTTTGATGTTGCTGAAGTTGTCATTCTAATTTCTATGAACATCTCTTCTTGCTACGGATTTTACTTCAGCCTCATCCTCTTCTAATTCTTCTTCCATTCTAGGGCGGTTTACTCTCCGGTTGCCTAAGGATGCTTCTAATTGATCCATACGATCTTGCAAAGGCTCCAATTCTAATTTCAGCAATCTTGCCATTTCATGCATAATGGCTTGGGTTTGCAAGTTAGGGGCCTCTCTTTCTGGTGATCATCCTGAACTCCTACACATGGTTAGCAAATAAGAAAAGAATAAGATGTGTAAAAGTCCTTACCAGAATATACTCTCACAAAGCCTCACGAGTCACTCCAAGAAAACTTAATGTCACTCAATCCGCTAGTGTTTGCACTCTAGGACTTTAATGGCTTTTACTTGTCCTCTTCTGATCTTACACACGCTCCAGCCTTTTTCCTCTCAATTCTCTTGTCTCAAGGTCTAGAAAACTTTTACTCAAGACTATATCGAGTAAATTTTACTTGTTTGGCATCGGCTGTAAAAAGGGTTAGTAGGAATGGAAAAACAAAATATAATGAAAGGGTGGCTTAGAAATAGAAAGAAAAGAACAAAAAGGGTTACTTACACAAGTCACTTTACAACCTTCTATCACCACAATCAAAGGCTTACTTGAATGGCTTGGTGATGAGAATTGTTGATGAGTGCTTCCAACTTTTCTTTCTTTCTTTTTCTTCTTTTTGAGTGCTTTCAATTTCTTCTTTTGAGTGTTTTTATTTTCTTTGCTGATTTTTCTTGCTTTCTTTCACTTTTGCACTTCACTTGCACTTCTTTTTGTATTTTTCTTCTTTGTTATTGTTTCACGTTGTTTTCTTCCACAAAAGCTCTGATTACCGCTTGATGTAAGGTAATTCTACTTTCTCGTTTGATTGTGGATCTAGGAAGGAAGCAAAACAACCTGCAAAGTGAATGGCTCAAAACAGAATGGTTAAGGGTGGTAAATGTAAGGGTGATTAGGTGGGCTGTTTAATTGAGAGATGGAAGTGGAAGATGGTTGATATGGCTATGGTTATGGTTTATGAAACAAAGGGATGGTTGTGAGGATAATATCTTAAAGAATACTCAAAGAATAACCAATGCTATATAGAGCAAAGACCCAGACTTTATATTGCCTCTTTAAGGGGTGGTTTAAAATTACTTTGACCCACTAGTTATAAAGAACTAGGAACCAGAAGTATCAAGGTGAAAAGGAAGGGGTTGACGCCACAAGTATAAAATACTTGATAAGTCGATAAAAAGTCACCAAGACTTAAGAAAGAGAATAATCTCACTTCAATTAAAAATAAAGGTCTGATTACAAATGATGAATACTTTCCTATTTATAGGAAATGGAGAGACATGGCCGAATGGTTACAAGAGGATTCGGCCAGCCCTTGTGTCTCTATCAAATGGCATAATTTAATGCTAAATGACATAATGTTTCAGCCCTAGATGGAGGGAAATAACCCTTGGTCGTATAGCTCTTATGTCTCCTCAAGTTGGCGCAAAATTGGAGAGAAAGGAGTGCTTGGCCGAATGGTGAGAGGACTCTTCATCTTGGCGCCTAAATGAAGTCACACGCCTAGCACATGGTGGGCTGATCACAAGGTGTGCACATGGATTCTCTAGGATGTTTGTGGTGCATCCTTGTGCATGGAATGATGGCTGGACATGTGCTCTCTCTTGGGCGTGCATGTGTCTCCTCCAAGCTAGCTTGAGTTGTGGAGCTAGCTAGCAAACATGGGCTGTTTGTGAACAAGCTTCCTAGATAAGTCCTTGTGAGCTTCTTAACACTATATTCAGCTATATTCAGCTACCTTTGACATCACTTTTGGCAACTCAGCTCCAAATAGTCCAACTACCTAAGTTTAGCTAGCCTTAAGCTCCTCCAGTTGAATCGAGCTTCCCATAGTGTTCCGTGAGCTGCCTTGTACTTTGTAAGCTGTTTGTGAGCTGCATATGACGTCCAAATCATTCACCAAGCTACGTCAACGTGCATCACACTCCAATGTACCTATATGTGTGAGGAAACAAGGTAAGTTCATGTTATTGAGCTAAAACGAGCTAATTACCTTGTTGCCATGTTTGATTATGGTAATGTGAGCTAAGTTTGAAGGCCATGAGCTAATTATATCATCTCATAATATGTGTAAGATTATGCATGAGGCTTAAGAGCTAATATGAATGCATATGAACTAACGAAATGCATTATAAGTATACTGCCTTGATGTATAAATAATAATCATGCTTAATATGATTATAAAGCTATCATAACATGCTTAACATATTAAAATAACAATGTGCAAGATGTATTCATACTAAGTTATTCTTTAACTTCATAACTAATATCCTAAGCATGATATGTATTGTAATAGTATATATTATAAGGCTAGTATAAAGTGAATGCTTTATAAGGATGTTCAAGAATCTCCCTTTATAATTGAAAACGTTCTTGTATCACACTAGTTATAAGAACTAGGAACTCGAAGTATCTATGGAAGAGGTTGACACCACAAACTTATAAAGCTTGCTTAATCGATTTATTTCAAAAAAGAACTGGAAGAGAGAATAATCTAACAAGAGTTTGTATTATCAAAAGGGTTGAGTTTACAAGTGAATGCCAAAGCCTATTTATAGGCTTGCAAAGGTTTGGTCGAATAGATACATGCCTTTTCGTCAAAGTACATGATTGAAATTGAAAATACATGATGCTTGGATGAAAGGAAATATCCTTGGTCGAATGGTCTCCTTATGGTTCATCTTGGCACCAACTTTGAAGCAACACCTTGCTTTGGCCGAATAGGGAGAAGCCTCTTCACTTGGGCACCCATTTCATCCACATGCATGGCACATGTGTGGGCTGGTCATGAGGAACTCACATGGGTGGTGTAGAAGGCTTAAGGTGTGGACTCCTCCATGGAGTGAAGATAAGCAGCAAGTTAGGCGTGACTTGGCATCCAACATGTGTCTAAATGACATGTCAACAATTGGGAAGCAACTTGTTATGAAAGGTCACATTTTTGGAAGGACCTTTCATCATTTGAGTTATTTTCCACGTGTTTGAGATGAATATGAGCTAGCCATAGATGAAGGACATGTAGGTGAGTCTTTGGTAAGCTCATTGTGAAATGACACCTCTTGGAATGACAACTCTTCGCGAAAAGGTACGAATCCACAAAAATTAACCTAGACCATATTTGAAGTACTCTGTGTGGTGGTGATGATGGTATAACTCTCTAGCTAAAATGAGGTCTTTAGCTAGCTGAAAAGACCAGCTCAAGTCAACTATGAGCTCAGGGGTCAGCTAGAAACTTCATCCTAAAATGTTCTTGAGCTGTCCTGGAGTTGTCCTAGTCAAGTTTCCATAGAACTTCATCCCAAGATAAGCAGCAAGTTAGGCGTGACTTGGCATCCAACATGTGTCTAAATGACATGTCATCAATTGGGAAGCAACTTGTTATGAAAGGTCACATTTTTGGAAGGTAACCTTTCATCATTTGAGTTATTTTCCATGTGTTTGAGATGAATATGAGCTAGCCATAGATGAAGGACATATAGGTGAGTCTTTGGTAAGCTCATTGTGAAATGACACCTCTTGGAATGACAACTCTTCGCGAAAATGTACGAATCCACAAAAATTAACCTAGACCATATTTGAAGTACTCTGTGTGGTGGTGATGATGGTATAACTCTCTAGCTAAAATGAGGTCTTTAGCTAGCTGAAAAGACCAGCTCAAGCCAACTATGAGCTCAGGGGTCAGCTAGAAACTTCATCCCAAAATGTTCTTGAGCTGTCCTGGAGTTGTCCTAGTCAAGTTTCCATAGAACTTCATCCCAAGATAAGCAGCAAGTTAGGCGTGACTTGGCATCCAACATGTGTCTAAATGACATGTCATCAATTGGGAAGCAACTTGTTATGAAAGGTCACATTTTTGGAAGGTAACCTTTCATCATTTGAGTTATTTTCCATGTGTTTGAGATGAATATGAGCTAGCCATAGATGAAGGACATGTAGGTGAGTCTTTGGTAAGCTCATTGTGAAATGACACCTCTTGGAATGACAACTCTTCGCGAAAAGGTACGAATCCACAAAAATTAACCTAGACCATATTTGAAGTACTCTGTGTGGTGGTGATGATGGTATAACTCTCTAGCTAAAATGAGGTCTTTAGCTAGCTGAAAAGACCAGCTCAAGTCAACTATAAGCTCAGGGGTCAGCTAGAAACTTCATCCCAAAATGTTCTTGAGCTGTCCTGGAGTTGTCCTAGTCAAGTTTCCATAGAACTTGGACTTCAATGCTAGCTTTAAGTTAGCTCCCATCATGTAGCCACCTACGTACCTACAAAAGAAAACATAATATAAGCTAAGTATATGAATTATTATAAAGTACTAAAAATGTGCATATTATAAAGATGTGAACTATAGATTATAATAATAACTCATGCATCATATGATAATGAATGTATATTATTATTACAACTATAGATTATATGCATGAGTATCAATCAATGATGCAAACCATAGGACATAATGAATGAAAGCACATATTATGATAATTCAAGTATAGTCAAATATGAAAATGTATGCTCATAATAATATATAGTGCATAAATGAGTAAATATAATCTAAAGTAAGGTAGAACTCCCTTATATTGAGATTGATGGATTTTTAATGATATGAGTATGTCATGCAGAAAGTTGGTGTTAGAGAGGATCACATCATCCTCCCTTTATTTTGGGTGATTTGTCGTCAAATTGAAAGGTAACTTCTCCTTTGTGTCTTTCCATTAAAACATTGCTGATTTGTCTTCAAAATATATCCATTCAGTAGCAACTTGTTTAAAACATTCCTTTTTTAAAAGATCTAGGAAAGGATCCTTGTGAAAAGTCATAAACCTTGAATAAGTACCTTGAACCTCTTCCTGGTAAGAAAAAATTCTTTCATAAGTAAAGGAATTATTAATCATTAATAAGTTAAAGGTATACTCCCTGTTCATGTCTTTAAGAACATCAATAGTTGTATTGTTTTAAATCAACACATCTTTTGGTTCAAAAATTTCATTCTTTGGTAAGGTCATGTCCTTTAGTGTATCCTACAAAACAAGAAATGAAATTTGTCTCCAATCTTTCTTCTTATCAAAAGGCCTTCTCAAATCAAGCCTTTGTTTGAATAGGCACTTGCAATGTGTCTTTTGGTGATGGATCTTCTTTCTTCTTGACCCTTCATATCATGTAACTCTTCATCTCCGCTTCTTGAATCATCATGATGGTTTGTGAAGAGTCTTAACCTTTGAAATCTTTTTAAATGCCTGAGTTCAATGCACCAATCAAGCTTATTACGACAAAGGATCTTGTCATTAATGTTTGGTAGGATAATACCATGTACATAACTAAAATTCCTGCAAAGTAAATCAAAGTTAAAATATAAGCAATTATTATCAAGATGAATATAAACATCAAACCATGGTGGATGTTTAATGGGAGTTGGTTGCTGAATTCTTTTCATAATTGGCAATGCACTTGGAATGTCAACGAACACAACTCTTGGTACTTCAAGTGAAGCTTATTTTGGAACTTCAAGTGGCATAACTGTTGGAACGTGATGCAAACACGTTTTCATCTATAAAGGGAGTACTCTTGAACATCCTTATATCGCATTTACTTTATACTAGTCTTATGATATATGTTATAATACATATCATGCTAAAGATATTAGTTATGTAGTTAAAGAATAACTAAGTATGAACACAGCATGCACATTGATATTTAAGCATGTAGAATAGTCTCATAATTATATTAAGCATGATTATCATATATACATTAAGGCAGCATCATTATAATTCGTTTTATTAGATCATATGCATTCATATTAGCTCTTAAGCTTCATGCATTATCTTACACATATTATAAGATGATATATTTAGCTCATGACCTTCAATCATAGCTCACATTACCATATTCTTACATGGCAGCAAGGTATTTAGCTCGTCTTAGCTCAATATCATGGACTTACCTTATTTCCTTGCACATATAGGTATAATGGAGTGTGATGAACGTTGAGATAGCTTGGTGGATGATTTGGACGTCCTATGCAGCTCACAAATAGCTTACAAAGGACAAGGCAGCTCATGGAACATTAAGGAATGCTCAATTCAGCTGGAGGAGCTCAAGGCTAGCTAAACTCAGCTAGTTGGACTATTTGGAGCTGAGTTGCCAAAAGTGATATCCATGGTAGCTGAATGTAGCTGAACATACTGTTATGAAGCTCATGAGGATGCGGCTAGGAAGCTTGTTCACAAAACAGCCCATGCTTGCTAGCTAGCTCCACACTCAAGCTAGCTTGGAGGAGACACATGCACGCCTAAGAAGGGAACACATGACCAGCCATCATCCCATGAAAAAGGCTGCACCACAAGGCTCCCTAGAACACCCATGTGCTTTGCATATGATCAACCCCCATGTGCCTTGCATGTGGTTCATTTAGGCGCCAAGATGAAGAGCTCTCTCCCTATTCGGCCAAGCATCATTTCCCATCCAATTTGGCGCCAACTTAAGGGGACACAAGAACTATTCGGCCAAGGATTATTTCCCTCCATATAGGATCGAAACATTATGTCATTTAACATTAAATTATGTCATTTTATAGAGGCACAACGGCTGGCCGAACCGTCATGTATCCATTCAGCCATGCCCCTTCATTTCCTATAAATAGGAAAGCACAATTCATTTGTAAACAGACCATTTTTTATTAATTAAAGTGAGATTATTCTCTTCCTTAAGTCTTGGTGACTTTTATCGACTTATCAAGTATAATTTATACTTGTGGCGTCAACCCCTTCTCTTTTCACCTTGATACTTCTGGTTCCTATCTGTTTATAGATAGTGGGTCAAAGTACCTAATACCACCCCTTAAAGAAGCAATATAAAGTCTGGGTCTTTTCTCTATATAACATTGGTTCTTCTTTGAGTATTCTTTAAGATATTATCCTCACAACCATCCCTTTGTTTCATAAACCATAACCATAGCCATATCAACCATCTTCCGCTTCCATCTCTCATTTTAAAACAGCCCACCTATTTCACCCATACGTTTACCACCCTTAACCATTCTCTTTTGAGCCATTCACTTGTGCAAGTTGTTTACTTCCTTCTTAGATCCACAATCAATTGTTAAGGCATCAGAAGAGCCTTACATCAGAATGTCAAAGGACATGTCTTGTGAATTACCAAAGGTCACACCTATTGGTTCTTCAAAAGACACATTTCTTGAATCTTCAGCTTGAAAATATATATCTCTTTGAATATCCTGTAAGGAAAAAGAAATAGTAGAAGAAGATTTGTTAGGTAAAATTTATCCTTCACCCTGCTTCTCTTCTCTACACTCATCTTTTTCAAATTTTCCATTTTCAATTTGCTCCACTACTTGCAAAACATCTTTTTCAACTCCAACAGTTTCATTTCCAATTGTTCTTGTGTCCTCAAAACATTATTCTTCAAATTTCTCATTCATTGCTTCAATGATTTTCTCAAATGAATTTGGTCAAATTGTTATGTCGAAGTGAATTTCTTACCATTATGGGTGATAGTATATCTGTTTGCAAACCCATCATGGATTAATCGTCTGTCGAATTGCCACGGTCTTCCCAAAAGAATATGTCCAACATCCATTAGTACAACATCACAAAGAACTTCATCTTGGTATTTGTCAATTGAAAATGGGATGACAACTTGCTTTATGACGTTTAATTCTCCTCCGTCATTTAACCATTGAAGTTTATATGGATTCGGACGCTTAGAGGTCTTTAAGTCAAGCTTTTCTACCATAAGGGTACTTGCAACGTTCATACAACTTCCTCCATCGATGATCATGAAACAAACTTTGTTGTTTACATGACAACGGGTATGAAAAATGTTCTCTTTGGTCATCTTCTAGAATTTGAGTGCTTAAAGCCTTTTTAACGACAAGCACTTGTCTTGAAGCTGTATGAAAATCAATCAATTCTTGTGACAATATTAGTGAAATAAAAAAATTAAAACCTTACCAGCATGCTCACAAAAAAACTCACTTGATTGCTCTAAAGAAAATTCAGGTTGCACTCCACTCACACTCGTCTTTGCACTTGGGAATATGTTTATTGGCTTTTTCTGATCCCCCTTCTGATCTCACCCTCGCATTTTCTTTTTTCCACTCAATTCTCTCTTGTGGGTCATTTAAAGAACTAACTAAAGATTGAGCAAGTTTCTTTTTTTGTGCGTCGGCTATAGGAAATGGTTAGGGTATAGAAATAGTTAGGGAATAGAAATGGATATGATAATGGTATGATAGAATGGTTAAGAAGAGATAAGTTAATAAATAAGAAAGAATGAAAGAAAAGAAAATGAAGAAAACTTACAACTCAAGTTGCAACACTTACTATATTCCTTCACAAGAAACAACAAGGATACCTCCTTCAAGTTTGATGTTGGGGCAGATTGTAATGTGCTTCTCTTTGAGTGTATTTTGAAACTTTTCTTCTCTTTTTCTTTTGCTTTGAATTTCGTCTTTTTCTTTTCTTTTTTTTGCACTCCAAATTTGATGTAGGAGTCTTGTTTTTCTTATTTCTTTTTCTTTTTTGTTGCAACACTTGATTGTCAATCCAACTAAGCTCTGATACCACTTGATGTAAGACTATCTAAGCTTCTTTAACGATGGAGAAGTTGTCAGCCTTATTGTTTCCCGATCTAGGAGAGACACCAAATGCTACACTTTAAATTGATAAGTAATATGCACAATTAAATAAATAAATGATTAAGGGATTGATAATTAAGAATGGAAATGAAAATGGAAAGAAATGATAGTGATAGAAATTTTATCAAATGATGGATGCGAAAGTGTTGTTGAATTGTCCTTCAAATTCAATAGGATTCGGCCTCCAATGGTGATGATGGACGTTTGCCTTGATGAAGATTGAAGGATGGTTTTATGGTGATGGAAGTGAAGATGTTGTAGGCGTGAAGGTGATGGTTAGATTGTTTCTTAAAGAAGACTCAAAGAAGAACCAATGTTAAAGAAAAAAGACCCAAACTTTATATTACTTCTTTAAGGGTGGTAAACAAGGACTTGAACCCACTAGTTATAAGAACTAGGAACTCGATGTATCTATGGAAGAGGTTGACGCCATAAACTTATAAAGCTTTCTTAATTGATATAGTTCTAAAAAGAACTTGAAGAGAGAATAATCTCACATGAGTTTGTATTATCAAACGGGTTGAGTTTACAAATGAATGCCAAAGCCTATTTATAGGCTTGCAAAGGTTTGGCCGAATAGATACATGCCTTTTCGGCAAAGTACATGATTTAAATTGAAAATGCATGATGCTTGGATGAAAGGAAATGTCCTTGGCCGAATGGTCTACTTATGGTTCATCTTGGCGCCACACGCATGGCACATGCGTGGGCTGGTCATGAGGCACTCACATGGGTAGTGTAAAAGGCTTAATGTGTGGACTCCTCCATGGAGTGAAGATAAGTAGCAAGTTAGGCTTGACCTGGCATCCAACATGTGTCTAAATGACATGTCATCAATTGGGAAACAACTTGTTATGAAAGGTCACATTTGTGGAAGGTAACCTTTCATCATTTGAGCTACTTTTCATGTGTTTGAGCTGAATATGAGCTGGCAATAGATGAAGGACATGTAGGTGAGTCTTTGGTCAGCTCCTTGTGAAATGGCACCTCTTGGAATGGAAACTCTTTGCGAAAAGGTACGAATCCACAAAAATTAACCTAGACCATATTTGAAGTACTTTGTGTGATGGTGGTTATGGTGTAACTCTCCAGCTGAAATGAGGTCTTTAGCTAGTTCAAAAGACCAGCTCAAGTCAGCTATGAGCTCGATGGTAGTTGGTAACTTATCCCAAAATGTTGTTGAGCTGTCTCGGAGTTGTTATAGTCAATTTTCTATAGCTCTTGGACTTCAATGCTAGCTTTAAGTTAGCTCCCATCATGTGGCTTCCTATGTACATACAAAAGAAAACATAATATAAGCTAAGTATATGAATTATTATATAGTAATAAGAATGTGAATATTATAAAGATATGAACTATAGGTTATAATAATAACTCATGTATCATATGATAATGAATCAATATTATTATTACAACTATAGATTATATGCATGAATATCAATCAATGATGCAAACCGTAGGACATAATGAGTAAATGCACATATTATGATAATTCAAGTATAGTCTAATATGAAAATGTGTGCTCATAATATAATATATAGTGCATAAATGAGTAAATATAACATAAAGTAAGGTATAACTCCCTTATATTGAGCTTGATGGTTTTTTTCAATGATGTGAGTATGTCATGCAGAAAGTTGGTGCTAGACAGGATCACATCAGGCATGGTGCTTGCCTCATTTCTCTTCATAATTTAGGCTTCTATTTGGTGTTATCTTTACACCAACGTGCACCTTGATGAAAGGGCATCTCCATGGATAGCAACATTCATGAAAGGTCATGATAGGGAACAGAGGTAGGTTACTGAACGTTGCTCTTGTTGAAGAATCAAACTTAGAAAGATCTAGACTCGATGAAGAACAATAAGCAATGAATAGGAAAGGTGGCGGTAATAACTAGGGTTCTTTAGGGTTTTTTTAGGTGCTGAAAACAAGGTAAGAAACAAGATTAAAACAAAATAAAAAAATATAAAAGAATTGAAAATAAAGTAAAATAACCAAGAAATCAAGAGATATCCCTTATGAAAGTGAATGGTAAAGATGATTGATGGTGTGGATGGATATATGGAAAATCGATGGATAATGTCTTATCGAGCCCTCCTAGTCGCAATGAAATGGCAAACACGATAATATGGCTCTGACCATCCCTACTAGTCGCAATGAAATGGCAAACACGATAATATGGCTCTGACCATCCCTACTAGTCGCAATGAAAAGGCAAATTGGAGTGTGAAAATTAATCTCTCTCACAAGAGCTTGAAAGAACTCAAGGAGAAGACGCTTCGAAGGCACAAGGCAATCATCACTTGCAAGAAACGAACTCTCGTTGTATTATTAATCAAAGAAATATGATTTACAAATTTGAATGAAGCCTCCTTTATATAGGGGTTGAGTTCTAAAGGTCCTAAATAACTAAAGAATAAAATAATAATAAACTAAACATGTCTTAACTCTAATTCTAAATAAAATAATAATAACTAAAAATATTGTTTTAACCCAACCTTGATTTCTAAAAAAATAATATATCTGATCCTAAAAGATAATTCATCATCCTATATTAAATTATATTACAAATAATCAATATAAATATTGAAAATTCGTAATATTTACAAAATCACGTATTAATCCAGTATAGGATTTTCTGCATGCACCGTCTTCAGTAAAATGGACATATCTTGAGTTCCTAATATTGGATTGATGCGATTCAAGAACCGTTAGAAAGATAAGAGACAGAAGGTTGTATCTCCAGAAGACATATTGACCGGATAAAAATTGGATCCCCTTAAAAAAGTTGTTATAAATCTGCTGCTATTAGACCTTTACGGATGAATGCTTGAACTGCGATTTGAAGCTTGTCTTTAAGAAGTTTGGTCCGGCCTCGTGTGATAGGGCCAAGTGGTATAGTAAATTCATCATCCTTAGCTTTAGGGAATGTGGTGCATGTATCATCTCCTCATTCCTTAAAAGGATTCATCCACGAATCTGAAATATCAAAAGGAGATAAGTTAGAAACATTAAAGGATTCACTCACATTATACTCACTGGGAAGATCAATGCGGTAGCCATTGTCATTGATTCGTTCAAGGACTTGGAATGGGCCATCTCCTCGTGGGTCTAGCTTAGATTTCCTTTGTGTCAGGAACCTCTCTTTTCTTATGTGAACCCATACCCAATCTCCTGGTTCAAATGTGACATGTCATCGGCCCTTGTTAACTCGGTTTCCATTGCCTCGTAGGTTTTCTCCATCATGAGTTTGGCTTTGCCGTGAATGTCTTTGACAAGGGCAGCCTTCTTTTCACCATCTAAACTGGCAACCTGATCTAAAAGTAATGGAATAAGAACCAAAGTAGTTAATGGGTTAAAACCATAAACTATTTCGAATGGAGAATAACTTGTTGTGGAGTGAATGGATTGGTTATAGCAAACTCAACAAAAGGTAAACATTCTTCCTAATTACGAGTATTCTTACCTACCACAGTTCCTAACGAAGATCCTAGAATCTGATTTATTACTTCGGTTTGTTCATCAGTTTGAGGATGAAAAGAAGGAATAGAGAAATTTTGTGCCAATCTAACCTCATAATACCTTCCAAAAGTGGCTTATAAACTTAGTGTCATGATCAGACACAATGGTGTGAGGAATGCCATGAAGGCGGACTATTTCTGGAAAGAATAAATTAACAATGTGTATGGCATCGTCCGTTTTATGGCAAGGAACGAAGTGTGCCATCTTTGAGAATCTATCCACAACCACAAAAATACTATCTCATCCTTTCTTAGTGCGGGGTAAGCTAAGTATTAAATCCATCAATAAATTGATCCAAGGAGAAGAAGAAATCAGTAAAGGCGTGTACAACCCTTTAGGATTTACCTTTGACTTTTCTTGTTTGCACGTGATGCATGATGAAAAAATCTTTTCCACTGTTTTACGCTTGTGCAGCCAAAAGAAGTGTTCTATGACCATATCAAGTGTTTTATGAACACCGAAGTGTCCCATGAGTCCTCCGGCATGTGACTAGTGAACCAAGAACTCTTCCAAAGAGCCTTGTGGTATACACAACCTATTCATATGAACACCGAAGTGTCCCATGAGTCCTCCGGCATATCGTGGAGATATCAGCTACGATGTTATCTTTCCCTTGTTTGTATTTGATGATGTAAGGAAAAGATTCAATGAACTCAACCCATCGAGCATGTCGTTTGTTTAACTTACCTTGTCTATTTAACCATTTAAGTGATTCATGGTCCGTGTGAATGATAAACTCTTTAGGGAGAAGATAGTGTTGCCACACATCGAGTGCTCGGACAAGTGCAAGATTGTCCTTATCGTAGGTAGAGTAATTCAATTGTGCACCTTTTAACTTTTCACTAAAGTAAGTGATAGGTTGTCTTTCTTGCATGAGGACGACACCAATGCCTATGCCTGAAGCATCACATTCTAGCTCAAAGGTGTTAGAAAAATTAGGAAGACGAAGAATAGGGGCAGAACATAACTTATCTTTAAGAAGTTCAAAAGCTTTTTGTTGTAGTGGTCCCCATTTGAATTCAACTAACTTTTTGATGATCTCGGTTAATGGTGCAGCAATGGTTGATAAATCTTTAACAAAGCGACGGTAGAAACTTGCCAAACCATAAAAAGATCTTACTTCGACGATAGAAGTAGGCGTGGGCCATTCATGAATTGCCTTGACTTCTCTTTATCTACATGGATACCCTATACACTAACTATAAAGCCTAAAAACATAAGCTTATCACTGCAAAACACACACTTATCCATGTTATCATATAAATGTTATCGTCGAAGAACTTCGAGAACCATTCGAATGTGAATGACATAAGAGTCAAGAGAATATGAGTATATAAGAATGTCATCAAAGTAAGCGACACCAAATTTACCTATAAACTCCTTAAGAATGTGATTCATTAATCTCATGAAGGTGCTTGGAGCATTTGTGAGTCCAGAGGGCATAACAAGCCATTCATACAAGCCGAACCTTGTATTGAATGTTGTTTTCCATTAATCACATTCTTTCATTCGAATTTGATGGTAACCACTCTTCAAGTCAATTTTGGTGAAGATACTTACACCATGTAGTTCATCCAACATATCATCTAGACGTGGAATATAATGCCTATATTTGATTGTTATTCGATTGATAGGTCAATAATCTACATACATTTAGAATGTTCCATCTTTCTTTGGAACTAGGATGACAAGAACCGAACAAGGACTAAGACTCTCACGGATGCGTCCTTTTTGTAATAATGAATCTATTTGTCATTCAATTCCTTTGTTTCCTCAGGATTGCATTGGTAAGCGGGCAGTGTGGTATGGTTGATCCAAGGATAAAGTCAATTTGATGTGATCATAATAATACAGATGGATTCTGAAGTCATGCCTCAAGGACCTATTACTCTTGCAAAGGCTAAACAATTCAGGGAAGTATTTCTCATAAGCGCCTTAATGTTTTTAAATATTTTAATGAGAAAGAACCCTTAGATAATAGGTTGTTTAATATATTACATATTGAATATTAAATAACCTATAGTTCACATTCTTATATTATACATTATATAAGTTGATATATACTTAGTTATTTCTTTATGTTATGCATGTAGGCATATTCGGCCAACACTTGGGAGTTACATTGGAGCTAAATGGAGCATGCAACAGCTAGGATACTTATATGGGAATGATTAGGAGAGCATAAGGAGCAATTTGGTGAAAAGTTATTTTGAGGCCGTGAGCTCATAGATGGATTGAGCTGAAGAATTGAGCTACAAGATGACTTTATTTCAGTTGGGGAGCTGCACCATCATCATCATCACCACTTAGGACACTTCAAATATGTCCTAAGTCAAAATTTGTGAAAACGTACCTTTACGCAAATAGTTGCCATCTCAAGAGGTACCTTTTCACAAGGAGTTGCCATAATGTTCACCATGCTACAAGTCACTTATGGCCAGCTCACCTTTAGCTTATTCATACCATAAGTAGCTCAAATATGAAGGGGCAAATTTCTCAAACAGTATGACCTTTCATGAATGATGCTACCCATGAAGATGCCTTTTCATCCAATAGCACGTTGCTGAAGAAATTACAAACAATGGAAGCTTAAATCACCAAGTGACATGATATAGATCTCCATACCTATTCGGCCCACACATGCCATGCACATGAGAACCTTTTGGGGCCAAACATGAGAAGGCACATCACCATTCGACCATGGGGACAAAATGGCGCCAAGATGAACAAGCATGCCCATTGGGCAAAGGGAGATGCCTTCCCATCCTTAGTCGAACCAACACCAAGCCTATAGACATGTTCTTTTATTTTGAAGCATTATGTATCTTCATAAAGTCATGTATCTAGCTGAAACATCATGTAATCATTCGGCCAAGCCCTCTTATTTCCTATAAATAGAGTGGCTTGCCATCATTTGCAATCATCTCATCTTTTATATAAAATATACTCTTGTGAGTTATTTCTCTTCAAAGTTCTTTATGAACTTTATCGATTAAACAAGTATATTTCCTATACTTGTGGCGTCATTCCTTCCATCATGATTCCAAAATTCCTAGATTGATATCTAGTGGGTTGAAGACACTATCACCACCCCTCAAGCAAGTTTGTGAAGATCAGGATTGTGCTTCATAACATAGTTTCATCTTTGGCGTGTTTGGGATACAACATCACCACAATGTCCATTTCATCATCAACATCATCCATCTCTTGTATCAATTCCGTATCCATCTCTATCCTTTCTTTATTTCATTTCATTCTTATTATTTCTTTTCATTACTTATATTATTATCCCCTTTATTAAATCCATTATTAATCATTCCTTTCTTATCTTATTTTGTAGCCCAAACTTATAAATTCAAGGACATCAATACTTGTCAATCCTAGATCGATGCACAATAAGGCTATCTACTCTCTTCCATCAAAGCGTGTAGATTCACCTTACATCAAGCGATAATCAGAGCATAGTTGGATTGACAACAAAAGTGTCATTGGCGTGCAAAGCAAAAAGAAAAATAGAAGAAAAGGCTCCTACATCAAAATTGGAGTGCAAAAAGAAAGAAAAAGAGAAAAATCAGAAAAGAAGAAAAGAAAAGAAAAAGAATTCAAAAAAAGAAAGCAAGCCAATGAAAGTGCTCTACCATTGCAAAGTACATCAAAGAGGCCATCTACACTAAGAGAAGATAACCTTATTGTTCTCGAGAAAGGTTGCAGTAAGTGTTGTTTCTTGAATTGTAAGTCACCTATTCATTTTCTATCCTTTCATTTTCCTTGTCTTCAACCATTTCCTTCTTTTAATATCTTTGGATCCTTTCTTATACCTTTCCATTTTTTTCTATTCTTTCTACCCTAACCTATTTTCAGCCGACGCACATAAGGAAAGAATTAACTTGTTATAATCTTGAGTAAGTTCCTCAAAGGACTTAGCAAGAGAAATTTGTGTGGAAAAAGGCTATTGAGAGAGTGAGATCAGAAGGGGAATTGTTAAAAGCCATAATTATATTCCCGAGAGTAAACACGAGTGTTGAGTGGAGTGATCTTATCTTTTCTTTGGAGTGAACACCTGAGACTTTGTGAGTGTACTGGTAAGGTTCTAATTTTCTTTATTTTATACTAACAATGTCTCAAGTTTCAAGACAAATATTTGTAGTGAAAAGAGCCTTGAATATTCAGTCCATGGAGGATAACCAAAGAGAGAACATTTTTCACACCAGATATCATGTAAGCAACAAAGTGTGTTTCATGATTATTGATGGGGGAAGTTGCACCAATGTTGCAAGCACTTTAATGGTGGCTAAACTTGGACTCAAGACCATTAAACATCCTACGCCATACAAGCTACAATGGCTAAATGATGGAGGAGAAGTTAAAGTCACCAAACAAATCAACATTTCCTTTTCAATTGGGAAATACCAAGACCAAGTCCTTTGTGATGTCATTCCAATGAATGCGTGCCATATACTCCTAGGGAGGCCTTGGCAATTTGATAAGAAGGCTATTCATGATGGTTTCACCAACTAGTACTCTTTCTATCACCATGAAAAGGAATTCATTTTGACTCCTCTTTTACCAAATCAAGTTTTTGAAGATCAAGACGCTTTGAAGAAAAGCATTGAAGTTTTCAAATCTATCAAGGAGGAGAAGCCAATGAATATGAACATATATGCTGGAGAAAAAGACATTAGGAAACATTTGTTATCCTACAAAGCTCTAATTGTACTTAGGTACAAAGAAAGCTTAATTTTGACTAACATTCCAAAAGGCTTACCTTCCTTTATTTCATCTTTATTGCAGGAATTTGAAGAGTTATTCTCGGAAGATATCCCTAGTGGATTGCCACCTACTAGGGGAATCGAGCATCAAATTGATTTTATACCTGGTACATCCATTCCAAATAGACCAGCATTGATGTAAGGTAATTCTACCTTCTCGTTTGATTGTTGATCTAGGAAGGAAGCAAAACAACCTGCATAAGTGAATGGCTCAAAAAGAGAGGGTTAAGGGTGGTGGACGTATGGTGAATAGGTGGGCTGTTTAAAATGAGAGATGGAAGTGAAAGATGATTGAAGTGGTTATGGTTATGGCGATGAAACAAAAGGATGGTTGTGAGGATAGTATCTTGAAGAACGCTCAAAGAAGAACCAATGCTATAGAGAGCAAAGACCCAATCTTTATATTGTTTCTTCAAGGGGTGGTGATAAGTACTTTGACCCACTATTTATATGAACTAGGAACCATAAGTATCAAGATAAAAGAAGAGGGTTGACGCCACAAGTATAAATTATACTTGATAAGTCGATAAAAAGTCACCAGAACATAAGGAAGAGAATAATCTCACTTTGATTAATAAAAATGGTCTCTTTACAAATGATGAATGCTTTCCTATTTATAGGAAATGGAGGGGCATAACCGAATAGAGACATAATGGTTCGGCCAGCACATGTATCTCCCTATAAAGACATAATTTAAATCCTAAAAGAGATGATGGTTCGGCCCTTGATGGAGGGAAATGATCCTTGGCCGAATAACACTTGTATCCCTTCAAATTGGTGCCAAATGGGAGAGGAGATGATGCTTGGTCGAATAGTTAAATGGCTCTTCATCTTGGTGCCTAAATGAGATCATATGCACGGCACATGGGGGCTGGTCATATGGCACGCACATGGGTGTTCTAGGGAGCCTTGTGGTGCAGCCTTGTGCATGGGATGATGGCTGGTCATGTTCTCTCTCTTGGGCGTGCATGTGTCTCCTCTAAGCTAGCTTGAGTTGTGGAGCTAGCTAGCAAGCATGGGCTGTTTGTGGACAAGCTTCCTAGCTAAGTCCTTGTGAGCTCCTTAACATTATGTTCAGCTACATTCAGCTACCTTTGACATCACTTTTGGCAACTCAGCTCCAAATAGTCCAACTAGCTAAGTTTAGCTAGCCTTAAGCTCCTCCAGCTGAATCGAGCTTCCCTTAGTGTTCCATGAGCTGCCTTTTACTTTGTAAGTTGTTTGTGAGCTGCATATGACGTCCAAATCATTCACCAAGCTACATCAACATTTATTATGCTCCAATGTACCTACATGTTCAAGGAAACAAGGTAATTTCATGGTATTGAGCTAATATGAGCTAATTACCTTGCTGCCATGTTTGATTATGGTAATGTGAGCTAAGTTTGAATGTCATGAGCTAAGTATATCATCTCCTAATATGTGTAAGGTAAGGTATAAAGCCTAAGAGCTAATATGAATGCAAATGAACTAATGAAATGCATTATAAGTATGCTGCCTTGATGTATATGTTATAATCATGCATAATATAATTATATAGCTATCCTAACATGCTTAACATATTAAAATAACAATGTGTAAGATGTATTCATACTAAGTTATTCTTTAACTTCATAACTAATATCCTTAGCATGATATGTAATATAATAGTATATACTATAAGGATATTATAAAGTAAATGCATTAAAAAGATGTTCAAGAGTACTCCCTTTATAGTTGAAAACGTGCTTGTATCAAGCATATAGAAGTAACCCTGAAGAAACCAAGGAACTTTAGAAACAAGTGGAAGAATGTGTTGTTTCGGTGTTACTGGTGCCCAAAAAGGATGGTTCATGGAGAATGTGTGTAGATTGACGTGCTATCAATCAAATTACCATCAAGTACCGACATCCTATACCAAGACTTGATGACATGTTAGACGAATTGAGTGGAGCCACTATGTTCTCTAAAATTGACTTAAAGAGTGGATATTATCAAATTGGATTGCGAGAAGGAGATGAAAGGAAGACCACATTCAAAACAAAGCAAGGATTGTATGAGTAGTTGGTGATGCCTTTCAGTTTAATCAATGCTCCGAGCACCTTCATGAGGTTAATGAATCATGTACTCCGACCATTCATCGGTAAGTTTTGTGTTGTTTATTTTGATGATATTATGGTTTATAGTTATAACTTGGAATCCCATGTGCAACACTTGAGGTACGTTCTTGAAACCCTTCAAAAGGAAAACCTTTATGCAAATATGAAGAAATGTGTCTTTTGCACTAACAGTTTAACATTCTTAGGCTTTATTGTAAGTTCATAGGGACTTGAAGTTGATCCTGAAAAGATCAAAGCCATTCAAGAGTGGCCTACGCCTACTTCAATTAGTCAAGTCCAAAGTTTTCATGGTCTTGCAAGTTTTTACAGAAGGTTTGTGCCTAATTTTAGTTCTATTGCCGCCCCTTAACAGGGATCATTAAAAAGAATTCTATCTTTTCATGGGGCAAAGAACAAGAAGATGCTTTTAACGAAAGAAAGGAATTTTTAACCAAGGCACCTTTACTTGCACTACCTAACTTTGATAAGACTTTTGCAGTGGAGTGTAATGCTTCTGGAATCGGAATTGGGGCTGTTTTGACTCAAGAAGGACGACCCATTGCATATTTCAGTGAAAAGTTGAATGGTGCCTTGCTAAACTACCCAACTTATGACAAAGAGATGTATTCTCTTATACGAGCACTTAAAGTTTGGCAACATTACCTTTTACCAAAGGAATTCGTCATACACACCGACCATGAAGCATTGAAGCATATCAAAGGTCAACACAAGTTAAACAAGAGACATGCCAAATGGGTGGAATTTTTGGAGTCATTTCCTTACATTATTCATTATAAGAAAGGTAAAGAAAACATTGTAGCCGATGCTCTCTCCAGAAGGTATGTACTTCTTAATGCTCTTGCTTCAAAGTTAATTGGATTTTCATATATTAAGGATTGTTATGCTTCTGACCATGACTTTGAAGAGAAGTATAAGTCTTGTAAGAAAGGTGCATATAAAAAGTTTTATAGGCACGATGGATATCTATTCAAAGAAGGGCGTTTATGCATTCCTCAAGGGTCTCTTCGAGAAGTACTTATTCGAGAAGCACATGAAGGAGGTCTCATGGGTCATTTTGGAGTCAGCAAAACATTGGAGATTTTGAAACAAAACCTCTATTAGCCTAAAATGAAGAGAGATATTGAAAGGGTATGTGAGAGATGTGTCACTTGCAAAAAGGCAAAATCAAAAGTTATGCCTCATGGACTTTACATGCCTTTACCTATCCCTCAAGCACCATGGGTTGATATATCAATGGACTTTGTGATGGGACTACCAAGAACAAAGAATGGACGAGACTCAATATTTGTTGTGGTTGATCGTTTTTCCAAGATGGTACATTTCATACCATGCCAAAAGACAGACGATGCAACGCATATGGCCAACTTGTTCTTTAGAGAAATTGTGAGATTACATGGCGTTCCAAGAACCATAGTCTCCGTTAGGGATGTCAAATTTCTTAGTTATTTCTGGAGGACATTATGGAGTAAGATTGGAACAAAGTTGCTATTCTCCACAACATGCCACCCTCAAACGGATGGGCAAACCGAAGTGGTGAATCGAGTATTATCAACATTGTTGAGATCTATCATCAAAAAGAACATCAAAGCTTGGGATGAATGCTTACCACACGTTGAGTTTGCATATAATAGGGCAGTTCATTCAATGACCAAGATGTCACCATTTGAGGTAGTGTATAGATTTAACCCCTTAACACCTTTAGATCTTCTTCCTTTGCCTCAAGAACACATGGTCAACAAAGATGGAAAGAACAAAGCTGAGTTCATTAAGAAATGTCATCAGCAAGTTTGAGACAATATAGAAAAATGAACAAGGCAATATGAACAGCAAGTAAGTAAGGGACGCAAGCAACTAAAATTGGAGGAAGGTGATTGGGTGTGGGTGCATTTAAGAAAATAACGTTTTCCTTCCTAAAGGAAATCCAAGTTGTTACCAAGAGGAGATGGACCATTTCAAATCATCAAAAAGATCAATGATAATGCCTACAAATTAGATTTACCTGGTGAATACAATGTAAGTGCAACTTTTAATATTTCAGATCTCTCTCTATTTGAAGACAACAATGATTTGAGGACAAATTGCTCAAAAGAAGGGGAGGGTGATGTGATCACAACAACACAGATGGATTCTGAAGTCATGCCTCAAGGACCTATTACCCGTGCAAAGGCTAAACAATTCAGGGAAGTACTTTCTCATAAGTGCCTTAATGTTTTTAAATCTGTTATTGAGAAAGAACCCTTAGATAATAGGTTGTTTAATATATTACATATTGAATATTAAACAACCTATAGTTCATATTCTTATATTATACATTATATAAGTTGATATATACTTAGTTATTTCTTTATGTTATGCATGTAGGCATATTCGACCAACACTTGGGAGCTACATTGGAGCTAAATGGAGCATGCAACAGCTAGGATACTTACATGGGAACGATTAGGCGAGCATAAGGAGCAATTTGGTGAAAAGTTGTTTTGAGGCTGTGAGCTCATAGCTGGATTGAGCTGAAGAATTGAGCTACAAGATGACTTCATTTCAGTTGCGGAGCTGCACCATTATCATCACCACTTAGGACACTTCAAATATGTCCTAAGTCAAAATTTGTAAAAATGTACCTTTTCGCGAATAGTTGCCATCTCAAGAGGTACCTTTTCACAAGGAGCTGCCATAATGTTCACCATGCTACAAGTCACCTATGGCCAGCTCACCTTTTGATGTGAGCACGTCTATGCCAACAAAGGAAACTGATCCGGAGGTCTTACCCATAGGACCTATCACACGTTCTAAGGCAAAACAATTCAGGGAAGTTCTTTCTCTTAAGTGTTTGCAAATTAATAAATCAATTCATAATTGTCATGCCTTAGAAATGAAGATTCTTAATGTGTTACATACTGATGTGTAACACCACCTTAGTTATGCTAGGGAAACATATGCATTTTATTTACATTTCATGTTAGCATATACATTTATCATTTCATGTGCATTTTTTTTTTTTACATTCACATAATAGCATGATCATCATTTGTTATGCATAACATCATGGTTAGTTAATTCACGTGTTTCATCATTTGATTTGCATAAACAACATATTTACCATTTGTTTAGCATGTTTCACGTGCACCCACATTCATATAATAACATGTTCATCATTTGATTACATAACAGCAAGTTTAGTTGCTTTCACGTGCACCCACAATCACTTTTCAGCATGTTTCTTTTTATTATCATTCATGTGCACTCATTTTAGTTTTAATATTTAATTATTTTTAGTTATTATATCATGCATGTTAGCTCATAATAACACATACATGCACAGCAGCAAGATATTTGATTCATTCCAGTGGACAGTTCACGTCACTTATATTTATCACCAGTTTTGAACATGTTACAAGCATAATTGGGAGATTAAGTCTCTTAGCATTTAATCCCCTATCTCTTAGCTTTCCAATGCATTTTGAATCGTGTCAATCCGATACTGGAAGCTTGAGATATTCACAGATTACCGAAGACAGTACAGGCTGGAAATAAATACGGGATTTACAACTAAATTAATCATTCCAGCACATTTAATTTAAATACTTGCTTATTATCTTCTTTGCACATGTAGGCACGTCAAAACAGCCTGGATAAGCATTATAAAGACATAAATAAGTCCATGATTGGAGGAGACAAAGAAACCAGCTGAAATCAGACCCATACTTTGCTGACTATATTATCACTCACGTATGTTGGAGGGAACCCATAATGTTGCACATGTTTCCAGCATTTATTTGCACCAGAATATTATCCATCAAAACAGTCCATGTGCGTATGCTCCTTTCCACTACCCAACCATGTGCGTGAACCAACTAAGCAATTATTTGAAGGATCATACGTGCTGATCATCCAAGGAGACATATACTTTGAAAACAGCCCATGTGCTTGGCACTAAGCTGGATGATGCTTCCACTTAAGCATCAATTTGAAGGAACGTGAGTATTACCTGGCCATGAAGAGTTGTCTCCATTTTACACCGAATCATCACTTGAATTCATGGAGAATTATGAACTGGAATGTATTATTTGTTAGACGTAATAGCTGGCCAAAAACACTATGTGTTATTCGGCTAAGCATTTGAAACAGATTAAATAAGCTTGTAATTTCATTTTGGAAAAAACTTTGATAAATTAAAACTTTGTGAGTTATTCTCTCAAATTGGTTCTTCTTAGAACTATTTTCTTGACATTTCAAGATTGTTCTTGTTGTGTTAAGTTTGTGATACTTAGGGTTCTTAGATTACTATCTAAAGGGTCCAAGTCCTTGAACATTGGACGTATAAGGTTCGGGTTTATACTCTTTAGTATAGGTTCTTCCTTGTTCTTTGTTATTATCCAATTTCCAGCATCCTAAATTCCATTACCTCATCTATCAATTATCATTCCTTATTCAAATTTCGTTCATATCCATATAACCCCAACATCATCCTTACTATCAAGTGAGTTTGCTGCCGAGGAATTGCTTACTTCGTTCTAGATCCGGTACAATCGAAGAGGTCCTCAATCGACGGACTGACTCGTATCATATGGTATCAGAGCAAAGGCGAACCAAGTAAGAAATTCATCCTGAAAATTAAAAAAAAAAATTCCGAAAATTAAAAAAATAAAAAAAAAAGAAAAGAAAAGAAAAAGAATTCTGGTCTTGAGCTAAAGAGAAATGCTTTGAGTTTTGATTCAATCCAAAACGCAACATCTTTGATTGTATTGGTGACAGTCCCGTTGTAAGCATTTCTTTGTAGTAAGTTTACTAATCACTTTCATTTTTTTTTCTTTCTTTAATTTCCTTTGAATTTTAGCCTTCCTTTCATTATTTTTTTTCAGTTTCCATCAACCGTTGTTGTTTCCTTTAAGCCGACACACTTGACAGATTTTTGAAAGATCGAATTTAGTTCGTAAAAGAACTGACTACGAGGGAACGAGTGGAAAAGGCACATTGAGTGTGTGAGATCAGAAGGGGAGACAGAAAAGAGCCATTAAAAGTTTCTCCCGAGTGAAACACGAGTGTTTAGTGATTGAGTGTCAACTTTGATTTCCTTGGAGCGAAATTGTGAGAATCTTTGTGTGTATATTGTAAGGTCCTATATACACTAATTTTTTTTTCTTTGTGTGTTGTTTTGTTTTATTTGAATTAATATGACAGGTTCTAGTGATAACCAACCAGGTGACCAACCACCAAATTTGCAAATGCAAGCCATTACACGTGAGATACAAAGAATGATAAGGGCTGAACTTGAGACTCTACATTCTAGAATGGATAAGATTGAGGGAGAATCCCAAATGCATCATCATGAAGAGATTAATGATGAAAACGAAATTGACCAACCTTTAAGACCGAATCAGAGACATGGTCGTACACTTGATGATAATTTGTCTAATATAAAAGTTGTGATTCCATCTTTTCAGGGACGAACAGATCCTGATGCATATTTGGCATGGGAAAGTAAAGTTGAGCATGTTTTCGAGTGTTATAACTACTCGGAACAAAAGAAGGTTCGTTTGGCAGCAATGGAGTTTATCGATTACGCTCTCATTTGGTGGGATCAATTGTTGATCAGTAGACGAAGAACCGGTGAAGGTCCAGTGAACACATGGACAGAAATGAAGCGAATCATGAGGAAACGGTTTGTTCCATTTCATTATCAACGTGATTTATTTCAAAAGTTACAAAACTTGAAACAGGGAAATCGAAGTGTTGAAGATTATTTCAAGGAAATGGAAATGGCCATGATGCGTGCAAACATGGAGGAAGATAAAGAAGCAACTATGGCACGTTTTCTTGCAGGGTTGAATTTTGAGATTGCTAATGTTGTTGAGTTACAGCATTATGTCGAGTTGGATGACATGGTGCATATGGCCATCAAAATTGAAAGACAACAGCGTAGAAAGTCTTCTTACCGAGGTAATACTCCTTCTAAAGTTTCCTTTAATCCATCTGTTACTCCTAATAATGCTAGGAAGCAAACACCATTTAAGATTAAGGAAAGAGCGGAAACGAGTAGTCCAAAACCTCCCGTTGTTGAAAATGGACGAGGAAAGCAACAAATACAAACAGAACGCACAAGAGACATCCAATGTTTCAAATGCCTTGGTAGAGGGCATATTGCAAGTCAATGTCCTAACCGAAGGACAATGATGACACGTATGAATGGGGAAATAGAATCCGAATCTGACAATGATGAGCAAGACACCCCTTTGATGGACGATAATGAAGATGACGATCAAGTACAGACTTATGCAACCGGAGAAGCACTTGTGGTTAAAAGAAGCTTGAATGCACAACCAATCCGAGATGAACAACAACGCGAGAACATCTTTCACACAAGATGTCTTGTGAATGACAAGGTATGTGTTGTAATTATCGATAGCGGTAGTTGTACTAACGTTGCAAGTACTGTTATGGTTGATAAGCTAGGTCTGAAGACAACGAAGCATCCCAATCCATACAAACTACAGTGGTTGAATGATGCGGGAGAGCTAAGGGTTACCAAACAAGTTCTTGTACCATTTTCCATTGGAAAATACAAGGATGAAGTAACGTGTGACGTTGTGTCGATGGATGCCACTCACTTATTGTTGGGACGTCCATGGCAGTTTGACAAGAAGGTAATGCATGATGGATTCACCAATAGATATTCGTTTATGAATGCAGGAAAACAAATCACTTTAGCCCCTTTGATGCCAAGTCAAGTACAAGAAGATCAAGTTCGTCTGAAGAAGAACATCGAAGAAGCAAAGGGAAAGAAGAAGATAAACGTTTATGCGAGCAGAAAAGAAATCAGGAAGTGTCTTTCCTCTCAACAATCTTTACTCATTTTAATGTATAAAGATCATTGTTTGTTGGCTGAAATTCCCCCTGATTTACCTATGTCTATTACATCTCTTTTGCAAGATTTTGAAGATGTATTTCCTGAAGAAATTCCAGATGGATTACCACCAATTAGAGGGATTGAACATCAAATTGATTTCATTCCTGGAGCTACCATTCCAAATAGACCGGCCTACCGGAGTAATCCCGATGAAACAAAGGAGTTACAGAAACAAGTCAAAGAGCTGTTGGACAAAGGATACATTCGAGAAAGTTTAAGCCCTTGTGCTGTACCAGTTTTGTTGGTACCAAAAAAAGATGGAACTTGGAGAATGTGTGTGGATTGCAGAGCTGTAAACCAGATCACTATCAAATATAGGCATCCTATACCTCGATTGGATGATATGCTTGATGAACTTAGTGGAGCCAACATCTTCTCCAAAATTGATTTGAAAAGCGGCTACCATCAGATTAGGATGAAGGAAGGAGATGAGTGGAAAACCGCATTTAAGACAAAGCAAGGTTTGTATGAATGGTTAGTCATGCCTTTTGGCTTAACTAACGCTCCTAGTACTTTTATGCGTTTAATGAACCATGTCCTTCGGCCTTACATCGGTAAGTTTTGTGTTGTTTACTTTGATGATATCCTAATTTACAGTAAATCCTTGAACGAGCATGTTAAACATTTAAGGATTATTCTAAGCACTTTAAGAGGAGAGCATTTATATGCTAATTTCAAAAAGTGTGCTTTTTGTACTAACCAAGTTACCTTCTTAGGTTTTATTGTTAGTTCACAGGGACTAGCAGTTGATTCAGAAAAGATTAAGGCAATTCAAGAATGGCCAGAACCGGTCAACGTAAGTCAAGTTCGAAGCTTTCATGGATTAGCCAGTTTTTACAGAAGGTTTGTACCAAACTTTAGTACAATTGCCGCCCCCTTAACCGGGATTATTAAGAAGAATTCAAACTTCTGTTGGGGCAAAGAGCAAGATGAAGCATTCAAGGAACTCAAGGATTATTTGACAAAGGCTCCCCTATTAGCCTTCCCAAACTTTGAGAAGACATTTGAAGTTGAATGTGACGCTTCCGGGATTGGGATTGGTGCTGTTTTGAGTCAAGAAGGAAAACCAATCGCTTACTTTAGCGAAAAGCTAAATGGTGCAACCTTGAATTATCCAGTCTATGACAAAGAGATGTATGCACTCATTCGAACATTAGAGACTTGGCAGCACTACTTATTGCCAAGAGAATTCGTAATACACACTGATCATGAGGCGTTGAAACATATCAAGGGACAACACAAGCTCAACAAAAGGCATGCTAAATGGGTAGAATTCTTGGAGTCTTTTCCTTATGTCATTCGATATAAAAAAGGTAAAGACAATGTTGTAGCAGACGCCTTATCCCGCAGGTATGTACTTTTGAATTATTTGGATTCACATCTGATTGGTTTTGCTTATATTAAAGAGTTGTATGCCACTGACCCTGATTTTGGAGAAAGATATATGTCATGTGAGAAAGGTGCAGAAGGGAATTTTTATCGACATGATGGCTATCTTTTCAAAGAAGGAAGAATCTGCATTCCTCAAGGGTCGATTCGAGAAGTCCTTATTCGAGAAGCACATGAAGGAGGACTTATGGGGCACTCTGGAGTTGCTAAAACGTTGCACATTTTAAAAGAGCATCTATTTTGGCCTAAGATGCGAAGAGACGTTGAAAGAATTTGTGAACGCTGTGTAACATGTAAGAAAGCAAAATCGAAGGTTCTACCGCACGGTATGTATTTACCTTTACCTATTCCTGATTCTCCGTGGCTGGATATATCCATGGATTTTGTGTTGGGATTGCCTAGGACTAGGACAGGTAGAGATAGTATCTTTGTTGTGGTTGATAGATTTTCAAAGATGGCACATTTCATTGCGTGTCATAAAACTGATGATGCTACTAACGTGGCCAACTTGTTTTTCAAGGAGATTGTTCGTTTGCATGGAATTCCTAGGTCTATTGTTTCTGACAGGGATGTTAAGTTCTTGAGTCATTTCTGGAGGACTCTTTGGAACAAATTGGGAACGAAACTGATGTTTTCCACTACTTGTCATCCTCAAACTGATGGACAAACTGAGGTTGTCAATCGAGTTTTATCTACTTTGTTACGTTCCCTCATTAAGAAGAACATTAAGACATGGGAAGAATGTTTACCACATGTTGAGTTTGCCTATAACCATTCAGTTCATTCTGCTACTAAGTTTTCACCATTTGAGATTGTTTATGGCTTTAACCCTTTAACTCCCATGGATTTATTGCCATTACCTCAAGAACAGGTTATGAACAGAGACGGAAAATCTAAAGCAGACTATGTTAAAAAGTTGCATCAACAGGTTAAGGACAACCTAGAGCGGAGGACTCAACAGTACGAGAAGCAAGCGAATAAGGGTCGTAAGCGAGTAAACTTTGATGTAGGAGATTGGGTTTGGGTTCATTTTCGAAAAGAACGTTTTCCAGCCCAATGACGTTCCAAGTTGTTACCCCGAGGCGATGGTCCTTTTCAAGTATTGGAGAAAGTGAATGAAAACGCTTACAAGTTGGACTTACCGGGTGAATTCAATGTAAGTGCTACATTTAACGTTTCTGATTTATCCCCTTATGATGTTTCTGCAGATTTGAGGACAAATCTTTTTCAAGAAGGGGAGGATGATGTGAGCACGTCTATGCCAACAAAGGAAACTGATCCGGAGGTCTTACCCATAGGACCTATCACACGTTCTAAGGCAAAACAATTCAGGGAAGTTCTTTCTCTTAAGTGTTTGCAAATTAATAAATCAATTCATAATTGTCATGCCTTAGAAATGAAGATTCTTAATGTGTTACATACTGATGTGTAACACCACCTTAGTTATGCTAGGGAAACATATGCATTTTATTTACATTTCATGTTAGCATATACATTTATCATTTCATGTGCATTTTTTTTTTTACATTCACATAATAGCATGATCATCATTTGTTATGCATAACATCATGGTTAGTTAATTCACGTGTTTCATCATTTGATTTGCATAAACAACATATTTACCATTTGTTTAGCATGTTTCACGTGCACCCACATTCATATAATAACATGTTCATCATTTGATTACATAACAGCAAGTTTAGTTGCTTTCACGTGCACCCACAATCACTTTTCAGCATGTTTCTTTTTATTATCATTCATGTGCACTCATTTTAGTTTTAATATTTAATTATTTTTAGTTATTATATCATGCATGTTAGCTCATAATAACACATACATGCACAACAGCAAGATATTTGATTCATTCCAGTGGACAGTTCACGTCACTTATATTTATCACCAGTTTTGAACATGTTACAAGCATAATTGGGAGATTAAGTCTCTTAGCATTTAATCCCCTATCTCTTAGCTTTCCAATGCATTTTGAATCGTGTCAATCCGATACTGGAAGCTTGAGATATTCACAGATTACCGAAGACAGTACAGGCTGGAAATAAATACGGGATTTACAACTAAATTAATCATTCCAGCACATTTAATTTAAATACTTGCTTATTATCTTCTTTGCACATGTAGGCACGTCAAAACAGCCTGGATAAGCATTATAAAGACATAAATAAGTCCATGATTGGAGGAGACAAAGAAACCAGCTGAAATCAGACCCATACTTTGCTGACTATATTATCACTCACGTATGTTGGAGGGAACCCATAATGTTGCACATGTTTCCAGCATTTATTTGCACCAGAATATTATCCATCAAAACAGTCCATGTGCGTATGCTCCTTTCCACTACCCAACCATGTGCGTGAACCAACTAAGCAATTATTTGAAGGATCATACGTGCTGATCATCCAAGGAGACATATACTTTGAAAACAGCCCATGTGCTTGGCACTAAGCTGGATGATGCTTCCACTTAAGCATCAATTTGAAGGAACGTGAGTATTACCTGGCCATGAAGAGTTGTCTCCATTTTACACCGAATCATCACTTGAATTCATGGAGAATTATGAACTGGAATGTATTATTTGTTAGACGTAATAGCTGGCCAAAAACACTATGTGTTATTCGGCTAAGCATTTGAAACAGATTAAATAAGCTTGTAATTTCATTTTGGAAAAAACTTTGATAAATTAAAACTTTGTGAGTTATTCTCTCAAATTGGTTCTTCTTAGAACTATTTTCTTGACATTTCAAGATTGTTCTTGTTGTGTTAAGTTTGTGATACTTAGGGTTCTTAGATTACTATCTAAAGGGTCCAAGTCCTTGAACATTGGACGTATAAGGTTCGGGTTTATACTCTTTAGTATAGGTTCTTCCTTGTTCTTTGTTATTATCCAATTTCCAGCATCCTAAATTCCATTACCTCATCTATCAATTATCATTCCTTATTCAAATTTCGTTCATATCCATATAACCCCAACATCATCCTTACTATCAAGTGAGTTTGCTGCCGAGGAATTGCTTACTTCGTTCTAGATCCGGTACAATCGAAGAGGTCCTCAATCGACGGACTGACTCGTATCACCTTTAGCTTATTCACACCATAAGTAGCTCAAACATGAAGGGGCACCTTTCTCAAACATTGTGACCTTTCATGAATGATGCTGCCCATGAAGATGCCTTTTCATCCAAGAGCACGCTATTGAAGAAATTACAAACAATGGAAGCTTAAATCACCAAGTGACATGATATAGAGCTCCATGCCTATTCGACCACACATATTCCATGCACATGAGAACCTTTTGGCGCCAAACATGAGAAAGCACATCACCATTCGGCCATGGGGAGAAAATGGCGCCAAGATGAACAAGCATGCCCATTCGGCTAAGGGAGATGCCTTCCCATCCTTAGCCGAATCATCAAGCCCCTTTATGAAGGGTTAACCGAACCAACACCAAGCCTATAGACATGTTTTTTTATTTTGAAGCATTATGTATCTTCATAAAGTCATGTATCTAGCCGAAACATCATGTAACCATTCGGCCAAGCCCTCTAATTTCCTATAAATAGAGTGGCTTGCCATCATTTGTAATCATCTCATCTCTTATATAAAATATACTCTTGTGAGTTATTTCTCTTCAAAGTTCTTCGTGAACTTTATCGATTAAACAAGCTTAGTTCCTATACTTGTGGCGTTATTCCTTCCATCTTGATTCCAAAATTCCTAGATTGATATCTAGTGGGTTGAAGACACTATCACCACCCCTCAAGCAAGTTTGTGAAGACCGGGATTGTGCTTAATAGCATAGTTTCCTCTTTGGTGTGTTTGAGATACAACATCACTACCATTACCATTTCATCATCAACATCATCCATCTCTTCCATCAATTCCGCAACCATCTCTATCCTTTCTTTATTTCATTTCATTCTTATTATTTATTTTCATTACTTATATTATTATCCCATTTATTAATTCCATTATTAATCATTCCTTTCTTATCTTATTTTGTAACCCAAACTTATAAATTTAAGGACATCAGTACTTGTCAATCCTAGATCGGGACACAATAAAGTTATCTACTCTCTTCCATCAAAGCGTGTAGATTCACCTTACATCACAATTTGATGTTCTATTCCTCTTGTAGGTGGTAAACCATCAGGTGGGTTGCTTAAGACATCTTGAAACTCCTGCATTAGAGAATAAAATACACTAGGCAAATCTGTGATGTTAGTGATAGTTGATAAAACAGAGTCCTTAAAACGGACTAGAATGCATGACCTATTTTGAAAAAAGGTCTCTCTCGTGTATTTTGCACTCGCATAAATATTTTGAGACACTCTTTTATTTTCACATTGAGGGTCACTCACCACTCGTTGGTTATTTGTTTGGCTTTTATCGGTTGTGACATCTTTTGCCTTTTATTTCAAGTTCCCTGTCTCCTTGAGAATTCGTTGTTGATCTATGAGAACCTCTTTGGGGGTAGAGGGTTAAGTCAGAACGGTTTACCTTTTATTGGAATTGTGTAAGTTTTCTTTCAGCCATAATATGTGACGTCGTTGTCATATTGCCAAGGACGTCCTAGGAGGACGTGGGATGCTTGCATCAGAATTACATCACACCATATGCCGTCACAATAATTTCCCATCTTGATATTAACGAGACATTGTTTAACCACCTTCATCTCGGTACTCTCATTAAGCCATTATAAGCAATAAGGTTTCAGATGTCTTTGGCAAGGAAGTTTGAGTGATTCAACAACGTTGGAGCTAATGATGTTGACACAACTACCATTGTCAATGATGATGGAGAATGGTTGTTCCTTGATTAGGCAGCTTGTGTGGAAGATGTTGGAACGTTGTATGTCAGACTCGTCGGATGCTTGGATGTTCAAGGTATGACGGATCACCAAGATTGTGTCATTGTACTCATCGATTCCATAGTCATCACTATCTTCTTTGGCTTCGACATGTGTTGGAATGTCAGGGATGTTGTCATCAGAGTTAGAATTATAAGATCCATCACCTAGTATGGTTACAGTCCTCATGTTTGGACAATTACGGCTGATATGGCCTCTTCCTAAACATTTAAAACACTTGATATCTCTTGCTCGGGTGTCATATTTAGGGGCTGGAAGTGTCTCATTCTTTGCTAGTCGTTGTTTTTCCTTGTCGAGTTAATCATCTCTCAAATTTTTTGAGAAGATAGAGTAGAAAATGAGGAAGGATTTGAAGGATTACCTTGGTAAAAGAATGAAGTGATGTGAGGCTAACCAGGCTTCTTCAATTATGGAGAAGTTGGCAACCTTGTTGTTTCCCGATCTAGGAGAGACACCAAATGCTACACCTTGGATTGAAAGTAATCTGCACAAAAGAAGAAGAATTGATTAAGTAATATGATAATTAAGAAATGAAAAGTAAATAGAAATGGAAAGATTTGAAATGGATAGAATAGTTATCAAAGTTGGGCTGCGGAAATGTTGAATAAATCTCCTTCAAGTGATGTTGACTTCGGCCTCCAATGGTGGTGATGAAGTATACCTTGTTGATGAATGAAGGATGATTTAATGGTGATGAAATGGTAATGGAATGGTGATGATATAGGCGTGATAATGGTGATGGACAGATTGTATCTTATAAAACTAAGAAGGAACCAATGCTATAAAGGAGCAAAGACCCGTTTCTTATAAGTTCTATAAGGGATGGTATAAAAGGACTTTGACCCTCTAGTTATTTAAACTAGGAACCAGAAGTATCAATGAGGGAATGACGCCACAAGCTTTAGAAAAGGCTTGCTTAATCGATATAGTTCTAAAAAGAACTTGAAGAGAGAATAATCTCACAAAAGGATTTTAATTATCAAAGGGTTGAGTTCACAAATGAATGCCAAAGCCTATTTATAGTTTTGTAAAGGCTTGGCCGAATAAATAGATGCCTTTTCGGCAAAGTACATGTCTTAAAACGAAAATAAATGATGCTTGGATGAGGGGAGATGTCTTTGGCCGAATGGTTCCCATAACTCTTCATCTTGGCGCCAATTTGAAGCATGATGATGTTTAGGCCGAATAGAGAGAAGCCTTTTCATCTTGGCGCCTAATTCATTCACATGCAAAGCACATGGGTGGCTGGTCATGTGGCACTCACATGGTTGGTGTTGAATGCTTAAGGCGTGGACTCATCCATGGTGTGTAGATGAACAGCAACTTAGGCGTGACTTGGCATCAAACATGTGTCTAGGTGACTTGGCATTAATGGGGCAGCAACTTAATTATGAAAGGTCACATTTGTGTGAAACAACCTTTCATCATTTGAGCTACTTCTCATGAGTTTGAGCTGAAGATGAGCTTGCCATAGATGAATTGCGTGAAGATGAGTCATAGGACAGCTCTTTGTGAAAGGTCACTTCTCGGATTGGCAACTCTTCGCGAAAAGGTACGAATTCACAAAATTTGACCTAGACCATATTTGTAGTGCTCTGTGTGGTGAAGATGATGGTGCAACTCTCCAGCTGAAATGAAGTCTCTAGCTAGCTCAAAAGTCCAGCTCAAGTGAGCTATGAGCTCGGGGGTCAGCTGAAAACTTTTCACCATTTGTCCTTCATGATCTCCCAAGTCATCCTATGTAAGGTTTCCTAGCTCATTGACCTCAATTCTAGCTTTAAATCAGCTCCCATGTTGTGGCCGAACATGTACCTACAAAAGAAAGCATTTATAAGCTAAGTAATATAAGATATAAATATGTGATTCATAGATTATATTATATGTCAACATAAAACATGTTATATAATCTATAGTTTGGGGATGCATTCTTAAATGATTCAAAAGTTTTAATGCATTTAGTTGTAAGAGCTTCCCTGAATAGTTTGGCCCTTGATCGAGTTATTGGTCCTTGTGGCATTACTTCCATATCCTTTGAAGGTAGCGTTGGTGAACTCACATCATTCCCCCCTTCTTTTAAGCGATTTGTCCCCAAATTGTCATCATCCTTGATTGGAGATAGATCTGCTATATTGAAGGTGGCACTTACATTGTATTCTCCAGGAAGATCCAACTTGTATGCATTGTCATTAATTTTCTCAATGATTTGGAAAGGACCGTCTCCTCTTTGTAAAAGCTTAGATTTCCTTTTAGTAGGAAACCTTTCTTTTCGCAAATGCAGCCATACCCAATCTCCAACTTCCAAATGGAGTGGTTTTCGTCCCTTGTTGGCTTGTTGCTCATACTGTTTTGTTCTTCTCTCAATATTGTTCCGAACTTGTTCATGTAATTTCTTGATGAACTCAGCCTTGTTCTTGCCATCCTTGTTAACCATTTGTTCTTGGGGTAGAGGGAGAATATCTAAAGGAGTTAAGGGATTGAATCCATACACTACCTCAAATGGTGAAGTTTTTGTGGCTGAATGAACTGACCGATTGTAAGCGAATTCAACATGTGGTAAGCAATCTTCCCAAGTCTTGATGTTTTTCTTGATGATGGCTCTCAACAATGTTGATAATACTCTGTTGACTACCTCCGTTTGCCCATCAGTTTGGGGGTGACAGGTGGTTGAAAACAACAATTTAGTTCCAAGTTTGTTCCATAATGTCCTCCAGAAATGGCTAAGGAACTTGACATCTCGATCAGAAACAATTGTTCTTGGTATGCCGTGCAATCTTACAACTTCTTTGAAGAATAGATTAGCCACATGGGTTGCATCGTCGGTTTTGTGACATGGTATGAAATGGGCCATTTTGGAGAACCTGTCAACCACCACAAATATAGAATCTCGCCCATTTCTTGTTTTTGGCAAACCCATCACAAAATCCATGGAAATATCAACCCATGGTACTATAGGAATGGGAAGAGGTATGTAAAGTCCATGAGGCATGACCTTCGACTTAGCCTTTTTGCAAACGATGCATCTATCACAAATCCTTTCAACATCCCTTTTCATCTTAGGCCAGTAGAGATGTTCTTTCAAGATTGCCAATGTCTTACCAATTCCAAAATGCCCCATGAGTCCTCCTTCATGTGCTTCTCGTACCAATACTTCTCGAAAGGAGCCTTGTGGAATGCACAGCCTTTCTTCCTTGAATAGATAACCATCATGTCTATAGAATTTCTCCACTGCACCTTTTTCACAAGACTTGTATTTCTCTCCAAAATCATGGTCATTAACATAATAATCTTTAAGGAAAGAAAATCCAAGTAACTTAGAATCCAAAGTGTTAAGAAGAACATACCTTCGTGAAAGGGCATCTGCAACAACATTCTCTTTTCCTTTCTTGTAATGAATGACGTATGGAAAGGATTCAAGAAATTCTACTCACTTGGCATGTCGTTTGTTGAGTTTGTGTTGGCCTTTAATATGCTTCAATGCCTCATGATCAGTATGGATGACAAACTCCTTGGGCCATAGATAGTGTTGCCATGTTTCTAAAGCCCTTATAAGAGAATACATTTCTTTGTCATAAATGGGGTAGTTTAGTGAAGCACCACTTAACTTTTCACTAAAGTATGCAACTGGTCGTCCCTCTTGAGTCAAAACGGCACCTATACCAATTCCAGAAGCATCACATTCTATTTCAAAGGTTTTATCAAAATTAGGAAGTACCAGAAGTGGTGCTTTAGTCAAACAATCCTTAATGGCCATAAATGCTTCTTCTTGTTCTTTGCCCCATTCAAAAGTGGAATTCTTTTTAATTACCCCAGTTAAGGGAGAGGCAATAGAACTAAAGTTGGGCACAAATCTCTGGTAAAAACTTGCAAGTCCATGGAAACTTCTGACTTGACTTATTGATGTAGGTCTCGGCCAATCTTGAATTGCTTTAATCTTTTCCGGATCTACTTCAAGTCCCTGTGAACTTACAATAAATCCTAAGAAGGCAAGCTTGTTAGTGCAAAAAGAACATTTTTGAAGGTTGCCATAAAGTTTCTCTTTTTGGAGAGTTTCAAGTACTGACCTTAAATGTTGCACATGGTCATCCAAAGTATGGCTATAAATCAAAATATCATCAAAATAGACCACACAAAACTTACCAATAAAAGCCCGGAGTACATGGTTCATCAACCTCATGAAAGTACTAGGTGCATTGGTTAGTCCAAAGGGCATAACCAACCATTCGTACAATCCTTGCTTTGTTTTGAAAGCGGTCTTCCATTCATCTCCTTCTCGCATCCTAATCTGATGATATCCACTTTTAAGATCAATTTTAGAGAAGATGGTGGCACCACTTAGTTCATCCAGCATATCGTCTAGCCTTGGAATTGGGTGTCGGTATTTGATAGTGATCTGATTAACTGCTCTGCAATCTACACACATTCTCCATGAACCATCCTTCTTTGGCACAAGCAAAACGGGAACAGCGCATGGACTTAGGCTTTCTCGAATGTACCCCTTTTCCATTAACTCTCCAACCTGTTTTTGAAGTTCCTTTGTTTCCTCTGGATTACTTCTATAGGCTGGTTTGTTTGGGATAGTTGCACCGGGAATGAAATCGATTTGATGTTCAATTCCTCGAAGGGGTGGAAGTCCTCTTGGTATATCTTCTGGAAACATGGTTTTAAATTCCTGTAAAAGAGAAACAATAGAAGAAGGCAAACCTTCTTGGAGATTAGTTAAAAGTAGACTTTCCTTGTACATTAGTACAATGAAAGCCTTATGTGACAACAAGTGTTTCCAAATCTCCTTTCTTCCAGCATAGATGTTCAATGCTTTAGTCGTCTCTTTTTCATTGTTTTTGAATTAATCCATGCTTTTCTTCAAATGAATCTGATCTTCATTCACTTGACTAGGAGATAGTGGCGTCAAAGTGAATTTCTTATCATTATGAATGATAGTATATCTGTTGGTAAACCCATCATGGATTGCTCTTCGGTCAAATTGCCATGGTCTTCCCAAAAGTATATGTCCAGCATCCATTGGTACATCATCACATAGAACTTCATCTTGATATTTACCAATTGAAAATGGAATGACAACTTGCTTTGTGATTCTTACTTCTCCACCGTCATTTAGCCATTGAAGTTTATATGGATTTGGATGCTTAGAAGTCTTCAGGCCAAGTTTTTCCACCATAAGAGTGCTTGCAACGTTCGTACAACTTCCTCCATCGACGATCATGAAACAAACTTTGTTGTTTACATGACAACGAGTATGAAAAATGTTTTCTCTTTGGTCATCTTCTATGATTTGAGTGCTTAAAGACTTTTTGATGACAAAAACTTGTCTCAAATCTGAATGGAAATCAAACAATTCTTGTGACATGGTTAGTAAAATAAAAGATTAAATTAAAACCTTACCAGCACACTCACAAAACCTCTCTTGATCACTCCAAAGAAAATTTCAGATTGCACTCCACTCACTCTCGTGTTTGCACTCGGGGATATGATCCTTGGCTTTTTTCTGATCCCCCTTCTGATCTCACCCTCTCGTTTGCCTTTTACCGCTCAATTCTCTCTTGTGGGTCCTTTTAAAGAACTAACTCAAGATTGAGCAAGTTTCTTTAGTTTGTGCGTCGGTTTAGAAATGGTTAAGGTATAAGATAAAGGATAGGCTAGAAAAAGTTAAGAAAGATGATAAAGTAATGGAATAAGAAAAGATGAAAGAAAAGGAAATGAAATAGTAAATAAGTGAAGATAACTTACAACTCAAGTTGCAACACTTACTATCTTCCTTCACAAGAAACAACAAGGATACCTCCTTCAAGTTTGATGTTGGGCAGATTGTAATATGCTTCTCTTTGAGTGTACTTTGCAACTTTGCTTCACTTTTTCTTTTGCTTTGAATTTTTTTCTTTTCTTTTCTTTCTTTTGCACTCCAAATTTGTTGTAGGAGTCTTTTCTTTTCTCTTTTGTTTTCTTCTTTCTTGTTGCTTTTTGTTGTAGCACTTTTAATGTCAATCCACCAAGGCTCTGATACCACTTGATGTGAGGCTAACCAGGCTTCTTCAATTATGGAGAAGTTGGCAACCTTGTTGTTTCCCGATCTAGGAGAGACACCAAATGCTACACCTTGGATTGAAAGTAATCTGCACAAAAGAAGAAGAATTGATTAAGTAATATGATAATTAAGAAATGAAAAGTAAATAGAAATGGAAAGATTTGAAATGGATAGAATAGTTATCAAAGTTGGGCTGCGGAAATATTGAATAAATCTCCTTCAAGTGATGTTGACTTCGGCCTCCAATGGTGGTGATGAAGTATACCTTGTTGATGAATGAAGGATGATTTAATGGTGATGAAATGGTAATGGAATGGTGATGATATAGGCGTGATAATGGTGATGGACAGATTGTATCTTATAAAACTAAGAAGGAACCAATGCTATAAAGGAGCAAAGACCCGTTTCTTATAAGTTCTATAAGGGATGGTATGAAAGGACTTTGACCCTCTAGTTATTTAAACTAGGAACAAGAAGTATCAATGAGGGAATGACGCCACAAGCTTTAGAAAAGGCTTGCTTAATCGATATAGTTCTAAAAAGAACTTGAAGAGAGAATAATCTCACAAAAGGATTTTAATTATCAAAGGGTTGAGTTCACAAATGAATGCCAAAGCCTATTTATAGTTTTGTAAAGGCTTGGCCGAATAAATAGATGCCTTTTCGGCAAAGTACATGTCTTAAAACGAAAATAAATGATGCTTGGATGAGGGGAGATGTCTTTGGCCGAATGGTTCCCATAACTCTTCATCTTGGCGCCAATTTGAAGCATGATGATGTTTAGGCCGAATAGAGAGAAGCCTTTTCATCTTGGCGCCTAATTCATTCACATGCAAAGCACATGGTTGGCTGGTCATGTGGCACTCACATGGTTGGTGTTGAATGCTTAAGGCGTGGACTCATCCATGGTGTGTAGATGAACAGCAACTTAGGCGTGACTTGGCATCAAACATGTGTCTAGGTGACTTGGCATTAATGGGGCAGCAACTTAATTATGAAAGGTCACATTTGTGTGAAAAAACCTTTCATCATTTGAGCTACTTCTCATGAGTTTGAGCTGAAGATGAGCTGGCCATAGATGAATTGCGTGAAGATGAGTCATAGGACAGCTCCTTGTGAAAGGTCACTTCTCGGATTGGCAACTCTTCGCGAAAAGGTACGAATTCACAAAATTTGACCTAGACCATATTTGTAGTGCTCTGTGTGGTGAAGATGATGGTGCAACTCTCCAGCTGAAATGAAGTCTCTAGCTAGCTCAAAAGTCCAGCTCAAGTGAGCTATGAGCTCGGGGGTCAGCTGACAACTTTTCACCATTTGTCCTTCATGATCTCCCAAGTCATCCTATGTAAGGTTTCCTAGCTCATTGACCTCAATTCTAGCTTTAAATCAGCTCCCATGTTGTGGCCGAACATGTACCTACAAAAGAAAGCATTTATAAGCTAAGTAATATAAGATATAAATATGTGATTCATAGATTATATTATATGTCAACATAAAACATGTTATATAATCTATAGTTTGGGGATGCATTCTTAAATGATTCAAAAGTTTTAATGCATTTAGTTGTAAGAGCTTCCCTGAATAGTTTGGCCCTTGATCGAGTTATTGGTCCTTGTGGCATTACTTCCATATCCTTTGAAGGTAGCGTTGGTGAACTCACATCATGAACTACCTTGGTAATGTTCTCTGAATTGGAATCTCCTTTGGATTTGTGCTTCGATTATCATTGCTTTCTTTAGTGTATCTTCAAGGTTTTCATATCCATGGAGATCAAGGAGATAAAGAAGACCAGTGATGTTTGAGTTTAAGTCGATGATGAATCTTGACATTTTGTCCTCTTCCTATTCGATATGTTAGCCCTATTGAGTAAGGACTACATCTCCTTGTAGTAATCTTCAACTGAACTTCTACATTGTCAAAGTCGATGTAGTCGTATATTAACTTCTCGTGTATAATGTGTCAGTAGGAATCGATTCCTCATGACGTATTTGAGTTCGGTCCAAGAAGTGATTGGTTGAATTTGGAAGTTATCGATCTTTTTTCTTGTTTGCATCCACCAAATGTGACCATATCCTTTGAATTCCAAGGTGATGAGGGGAATTTGTTCAGTTTGGGGGCAGTCATGGTATGTGAACATGAGATCAACTTTTCCTTCCCAATCGATGTACTTGTCCAGATCGTAGTCTCCTTTAAAAGACGGGATCGTGAACATTGGTTTTGCAAAGAGTTTGGGTGCTTGAAAATGTGGTTATGCTCGCTTGGGGCTAAATTTTCAACATTGTTTGGCCTTGGATTCTGGTTTGGTAGATCCAGTTGTAGTTTTTGTCGTTCTCTCAAGGCATTGTTAAGTTGATAAAATTGAGTTGTGAGTCGTTCAAGTGCGGCTAAGATAGCCGTAAGTGTCTCATTGTTATTGTCGCCCATCCTGCAATTATAGCACTCAAAAGAAGATTTTAAAGTAAAATAAAAATAAAAGAAAGTAAATTAAACAAAGCAAGAAACCTCACAAGTAAGTCCAAGAAAGTAACACAATGAGAGGCAAGTAAGTCGATCTTGTACTCTTTAAAACTCACTTTACCAAGTAGTCTTCCACAATTCGTATCAGAGTTTGATTACTAGCAAAGGCGATAAGAAAAACCTAAAAACTATCAGAGGCCAAACAAGGGTTAGACACCAAGAGAATGAGAATCCAAAGAAGTGAGTAAGGCTAACCATGCTTTTTCAATAATGGAGAAGTTGGTAGCCTTGTAGTTTCCTGTTCTAGGAGAGACACCAAATGCTACACTTTGAATTGAAAATAATATGCAAAAAATAAGACAAATTGATTAAATAATTTGATAATTAAGAAATGAAAAGAAAATGGAAAGAATTGAAATGGATAGAAATGTTATCAAAGAGGGTTACGAAAGTGTTGTTGAATTATCCTTTAAATGTAAAAGAATTCAGCCACCAATGGTGAGGATGCACATGACTATTGATGATAGATGATGGATAATTCAATGATAGATAAATGGTTAACTGATGGTGATGATATAGGCGTGAAATTGTGATGGAAGATGGTGATGATATAGGTGTGATATGGTGATAGAAGATGGTGATGGACAAATAGTATCTTATAAGACTAAGAAGGAACCAATGCTATAAAGGAGCAAAGACTCATTTCTTATAAGTCTTATAAGGGTTGGTAGTAAGGACTTTGACCCACTAGTTATAAGAACTAGGAACCAGAAGTATCAAGGGGAAGGAATGACACCACAAACTTAAGAATTAAGCTTGCTTAATCGATATAGTTCTAAAAAGAACTTGAAGAGAGAATAATCTCACAAGGATTTAATTTATCGAAGGGTTAAGTACAAATGATATGCCAAAGCCCTATTTATAGGCTTACATAGGTTTGGCCGAATAGTTATGTGTCCATTTGGCTAGATAAATGTCTTTTTAATGGAAATACATGTCTTAAAACGAAAATAAATGATGCTTGGATGAGGGGAAATGTCCTTGGCCGAATGGTTCCCTTATTGTTTATCTTGGCACCAACTTTGAAGCAATATAATGCTTTGGCAGAATAGAGAGAACCCCTTTCACTTTGCCACCCATTTCATCCACACGCATGGCACATGGGTGGCTGGTCATGAGGCACTCACATGGGTGGCATAGGGTGCTTATAGTGTGGCTTCTCCTTGGCGTGAAGATGAACAACAAACTAGGTGTGACTTGGCATCCAACTTGCATCTAGGTGACATGGAATTAATGGGGCAGCAACTTATTATGAAAGGTCACATTTGTGTGAGGCAACCTTTGATCATTTGAGCTACTTCCCATGGGTTTGAGCTGAAGTTGAGCTGGCCATAGATGAAGGTCATGTAGGTGAGTCTTAGGTTAGTTCCTTGTCAGAAGGCACCTCTTGGAATTGCATCTCTTTGCGAAAAGGTACGAATCCAAAAAAAATGAGCTAGACCATATTTGAAGTGCTACGTGTGGTGGTGATGATGGTGCATCTCTCCAACTGAAATGAAAAGTCCAGCTTAAGTGAGCTATAAGCTCGGCGGTCAGCTGGCAACTTTGTCCCAAAATGTTATTGATCTATCCTGAAGTTATCCTAGTAAGTTTCCATAGCTCATGGACTCCAATGCTAGCTTTAAGTCAGCTCCCATCATTTGGTCGAACATGTACCTACAAAAGAAAGCATATTATAAGTTAAGTAATACAAGATATAGTTATGTAAATATGGGGTTTATAATAATAACTTCATACATTCATAATATCATCATCATAGCTATAAATATAATGTATGTAAGCTATTATCATAACTATAGTATAAAGAAAGATTTAGTTAAAGAAAATCCCCCAATTGATTATTGTAAAAGGTTGGAGATGCAAGTCCATTTATGTTGCTGATTTGGATCACATCATCCCCCCTTCTTTAAAGTGATTTGTCCTCAAATTGAAGGGTAGTTTCTTTTCAACGTTCCTCCATTCCATAGTTGTTGTTTTGTCAAAAGTAGGGATTCCTTTAATAGAAACTTGCGTGAGATATACCCATGTAATTTTGTTTTGAACGTTTAGGTCCCTTGATATCCCAAAAGTGGTGTCTCCTAATACTCCAATAGGCATGATCATTGAGTCCTCATAGGTCATGTTCATTGGTCCTTCCAAGGACACGTCCTTTGAATGAAAAATTGTGTCCTTTTTTTGTTCAATGGACACGTCTTTTGGGTTTCAAAAGATCACGTCTCCTAAACCTTGATTTTGACAAATGGTGCCTCTTGGTACAACCTGCAAGTTAGAGAAAAAATCTGCATGTTCAAAGTTAGGATAATCATCTTCAACCTTGTATTCTGTCAATAGGCATTCTCGAATCAAAAACTTCGAAGAATAAGCACTTATTCTCGGATCAGTTCCCTCCGTGCTTGATGTTGTCTTTCCTTCCTTGAATAGGTACCCATCATGTCTATAGAACTTCTCAACTGCACCATTTTCACAAGACTTGTATTTCTCTCTAAAATCATGATCATTAGCATAGTAATCTTTAAGGAAAGAAAAACCAAGTAATTTAGAGTTCAAGGTGTTAAGAAGGACATACATGTGTAAAAGGGCATCTGCAACAACATTATCTTTACCTTTCTTGTAGTGAATGACGTATGGAAAGGCTCAAGAAATTCTACCCACTTGGCATGTCATTTGTTAAGTTTGTGTTGGCATTTGTTATGCTTCAATGCCTCGTGATCAGTATGGATAACAAACTACTTGGGCCATAGATAGTATTGCCACGTTTCTAATGCCCTTATAAGAGAATACATCTCTTTGTCATAAGTGGGGTAGTTTAGTGAAGCACCACTTAACTGTTCACTAAAGTATGTGACTAGTCGTCCCTCTTGAGTCAAAACGGAACCTATACCAATTCAAGAAGCATCACATTCTTTTTCAAAAGTTCTATCAAAATTAGGAAGTACCAGTAGCGTAGCATTAGTCAAGTATTCCTTGATGGCCATGAATGCTTCTTCATGTTCTTTGCCCCCATTCAAAGGTTTTCTTTTTAATTACCCCAGTTAAGGGAGAGGAAATAGAACTAAAGTTGGGCACAAATCTCTGGTAAAAACGTGCAAGTCCATGGAAACTTCTGACTTAGCTTATTGATGTAGGTCTTGGCCAATCCTGAATTGCTGTAATCTTTTCTGGATCTACTTTAAGTCCCTTTGAACTTACAATAAATCCTAAGAATGAAAGCTTATTAGTGTAAAAAGAGCAATTTTAAAGGTTGGCATAAAGCATTAGCTAGTACAAAGGGCATAACCAACCATTCGTACAATCCTTGCTTTTTTTTAAAGCAGTTTTCCATTCATATCCTTCTCGCATCCTAATATGATGATATCCACTTTTAAGGTCAATTTTGGAGAAGATGGTGGCACCACTTAGTTCATCCAGCATATTGTCAAGCCTTGGAGTTGGATGTCGATATTTGATGGTGATCTGATTAATTGCTCAGCAATCTACGCACATTCTCCGTGAACCATCATTCATTGGTACAAGCAAAACGAGAACAACACATGGGCTTATGCTTTCTCGAATGTACCCCTTTTCCATTAACTCACCAACCTATTTTTGAAGTTCCTTTATTTCCTCCGGATTGCTTCTATAGGCTGATTTATTTTGAATGGTAGCACCGGGAATGAAATCGATTTGATGTCCAATCCCTCGAAGGGGTGGAAGTTGATGTGATCCTGTCTAGCACCAATTTTATTCATGACATACTCACATCATTGAAGATCCATCAAATTTAATCTAAGGGAGTTCTACCTTACTTTATCTTAAATTTACTCATTTATGCATTATGTATTATTATGAGCGTACATTTCATATTAGACTATACTTGAATTATCAAAACATGAGCATTCATTCATTATGTCATATGGTTTGCATCATTGATTGATATTCAAACATATAATTTATAGTTATAATAATAATATTCATTATCATATGATGCATGAGTTATTATTATAACCCATAACACACATTTTTATCTTATACTCATTATATAAGTTTATATACTTAGTTTATTTCCTTATGTTATGTATGTAGGTACATTCGACCAATACTTGGGGAGCTAAATGGAGCATGCAACAACAAGGAAACTTATATGGGAACGATTAGGAGAGCATAAGGAGCAAATTGGTGAAAAGTTGTCCGGAGGCCCGTGAACTCATAGCTGGATTGAGCTGAAGATTTGAGCTACAAGATGACCTCATTTCAGCTGGGGAGTTGCATCATCATCATAACCACTTAGGACACTTCAAATATTTCCTAAGTCAAAATTTGTGAAATCGTACCTTTTCGCGAATAGTTGCCACCTTAGGAGGTACCTTTTCACAAGGAGTTGCCCAAACGTTCACCATGTTACAAGTCATCTAAGGCTAGCTCATTTTTAGCTCATTCACACCAAAAGTAGCTCAAACATGAAGGGTTATGTTTTCCAAACATTGTGACCTTTCATGAATGATGCTGCCCATAAAGATGTCCATTCAATTATGAGCACGTTGGTGAAGAATTTACATCCATTGGAAGCTTAAATAATCAAGGAACATGAGATAGGGCTTCATACATATTCGACAACAACACATGCTATGCACATGAGAGCTTTTGGTGCTAACATGAGGAGGCACATCATCATTTGGCCAAAGTGATGTGAGGCTAACCAGGCTTCTTCAATTATGGAGAAGTTGGCAACCTTGTTGTTTCCCGATCTAGGAGAGACACCAAATGCTACACCTTGGATTGAAAGTAATCTGCACAAAAGAAGAAGAATTGATTAAGTAATATGATAATTAAGAAATGAAAAGTAAATAGAAATGGAAAGATTTGAAATGGATAGAATAGTTATCAAAGTTGGGCTGCGGAAATGTTGAATAAATCTCCTTCAAGTGATGTTGACTTCGGCCTCCAATGGTGGTGATGAAGTATACCTTGTTGATGAATGAAGGATGATTTAATGGTGATGAAATGGTAATGGAATGGTGATGATATAGGCGTGATAATGGTGATGGACAGATTGTATCTTATAAAACTAAGAAGGAACCAATGCTATAAAGGAGCAAAGACCCGTTTCTTATAAGTTCTATAAGGGATGGTATGAAAGGACTTTGACCCTCTAGTTATTTAAACTAGGAACCAGAAGTATCAATGAGGGAATGACGCCACAAGCTTTAGAAAAGGCTTGCTTAATCGATATAGTTCTAAAAAGAACTTGAAGAGAGAATAATCTCACAAAAGGATTTTAATTATCAAAGGGTTGAGTTCACAAATGAATGCCAAAGCCTATTTATAGTTTTGTAAAGGCTTGGCCGAATAAATAGATGCCTTTTCGGCAAAGTACATGTCTTAAAACGAAAATAAATGATGCTTGGATGAGGGGAGATGTCTTTTGCCGAATGGTTCCCATAACTCTTCATCTTGGCGCCAATTTGAAGCATGATGATGTTTAGGCCGAATAGAGAGAAGCCTTTTCATCTTGGCGCCTAATTCATTCACATGCAAAGCACATGGGTGGCTGGTCATGTGGCACTCACATGGTTGGTGTTGAATGCATAAGGCGTGGACTCATCCATGGTGTGTAGATGAACAGCAACTTAGGCGTGACTTGGCATCAAACATGTGTCTAGGTGACTTGGCATTAATGGGGCAGCAACTTAATTATGAAAGGTCACATTTGTGTGAAACAACCTTTCATCATTTGAGCTACTTCTCATGAGTTTGAGCTGAAGATGAGCTGGCCATAGATGAATTGCGTGAAGATGAGTCATAGGACAGCTCCTTGTGAAAGGTCACTTCTCGGATTGGCAACTCTTCGCGAAAAGGTACGAATTCACAAAATTTGACCTAGACCATATTTGTAGTGCTCTGTGTGGTGAAGATGATGGTGCAACTCTCCAGCTGAAATGAAGTCTCTAGCTAGCTCAAAAGTCCAGCTCAAGTGAGCTATGAGCTCGGGGGTCAGCTGACAACTTTTCACCATTTGTCCTTCATGATCTCCCAAGTCATCCTATGTAAGGTTTCCTAGCTCATTGACCTCAATTCTAGCTTTAAATCAGCTCCCATGTTGTGGCCGAACATGTACCTACAAAAGAAAGCATTTATAAGCTAAGTAATATAAGATATAAATATGTGATTCATAGATTATATTATATGTCAACATAAAACATGTTATATAATCTATAGTTTGGGGATGCATTCTTAAATGATTCAAAAGTTTTAATGCATTTAGTTGTAAGAGCTTCCCTGAATAGTTTGGCCCTTGATCGAGTTATTGGTCCTTGTGGCATTACTTCCATATCCTTTGAAGGTAGCGTTGGTGAACTCACATCATTCCCCCCTTCTTTTAAGCGATTTGTCCCCAAATTGTCATCATCCTTGATTGGAGATAGATCTGCTATATTGAAGGTGGCACTTACATTGTATTCTCCAGGAAGATCCAACTTGTATGCATTGTCATTAATTTTCTCAATGATTTGGAAAGGACCGTCTCCTCTTTGTAAAAGCTTAGATTTCCTTTTAGTAGGAAACCTTTCTTTTCGCAAATGCAGCCATACCCAATCTCCAACTTCCAAATGGAGTGGTTTTCGTCCCTTGTTGGCTTGTTGCTCATACTGTTTTGTTCTTCTCTCAATATTATTCCGAACTTGTTCATGTAATTTCTTGATGAACTCAGCCTTGTTCTTGCCATCCTTGTTAACCATTTGTTCTTGGGGTAGAGGGAGAAGATCTAAAGGAGTTAAGGGATTGAATCCATACACTACCTCAAATGGTGAAGTTTTTGTGGCTGAATGAACTGACCGATTGTAAGCGAATTCAACATGTGGTAAGCAATCTTCCCAAGTCTTGATGTTTTTCTTGATGATGGCTCTCAACAATGTTGATAATACTCTGTTGACTACCTCCGTTTGCCCATCAGTTTGGGGGTGACAGGTGGTTGAAAACAACAATTTAGTTCCAAGTTTGTTCCATAATGTCCTCCAGAAATGGCTAAGGAACTTGACATCTCGATCAGAAACAATTGTTCTTGGTATGCCGTGCAATCTTACAACTTCTTTGAAGAATAGATTAGCCACATGGGTTGCATCGTCGGTTTTGTGACATGGTATGAAATGGGCCATTTTGGAGAACCTGTCAACCACCACAAATATAGAATCTCGCCCATTTCTTGTTTTTGGCAAACCCATCACAAAATCCATGGAAATATCAACCCATGGTACTATAGGAATGGGAAGAGGTATGTAAAGTCCATGAGGCATGACCTTCGACTTAGCCTTTTTGCAAACGATGCATCTATCACAAATCCTTTCAACATACCTTTTCATCTTAGGCCAGTAGAGATGTTCTTTCAAGATTGCCAATGTCTTACCAATTCCAAAATGCCCCATGAGTCCTCCTTCATGTGCTTCTCGTACCAATACTTCTCGAAAGGAGCCTTGTGGAATGCACAGCCTTTCTTCCTTGAATAGATAACCATCATGTCTATAGAATTTCTCCACTGCACCTTTTTCACAAGACTTGTATTTCTCTCCAAAATCATGGTCATTAACATAATAATCTTTAAGGAAAGAAAATCCAAGTAACTTAGAATCCAAAGTGTTAAGAAGAACATACCTTCGTGAAAGGGCATCTGCAACAACATTCTCTTTTCCTTTCTTGTAATGAATGACGTATGGAAAGGATTCAAGAAATTCTACCCACTTGACATGTCGTTTGTTGAGTTTGTGTTGGCCTTTAATATGCTTCAATGCCTCATGATCAGTATGGATGACAAACTCCTTGGGCCATAGATAGTGTTGCCATGTTTCTAAAGCCCTTATAAGAGAATACATTTCTTTGTCATAAATGGGGTAGTTTAGTGAAGCACCACTTAACTTTTCACTAAAGTATGCAACTGGTCGTCCCTCTTGAGTCAAAACGGCACCTATACCAATTCCAGAAGCATCACATTCTATTTCAAAGGTTTTATCAAAATTAGGAAGTACCAGAAGTGGTGCTTTAGTCAAACAATCCTTAATGGCCATAAATGCTTCTTCTTGTTCTTTGCCCCATTCAAAAGTGGAATTCTTTTTAATTACCCCAGTTAAGGGAGAGGCAATAGAACTAAAGTTGGGCACAAATCTCCGGTAAAAACTTGCAAGTCCATGGAAACTTCTGACTTGACTTATTGATGTAGGTCTCGGCCAATCTTGAATTGCTTTAATCTTTTCCGGATCTACTTCAAGTCCCTGTGAACTTACAATAAATCCTAAGAAGGCAAGCTTGTTAGTGCAAAAAGAACATTTTTGAAGGTTGGCATAAAGTTTCTCTTTTTGGAGAGTTTCAAGTACTGACCTTAAATGTTGCACATGGTCATCCAAAGTATGGCTATAAATCAAAATATCATCAAAATAGACCACACAAAACTTACCAATAAAAGCCCGGAGTACATGGTTCATCAACCTCATGAAAGTACTAGGTGCATTGGTTAGTCCAAAGGGCATAACCAACCATTCGTACAATCCTTGCTTTGTTTTGAAAGCGGTCTTCCATTCATCTCCTTCTCGCATCCTAATCTGATGATATCCACTTTTAAGATCAATTTTAGAGAAGATGGTGGCACCACTTAGTTCATCCAGCATATCGTCTAGCCTTGGAATTGGGTGTCGGTATTTGATAGTGATCTGATTAACTGCTCTGCAATCTACACACATTCTCCATGAACCATCCTTCTTTGGCACAAGCAAAACGGGAACAGCGCATGGACTTAGGCTTTCTCGAATGTACCCCTTTTCCATTAACTCTCCAACCTGTTTTTGAAGTTCCTTTGTTTCCTCTGGATTACTTCTATAGGCTGGTTTGTTTGGGATAGTTGCACCGGGAATGAAATCGATTTGATGTTCAATTCCTCAAAGGGGTGGAAGTCCTCTTGGTATATCTTCTGGAAACATGGTTTTAAATTCCTGTAAAAGAGAAACAATAGAAGAAGGCAAACCTTCTTGGAGATTAGTTAAAAGTAGACTTTCCTTGTACATTAGTACAATGAAAGCCTTATGTGACAACAAGTGTTTCCGAATCTCCTTTCTTCCAGCATAGATGTTCAATGCTTTAGTCGTCTCTTTTTCATTGTTTTTGAATGAATCCATGCTTTTCTTCAAATGAATCTGATCTTCATTCACTTGACTAGGAGATAGTGGCGTCAAAGTGAATTTCTTATCATTATGAATGATAGTATATCTGTTGGTAAACCCATCATGGATTGCTCTTCGGTCAAATTGCCATGGTCTTCCCAAAAGTATATGTCCAGCATCCATTGGTACAACATCACAGAGAACTTCATCTTGATATTTACCAATTGAAAATGGAATGACAACTTGCTTTGTGATTCTTACTTCTCCACCGTCATTTAGCCATTGAAGTTTATATGGATTTGGATGCTTAGAAGTCTTCAGGCCAAGTTTTTCCACCATAAGAGTGCTTGCAACGTTCGTACAACTTCCTCCATCGATGATCATGAAACAAACTTTGTTGTTTACATGACAACGAGTATGAAAAATGTTTTCTCTTTGGTCATCTTCTATGATTTGAGTGCTTAAAGCCTTTTTGATGACAAAAACTTGTCTCAAATCTGAATGGAAATCAAACAATTCTTGTGACATGGTTAGTAAAATAAAAGATTAAATTAAAACCTTACCAGCACACTCACAAAACCTCTCTTGATCACTCCAAAGAAAATTTCAGATTGCACTCCACTCACTCTCGTGTTTGCACTCGGGGATATGATCCTTGGCTTTTTCTGATCCCCCTTCTGATCTCACCCTCTCGTTTGCCTTTTACCGTTCAATTCTCTCTTGTGGGTCCTTTTAAAGAACTAACTCAAGATTGAGCAAGTTTCTTTAGTTTGTGCGTCGGTTTAGAAATGGTTAAGGTATAAGATAAAGGATAGGCTAGAAAAAGTTAAGAAAGATGATAAGGTAATGGAATAAGAAAAGATGAAAGAAAAGGAAATGAAATAGTAAATAAGTGAAGATAACTTACAACTCAAGTTGCAACACTTACTATCTTCCTTCACAAGAAACAACAAGGATACCTCCTTCAAGTTTGATGTTGGGCAGATTGTAATATGCTTCTCTTTGAGTGTACTTTGCAACTTTGCTTCACTTTTTCTTTTGCTTTGAATTTTTTTCTTTTCTTTTCTTTCTTTTGCACTCCAAATTTGTTGTAGGAGTCTTTTCTTTTCTCTTTTGTTTTCTTCTTTCTTGTTGCTTTTTGTTGTAGCACTTTTAATGTCAATCCACCAAGGCTCTGATTACCGCTTGATGTGAGGCTAACCAGGCTTCTTCAATTATGGAGAAGTTGGCAACCTTGTTGTTTCCCGATCTAGGAGAGACACCAAATGCTACACCTTGGATTGAAAGTAATCTGCACAAAAGAAGAAGAATTGATTAAGTAATATGATAATTAAGAAATGAAAAGTAAATAGAAATGGAAAGATTTGAAATGGATAGAATAGTTATCAAAGTTGGGCTGCGGAAATGTTGAATAAATCTCCTTCAAGTGATGTTGACTTCGGCCTCCAATGGTGGTGATGAAGTATACCTTGTTGATGAATGAAGGATGATTTAATGGTATGAAATGGTAATGGAATGGTGATGATATAGGCGTGATAATGGTGATGGACAGATTGTATCTTATAAAACTAAGAAGGAACCAATGCTATAAAGGAGCAAAGACCCGTTTCTTATAAGTTCTATAAGGGATGGTATGAAAGGACTTTGACCCTCTAGTTATTTAAACTAGGAACCAGAAGTATCAATGAGGGAATGACGCCACAAGCTTTAGAAAAGGCTTGCTTAATCGATATAGTTCTAAAAAGAACTTGAAGAGAGAATAATCTCACAAAGGATTTTAATTATCAAAGGGTTGAGTTCACAAATGAATGCCAAAGCCTATTTATAGTTTTGTAAAGGCTTGGCCGAATAAATAGATGCCTTTTCGGCAAAGTACATGTCTTAAAACGAAAATAAATGATGCTTGGATGAGGGGAGATGTCTTTGGCCGAATGGTTCCCATAACTCTTCATCTTGGCGCCAATTTGAAGCATGATGATGTTTAGGCCGAATAGAGAGAAGCCTTTTCATCTTGGCGCCTAATTCATTCACATGCAAAGCACATGGGTGGCTGGTCATGTGGCACTCACATGGTTGGTGTTGAATGCTTAAGGCGTGGACTCATCCATGGTGTGTAGATGAACAGCAACTTAGGCGTGACTTGGCATCAAACATGTGTCTAGGTGACTTGGCATTAATGGGGCAGCAACTTAATTATGAAAGGTCACATTTGTATGAAACAACCTTTCATCATTTGAGCTACTTCTCATGAGTTTGAGCTGAAGATGAGCTGGCCATAGATGAATTGCGTGAAGATGAGTCATAGGACAGCTCCTTGTGAAAGGTCACTTCTCGGATTGGCAACTCTTCGCGAAAAGGTACGAATTCACAAAATTTGACCTAGACCATATTTGTAGTGCTCTGTGTGGTGAAGATGATGGTGCAACTCTCCAGCTGAAATGAAGTCTCTAGCTAGCTCAAAAGTCCAGCTCAAGTGAGCTATGAGCTCGGGGGTCAGCTGACAACTTTTCACCATTTGTCCTTCATGATCTCCCAAGTCATCCTATGTAAGGTTTCCTAGCTCATTGACCTCAATTCTAGCTTTAAATCAGCTCCCATGTTGTGGCCGAACATGTACCTACAAAAGAAAGCATTTATAAGCTAAGTAATATAAGATATAAATATGTGATTCATAGATTATATTATATGTCAACATAAAACATGTTATATAATCTATAGTTTGGGGATGCATTCTTAAATGATTCAAAAGTTTTAATGCATTTAGTTGTAAGAGCTTCCCTGAATAGTTTGGCCCTTGATCGAGTTATTGGTCCTTGTGGCATTACTTCCATATCCTTTGAAGGTAGCGTTGGTGAACTCACATCACAAAGAGAGGAAAAATGGCACCAAGATGAACCAACATGCATATTCAGCCAAGGAAGATGTCTTCCCACCCTTAGCCGAAACATTAAGTCCCTCCATGAAGGGTTAGCAAAACCATTACAAGCCCAAAGGACTCAACCATTCATTTTAAACAATATGTACTTCCATCTAAAGTCATGTATCAACTGAATACCTATGTAACCATTCGACCAAGCCCTCTCATTTTCTATAAATAGAGAGGCTTACCATAATTTATACTTATCTCATCTCATATATAAAAATTACTCTTGTGAGTTAATTTCTCTCCAAAGTTCTATGTGAACTTTATCGATTAAACAAGTATAATTCCTATACTTGTGGCGTCATTCCTTCCATCCTCATTCCAAAATTCCTAGATTAATATCTAGTGGGTTGAAGACATTATCACCACCCCTCAAGCAAGTTTGTGAAGATTGGGATTGTGTTCCATAACATTGTTTCATCTTTGGCGTGTTTGAGATACAACATCACCACAATCTTTATTTCATCATCAACCATCATCAACATCCTTCATCAAGACCATACCAACTTCATTCTTCCGCAGCCATCTCCTTTCTATCTTTATTTCATTTCTTTATATTTCCATTATTTTTATTATTATCCATTTCTTAATTCCACCATTAATTTTATTTTTCTTTCTTATTTTTATTGCAGCCAATCTTATAATTCAAGGACATCAGTACTTGTCAATCCTAGATTGGGGAACAATAAGGCTATCTACTCTCTTCCATCAAAGCGTGTAGATCAGCCTACATCAAGTGGTAATCAGAGCATAGTTGGATTGACAACAAAAGTGTCTTTGGCGTGCAAAAAGACTCCTACATCAAAATTGGCGTACAAAAAGAAAGAAAAGACAAAAAAAATTCAGAAAAGAAGAAAAGAAAAAGAAGAATTTCAAAAAGAAAGCAAAGCCATGGAAAGTGTGCTATACCATTGTAAGTACATCAAAGAGGCCTATCTACACTGAGAGAAGATAACCTTATTATTTCTTGAGAAAGTTTGCAGTAAGTGTTGTTTCTTGAATTGTAAGTCACCTCTTCTTTTTCCATCCTTTCATTTTCCTTGTCTTCAACCAATTCCTTCTTTTAATACATTAATAATTTTCTTCTACCTTTCCATTTTTTTATTCCTTTCTTCCTTAACCTATTTGTAGCCAACGCACACAAGTAGAGAATTAACTTGTTCTAATTTCGAGTAAGTTCTTCAAAGGACTTAGCAAGAGAAATTGAGTGGAAAAAGGCAATTGAGAGAGTCAGATCAGAAGGGCAATTATTAAAAGCCAAGATATATTCCCGAGAGTAAACACGAGTGTTGAGTGGAGTGATCTTATCTTTTCTTTGGAGTGAAGTTTGTGAGGCCTTGTGAGTGTACTGGAAAGGTTTTAATTTTTCTTTATTTTTTTACTAACAATGTTTTGTGATTTTTCATCTTTCCAAACCTTGGAGGACGAACAGTAAAGAACAAATACATTTCACAATTGTTGCCATGTAAATGGTAAAGTGTGTCTTGTATCTATTGATGGAGGGAGTTGTACAAACATTGCAAGAAAATACATGGTGAACAAATTGGGGCTTATGACAATTAAACATTCCAGTCCATATGACTTGCAATGGTTGAATGACGAGGAAGAGTTGAAGGTCACTGAACAAGTACTTGTGTCATTCTCACTTGGAAGTTACAAAGAAGAGATTCTATGTGATGTGGTGCATATGCATACGAGTCACATACTCTTGGGGAGGCCATGGTAATTTGACAAGCAGGCTATCCATAATGGTTTCACAAACCGATACTCTTTCTTTCACAATGAAAGGAAAATCATGTTGACTCCACTTTCACCAAACTGAGTAAATGAAGATCAAAACAGCTTGAAGAAGAACATTGAAGCAATGAAAGAACAACTTAAAGACCATGCAACTGAAGAATGTTTGGAGAAAAATTCAAATGAACAAAAGCATTTTGAAGTTGAACAAAATGTTGAAGTTGAAAATGATGAACAGAGAGTGAATGCAGAAATCATTTGAATTGAAAATAAGAGAATTGAAAAGAATGAAGTTGGAGGAAAAGAGGAGAGTGAAGAACAATTTTTATCTAACCTTACTTCTTCTCCTATTTTCTCTTTTGTTTTGCAGGATAATTCAAGAGATATATCTTTTCAAGGAGATGATTCAAAAATCATGGCTTTTGGAAAACCAAAAGATATGACTTTCGAAGAACCAATAGCCATGACTTTTGGTGATTCACAAAACATGTCTCTTAATATTTCAAAGGTTATGCCATTTGATGTTCCAAAAGAAGCATCACTTGAAGTTCCAAGAGTTGTGTTCATTGAAATTCCAAGTTCATTGCCAAACCAGAAAAGAATTCAGCAACCAACTCCCATTAAACATCCACCCTGGTTTGATATTTCCTTTCATCAAATCTGTTCATGTCTATGGTATTATCTTATCAATTTTTGATGACAAGGTCATTCGAGAATGCTTATGGACGAGACAAGAGATCAAGGATGATTATTCTAACCATGAAATTACAGAAATTTTCTTTGATTTGCAGGACAATCTAAAAGGCACAACTTGTCAAGTGAAAGAGCCAAGAGGTGTGATTAATAAAGGCTTAAAGGATGTGACTCTCCAAGAACATAAGGCTGTGACTTTTCAATCAAAGGACATGATCCTTGGAGGACCAAAGAATGTGTCTTTTAGAATGCCAAAAGTTATGAATGTTCAAAGAAACATTACTTGTGATTCAAAAGACATCACTCTTGGCCATCCAAAAGATGTGAATAGGGAGTATACTTTCAACCTAACAAAGATTCATAATTCCCTTACTTATGAAAGTCTTTTTTCTTTTCAGGACAAAGAGGTTCAAGGTACTTATTCAAGGTTCACGACTTTTCACAAGGATCCTTTCATAGATCTTTTCGAAAGGGAATGTCTTGAACAAGTTGCTATTGAATGGATATATTTTGAAGACAAACCAACAACGTTTGAATGGAAAGACACTAAGGAGAAGTTACCTTTCGATTTGAGGACAAATCGCCTAAAAGAAGGGGAGGATGATGTGATCTAGCACCAATTTTATTCATGACATACGCACATCATTGAAGATCCATCAAGTTTAATCTAAGGAAGTTCTACCTTACGTTATCTTAAATTTACTCATTATGTATTATTATGAGAATACATTTTCATATTAGACTATACTTGAATTATCAAAACATGAGCATTCATTCATTATGTCATATGGTATGCATCATTGATTGATATTCAAACATATAATTTATAGTTATAATAATAATAATAATATTCATTATCATATGATGCATGGGTTATTATTATAACCCATAGCACACATTTTTATCTTATACACATTATATAATTTATATACTTAATTTATTTCCTTATGTTATGTATGTAGGTACATTCTACATTGGAGCTAAATAGAGCATGCAATAGTAAGGAAACTTATATGGGGACGATTAGGATAGTATAAAGAGCAAATTGGTGAAAAGTTATCTAGAGGCCCGTGAGCTCATAGCTGGATTGAGATGAAGATTTGAGCTACAAGATGACCTCATTTCAGCTGGGGAGCTACACCGTCATCATAACCACTTAGGACACTTCAAATATGTCCTATGTCAAAATTTGTGAAATCGTACCTTTTAGCGAATAGTTGCCATCTCAGGAGGTACCTTTTCATAAGGAGCTACCCAAACGTTCACCATGTTACAAGTCATCTAAGGCTAGCTCATTTTCAGCTCATTCACATCCAAAGTAGCTTAAACATGAAGGGTTATCTTTTCCAAACATTGTGACCTTTCATGAATGATGTTGCCCATAAAGATGCCCATTCAATTATGAGCTCGTTGGTGAAGAATTTACATCCATTGAAGGCTTAAATCATCACGGAATATGAGATAGGGCTCCATACCTATTCGGCCACAATGCATGCTATTTAGATTAGAGCTTTTGGCGCCAACATGAGGAGGCACATCACTATTCAGCCAAAGAGAGGAAAAGTGGCGCCAAGATGAAACAACATGTATATTTGTCCAAGGGAGATGTCTTCCCACCCTTAGCCGAAATATTAAGTCCCTCCATGAAGGGTTAGGCGAACCATCACAAGCCCAAAGGACTCAACCATTCATTTTAAGCATTATGTACTTCCATCTAAAGTCATGTACCAACCGAATACCTATGTAACCATTTGGCCAAGCCCTCTCATTTTCTATAAATAGAGAGGCTTACCATCATTTGTACTTATCTCATCTCATATATAAAAATTCCTCTTGTGAGTTAATTTCTCTCCAAAGTTCTTTGTGAACTTTATCGATTAAACAAGTATAATTCCTATACTTGTGGTTCCATTCCTTCCATCCTGATTTCAAAATTCCTAGATTAATAACTAGTGGGTTGAAGACACTATCACCACTCCTCAAGCAAGTTTGTGAAGATCGGGATTGTGCTCTTTAGCATTGTTTCATCTTTGGCATGTTTGAGATACAACATCACCACCATCTTCATTTCATCATCAACATCCTTCATCAAGACCAAACCAACTTCATTCTTCCGCACCCATCTCCTTTCTATCTTTATTTCATTTCTTTCTATTTCCATTATTTTTATTATTATCCATTTCTTAATTCCACCATTAATATTATTTTTCTTTCTTATTTTCATTGTAGCCAATCTTATAATTCAAGGACATCAGTACTTGTCAATCCTAGATCGGGGCACAATAAGGCTATCTACTCTATTCTATCAAAGCGTGTCGATATGATGTGATCCTGTCTAGCTCCAATTTTCTCCATGACTTGATCACACCATGGATGTTATTCAAATCTGGTTCTAAGGGAGTTCTACCTTACTTTATTTTATATTTACTTATTTGTACATTATATATTATTATGAGCATACATTTGCATATTAGACTATACTTGAATTATCATAACATGTGCATTCATTCATTATGTGGTTTGCATCATTGATTGATATTTAAGCATATAATCTATAGTTATAATAATAATATTCATTCATTAACATATGATGTATGAGTTATTATTATAACCTATAGTCCACATCTTTATATTATAAGTTATTTAAATATTTAGCTTATATTATGCTTTCTTTTGTATGTGCATATTCGACCACATGATGGGAGCTGACTTAAAGATAGCATTGGAGTCCAAGAGCTATGGAAACTTGACTAGGACAACTCCAGGACAGCTCAAGAACATTTTGCGACAAAGTTGCCAGTTGACTCCTGAGCTCATAGCCCACTTGATCTGGACTTTTGAGGTAGCTAGAGACTTCATTTCAGCTGGAGAGTTGCACCATCATCTTCACCACATAGAGTACTATAAATATGGTCTAGGTCAATTTTTGTGGATTCGTATTTTTCCTTAAGAGTTGGCATTCCGAGAAGTGCCTTTTCACAAGGAGCTGTCCTATGACTTATACACATGTCCTTCATCAATGGCCAGCTCAACTTCAGCTCAAACTCATGGGAAGTAGCTCAAATGATGAAAGGTTGTCTCACACAAATGTGACCTTTCATAATTAGTTGCTGCCCCATTGATGCCATGTCACCTAGATGCAAGTTTGATGCCAAGCCACGCCTAAGTTACTGCTCAAATTCACACCAAGAAGAAGCCATACCATAAGCCCCTATGCCACCCATATGAGTGTCTCATGAACAGCCCACACATGTGCCATGCATATGGATGAAATGGGCGCCAAAATGAAGAGGCTTCTAACCATTCGGTCAAAGCATCATCTTGTTTCAAATTGGTGCCAAGATGAAGAGATAGGGGAACCATTCGGCCAAAGACATCTGGATGTGATCCTGTCTAGCTCCAAATTTCTCCATGATTTGATCACACCATGGAGGTTATTCAAATCTGGTTCTAAGGGAGTTCTACCTTACTTTATCTTATATTTACTTATTTATGCACTATATATTATTATAAGCATACAATTTCATATTAGACTATGCTTGAATTATCATAACATGTGCATTCATTCATTATGTCATATGGTTTGCATCATTGATTGATATTCATGCATATAATCTATAGTTGTAATAATAATATTCATTCATTATCGTATGATGCATGAGTTATTATTATAACCTATAGTTCACATCTTTATAATATGCACATTCTTATTACTTTATAATAATTCATATTACTTAGCTTATAAAAGCTTTGTTTTGTAGGTACATCATGGGAGCTGACTTAAAGCTAGAATTGGAGTCAATAAGCTTGGAAATATTACATAGGATGACTCGGGAGATCATGAAGAACAAATGGTGAAAAGTTGCTAGCTGACCCCCGAGCTCATAGCTCACTTGAGATGGACTTTTGAGCTAGCTAGAGACTTCATTTCAGCTGGAGAGTTGCACCATCATCTTCACCACACAGAGCACTACAAATATGGTATAGGTCAATTTTTGTGGATTCGTACCTTTCCGCGAAGAGTTGCCATTCCGAGAAGTGCCTTTTCACAAGGAGCTGTCCTATGACTTGTACACATGTCCTTCATCTATGGCCAGCTCAACTTCAGCTCAAACTCATGGGAAGTAGCTCAAATGATGAAAGGTTGTTTCACACAAATGTGACCTTTCATAATTAGTTGCTGCCCCATTGATGCCATGTCACCTAGACACATGTTTGATGCCAAGTCACGCCTAAGTTGATGTTCATCTTCACGCCATGGAGGAGTCTACGCCTTAAGCATTCTACACCATCCATGTGAGTGCCACATGACCAGCCACCCATGTGCTTTGCATGTGAATGAAATAGGTGCCAAAATGAAGAGGCTTCTCTCTATTCGGCCTAAACATCATCATACTTCAAGTTGGCGCCAAGATGAAGAGATATGGGAACCATTCGGCCAAAGACATCTCCCGTCATCCAAGTATCATTTATTTTCTTTTTAAGACATGTACTTTGCCGAAAAGGCATGTATTTATTCGGCCAAGCCTTTACAAATCTATAAATAGGCTTTGGAATTCATTTGTAAACTACACCCTTTGATATTAAAAAATCCTTTGTGAGATTATTCTCTCTTCAAGTTCTTTTTAGAACTATATCGATTAAGCTAGACTTTCTAAAGCTTGTGGCGTCATTCCCTCCTTGATACTTCTGGTTCCTAGTTCTTATAACTAGAGGGTCAAAGTCCTTTCTTCCCATCCCTTGTAAGACTTATAAGAAACGAGTCTTTGCTCTTTATAGCATTGGTTCTTTCTTAGTTTTATAAGATACTATTTCCATCCCCATAATCCATCTTCCATTATCACGCCTATATCATCACCATAGTCCATTACCATATCACGCCTATATCATCACCAAATTCTCAAATTTCCAATTCTTCATCTTTGAATTATCCTTCATCATCAACAAGACATTCGTCCATCATCACAATTAGAGGCCGAATCCATCATCACTTGAAGGATCATTCTACAACACTTCCGCAGCCCTTCTTTGATAACTATTCTATCCATTTCAATTCTTTCCATTTCTATTTCCTTTCTTTATTATTCATTTATTTAACCAATAATTCTTCTTTTGTGCAGATTATTTTTCAATTCAAGGTGTAGCATTTGGTGTCTTTCCTAGATTGAGAAACAACAAGGTTGCCAACTTCTCCATAATTGAAGAAGCCTGGTTAGCCTTACATCACATCTCCCCTCATCCAAGCATCATTTATTTTCATTTTAAGACATGTACTTTGTCGAAAAGGCATATATCTATTCAGCCAAGCCTTTACAAACCTATAAATAGGCTTTGGCATTCATTTGTAAACATAACCCTTTTATAATATAAAACTCTTTGTGAGATTAATTCTCTCTTCAAGTTATTTTAGAACTATATTGATTAAGCAAGCTTAATTCTTAAGTTTGTGGTGTCATTCCTTCCCCTTGATACTTCTGGTTCCTAGTTCTTATAACTAGCAGGTCAAAGTCCTTACTACCATCCCTTATAAGACTTATAAGAAACGAGTCTTTGTTCTTTATAACATTGGTTCCTTCTTAGTTTTATAAGATACTATTTCCATCTCCATAACTCATCACCTTCACGCCAAATCTATCACCATTCCAATACCATCTTCATCACAAATTAAAACATCCTTCTTTCATCATTAAGGCATATGACCAGCAACATCATTGGTGGCCGAATTCTCTTGCATTGAAGGATAAATCAACATTACTTCTGCAACCCATCTTTGATAACATTCATTTCCATTTCAATTCTTTCCATTTCCATTTACTTTTCATTTCTTAATTATCATATTACTTAATCAATTCTTCTTTTGTGCAGATTACTTTCAATCCAAGTTGTAGCATTTGGTGTCTCTCCTAGATCGGGCAACAACAAGGTTGCCAACTTCTCCATCATTGAAGAAGCCTGGTTAGCCTTACATCAAGTGGTATCAAAGCTTTGTTGGATTGATATTCAAAGTACTGCAACAAAAGCGAAAAAGAAAAAAAATAGAAGAAAAGACTCCGACATCAAATTTGGAGTGCAAAAGAAAGAAAGCAAAAAGAAGAATCAAAAGCAAAGAAAAAGTGAAGAAAGTTGCAAAGTATACTCAAAGAGAAGCACAAAACAATATGTCCCAACATCAAACTTGAAGGAGGTATCCTTGTTGTTTCTTGTGAAGGAAGATAGTAAGTGTTGCAACTTGAGTTGTAAGTTATCTTCATTTTTTCTTACTATTTCATATCTTATTTCTTTCATCTTTTCTTATTTCATTTCCTTATCCTTTTCTTAACCTTTTCTATCCTACCCTTATCATAACCATTTCTAGACCCTAACCATTTTTTTAAGCCGACACACAAACTAAAAAACTTGCTCAATCTTGAGTTAGTTCTTTAAAAGGACCTACAAGAGAGAATCGAGTGGAAAAAGGCATACGAGAGGGTGAGATTAGAAGGGGGATCAGAAAAAGCCAAGAATATATCCCCGAGTGCAAACACGAGTGCTTGAGTGGAGTGTCATCGCAAAATTTTTTTAGTGACAATGAGGTTTTGTTGTGTAAAATTTGGTAATGTCCTATTTTTTTACATTTCAATTTTTTCACTAACGATGTTACTTGATATTTCCTCTTCGCAAGCAATGGAGAACATTTAGAAAAGGGAGAATGCATTTCATACTCGTTGCCATGTAAATGGTAAAGTGTGTCTTGTGGCTATTGACGGAGGAAGTTGTACAAACATTGCAAGCACATACATGGTAAACAAATTGGGGCTTACAACGATTAAACATTCCAGCCCATATGAATTGCAATGGTTGAATCACGAGGAAGAGTTGAAGGTCACTAAACAAGTACTTGTGTCATTCTCAATTGGAAAGTACAAAGACGAGATTCTATGCGACATGGCACCTATGAGTACGAGTCTTTTGTTGTTTGGACGACCATGGCAATTTGACAAACTGGCTATCTATGATGGATTCACAAATAGCTACTCATTTATGCACGATAAAAGAAAATTTATCTTGACACCACTATCCTCTAGCCGAGTGAGTGAAGATCAAACTCATTTGAAAATGATAATTAAAGCAATGAAGAAGCAACTTAAGGACAATGCAACTGAAGGAGAACGTTTAGAGGAAGATTCAAATGAAGAAAAGCTTTTTGAAGTTGAACAAAAGCGAGTGGATGTAGAAAACGTTGGAGTTGAAAATGAGAATAGTGAATTTGGAGAAAAAGAGGATAGTGAAGAACAAATTTTATCTAACCTTTCTTCTCTTATCCTTCATTTTGTTTTGTAGGACCATTCAAGGGGCATATCTTTTCAAGGAGATAAATCAAGAATCATGGCTTTTGGAGGACTAAAAGATGTGACTTTTGGTGATACACAAAACTTGTCTCTTGATATTTCAAAGGAAGTGTCACTTCAAAGCAACAAACTCCTATTAAACATCTACCTTGGTTTGATATTTCCATTCATTTTGTTTATAATTTCTCATATTCTAACTTTGATTTAGTTTGCAAGAAATCAATTCATATACATGGGACTTGTAAAATGGAGGAACCAAGAGGCATGATCCATGGAAGCTTAAGACAAATATATTTTCAAGTGACAAAATCTATAAATTTTCATTCAGTGGACATATCTTTTGGGATGCCAAGGGACATGATCATTCAAAGCAACATGTCTTCAACATACATGATTTTTAACGATCCATCAAACACCAACAAGAAGTATAATTTTCCTTTATTTGTATTCAATCATGTTTTTACTTATGAGAGTTATCTTTCTTTTAAGGTCATGTACATTCAAAGCACTTATTCAAAGGACATGAATTATGAAAAGAATCTTTTCATAAAGATCCCTGTTGCATCAATCGGATGGGAGGACACTAAGGAGAAGTCACCTTTCGATTTGAGGACAAATCGCCCAAAATAAGGGGAGGATGATGTGATCCTGTCTGGATCCAATTTTCTCCATGACTTGATCACACCATGAAGGTTATTCAAATCTGGTTCTAAGGGAGTTCTACCTTACTTTATTTTATATTTACATATTTATACATTATATATTATTATGAGCATACATTTGTAGATTAGACTATACTTGAATTATCATAACATGTGCATTCATTCATTATATGGTTTGCATCATTGATTGATATTCAAGCATATAATCTATAGTTATAATAATAATATTCATTCATTAACATATGGTGTATAAGTTATTATTATAACCTATAGTCCACATCTTTATATTATAAGTTATTTAAATATTTAACTTATATTATGATTTCTTTTGTATGTGTATATTCGACCACATGATGGGAGCTGACTTAAAGCTAGCATTGGAGTCCAAGAGCTATGGAAACTTGACTAGGACAACTCCAGGACAGCTCAAGAACATTTTGGGACAAAGTTGCCAGCTGACTCCCGAGCTCATAGCTCACTTGAGTTGGACTTTTGAGCTAGCTAGAGACTTCATTTCAGCTTGAGAGTTGTACCATCATCTTCACCACACAGAGCACTACAAATATGGTCTAGGTTAATTTTTTGGATTCGTATCTTTTCATGAAGAGTTGCCATTCCGAGAAGTGACTTTTCACAAGGAGCTGTCCTATGACTTATACACATGTCCTTCATCTATGGACAGCTCAACTTCAGCTCAAAATCATGGGAAGTAGCTCAAATGATGAAAGGTTGTCTCACACAAATGTGACCTTTCATAATTAGTTGCTGCCCCATTGATGCCATGTCACCTAGATGCAAGTTTGATGCCAAGTCACGCCTAAGTTGCTGCTCAAATTCACGCCAAGAAGAAGCCACACCATAAGCCCCTATGCCACCCATATGAGAGCCTCATGAATAGCCCACACATGTGCCATGCATGTAGATTAAATGGGTGCCAAAATGAAGAGGCTTCTAACCATTCGGCCAAAGCATCATCCTGTTTCAAACTGGCGCCAAGATGAAGAGACAAGGATACCATTCGGCCAAAGACATCTCCCCTTATCCAAGCATCATTTATTTTCATTTTAAGACATGTACTTTGTCGAAAAGGCATACATCTATTCGGTCAATCCTTTACAAACCTATAAATAGGCTTTGGCATTCATTTGTAAATACAACCCTTTTATAATATAAAACTCTTTGTGAGATTAATTCTCTCTTCAAGTTCTTTTTGAACTATATCGATTAATCAAGCTTAATTCTTAAGTTTGTGGCGTCATTCCTTCCCCTTGATACTTGTGGTTCCTAGTTCTTATAACTAGCAGGTCAAAGTCCTTACTACCATCCCTTATAAGACTTATAAGAAATGGGTCTTTGTTCTTTATAACATTAGTTCCTTCTTAGTTTTATAAGATACTATTTCCATCTCCATATCCCATCACCTTCACGCCAAATCTATCACCATTCCAATACCATCTTCATCACCAATTAAAACATCATTCATTCATCATTAAGGCATACGACCAGCAACATCATTGGTGGCCGAATTCTCTTGCATTGAAGGATAAATCAAAATTACTTCCGCAGCCCATCTTTGATAACATTCCTTTATATTTCAATTCTTTCCATTTCAATTCTTTCCATTTCCATTTACTTTTCATTTCTTAATTATCATATTACTTAATCAATTCTTCTTCTTTTGTGCAGATTACTTTCAATCCAAGTTGTAGCATTTGGTGTCTCTCCTAGATCAGGAAACAACAAGGTTGACAACTTCTCCATCATTTAAGAAGCCTGGTTAGCCTTACATCAAGATCAGCCTACATCAGAAGTGATGTAAGGTGATCTACACGCTTTGGTGGAAGAGAGTAGATAGCCTTATTATGTCCCGATCTAGGATTGACAAGTACTGATGCCCTTGAATTATAAGCTTGGATGCAACAAAGATAAGAAATGGAATATTGATGTGATCCTACCGACCACCAAGTTCAAACAAAACATGCTCACAACTTTGAAGTTCTTCCAAGATGATTCTAAGGGAGTCTTGCCTTATTTTATTATTTATTTACTCATTTATGCATTACATGTCATGTGAATATGTTTTTCTTATTCTTAATTATGCTTGAATGTTATATGTTGTCATTTATATGTATAATATATGATATTCATGCATGACTTATTAATTCACATCTTTATATAACTCATTCAATGCATATGCATTCATAGTTTGCTCATTTGCATTATTAACATATGTGGAAGCATGCATTCATAATTATCATATCTCAATTCCTATCTAATTATTTGTTTACATACTTTTTCTAGGGTCATTGGATTCTAAGAAGACTAAAGGCAATTGAAGAGTTGGTTGGAAAGTTCACGCCAGTCAGATTGATCTACATTTGTGAACACGTTCCAAGCATCTTTGGGTGATGAAGTCTTCTTAACATTTAATCCCCTATCTCGTATCCTTACAACGCATTTTGAATCACATCAATCCAATAACGGGAGCTTGAGATATACTCATATTACTGAAGACAGTGCAGACTAGAAATTAATACGGGATTTGAAACCATTCATCTCCTTCAAAAGACTTATGCATGGGAGGAATTAATGAAGACATGCATGGACGAGAAAAGAATATTAAAATGAATCAGAACATTTGTGAGGAGGTGCATGGATTCATTCAAAGGCTTTTAAATTCATCCATTCATGCATATTCATGCAAGAAGCCAAATAGTCATGTTCACACAAGGGGGAAGAATTTCAGCCAAGATACATTCATGAACATTCATCCATAGAAGACAAATCAACAAGTTCACACAAGGTGGGATGAATTCGGCAAAAGGATGTATTCCATTAAAAGATGAACATACATTCATCAAAATTCATTCACCTAAGCCATGCTTTGTATCTACTTAAAGTATGAACACTCATCCATGAAGGTTCACTCGTTAAATGTTTTGTATTCACACCATGCACTCTTAGGACTATAAATAGATTTCCATTCATTTGTAAAAGAAACCAATTCACTTTGTTTAATCAAATATTTGTGAGAGTTTCTCTCTTTAGTTCTTAAGTGAACTTTATCAACTTATCAAGCTTATACCTGTGGCGTCACCCCTATCTATGTTACCCTGATACTTCTGGTTCCTATCTCTTTATAGATAGTGGGTCAAAGTCCTTATTTATCATCCCTTAAAGAAGCAATATAAAGTCTGGGTCTTTGTTCTTTAACATTGGTTATTCTTTGAGTCTTCTTTGAGATACTACTTTTCTTATTTATCTCCATCACCTTCATTCTACTTCCATTACCATACTTCATCATTTCCTTTAAACATATCACCGACTTATATATATTTTTCGCTGCCATATTTGTCTTTCCATTTCATTACTTCCATTTAACCGTTTTTTAGCTTTCTTGTTTGTGCAAGATACTTGTTGTTTTCTTAGATCGAAACAATCAAAGGTACAACCTTGACTTCACCATCCATCCAAGTGAGGCTAGGTTGAATTGTATCATATGGTAATCATAACTAAGGTAGATTGCAACAAGAACAAGAAAAAGCAACATCCTACCATTCAATAAAAAGAAAATCAAAAAGAGAAGTGCCAAAAGAAAAAAATCAGCAAGTTAATCCCAACATCAACAAGGGATTCCAAGTGAAGAAAAACTAAAGAAAGGAAACAAAGAAATCAAAATGCAAAGAAGTGCCAAAGGTGACAAGCAACATCATTATTTCAACCGATCCTAAGGAAGTCTTCAAGACCTTTGATTGTTCTTCTAGGAAGGTGGTGAGTGTCTTTGCATAGTAAGTGAACCTTTCTTTATTTTTCTTCCTTTTATAAGACCACCCTTCATTATTTAATCTTTCTACCTTTCTATTTTTTTCCTCTACACTAACGAATTTTTCAACTAACGTCCTTAGCACTTGAAAGGTATCGAGTTAGTTCCTTTAAGAACTTTACATTAGAGGAACGAGTGGAAAAAGGCTAATCGAGTGTGTGAGATCAGAAGGGGAATTGAAAAAGCCAATTTATATTCCCGAGTGCAAACACGAGCGTTGAGTGGAGCATCATCATTTTTTTTGGAGTGATCGTGAGGATTTGTTAGTGATTATTGGTAAGGTCCTTTCATCTTATTCAACTATTAATTTTTCACTAACAATTTTCCCATCTTTCGAATGGAATACAGACAGCAAAGGAGGAACCCATTTAATACTCGTTTTCGTGTGAATGATAAAGTATACCTTGTAGCCATTGATGGTGGTAGTTGTGCAAATCTTTCAAGCACATACATGGTTGAGAAGTTTGGGCTTATAACATTCAAACATCCCAGTCCATATATTTTGCAAGGATTAAATAAAGATGAAGAGTTAGAAGTCATAGAGCAAGTACGTGTGTCATTTTCAATTAGGGGATATAAAGATGAAGTTTTGTGTGATGTTGTTTCTATGAATTCAAGCCATCTACTCCTTGGACGTCCTTGGCAGTTCGATAAACGAGCATTGTATGATGGGTTCTCCAACAAATATTCTTTCAAACACCAAGGGAGAAAGATCGCGTTGGTTCCAATGTGCCCAAATCAAGTCCATGAATGCCAAGTTATCGTCAAATCTCGTATAGAGGAATTGAAGAAAACTAAAGCCATGAAGAAAGTCGACACATGAGAAACAAATAACAGTAGAGGGAGATCAAAATGAAAATGAGAAAATTGATGTGAGAAACGTTGGAGTCAAAAATGAGAAAATTGAAAAGATTGAATTTGAGAGCAAAGGGGGAAGTACGTGTGGAAGAGAAAATGAAAAGATTCCAAGTGAGGTTGTGGTTAAAAGATATGATGGAGTTGAACATGCACAAATCAAAGAAGAACATTGTGAGAAAACCAAGACATTTGGAGTTGAAATGAGAGTGTGATTTTTCGTGAGAAAGCCATTGGAGTAATTGAAAATGAGAGTAAGAACATTGAGAGTGAACATGAGTGTGTTGAAAAACATGAACATGAAAGAAAAGAATGCGAGGAAAAGGAAGTTTTGCTTTATACTAATCAATTTTTTTTCTTCTATTTATTCTTTTAATTTGCAGGTTATTCCAAGGGACATTCAAGATGATTCAAGCATCATATCTTTTGAAATTCCAAAAGATGTGTCACTTGAAATTATAAAGAACATGTTCATTAACCTTCAAATTACATTCACCTCATACTCAAGATCGAATGCACCTTATAAAAGGGAATATTCCATTCATTTACTTTGATTCTAAATTATCTACTTCTAACTTTGTTTTATTTTTAGATTGTTGATTCAAAATCAAAGACTTGAACACGTGAAGCATTTTGAGCAAAGAAAACGATGCAAGATGAGAATGAAAGAATTTCCATTCAAACGAAGATTAAAGTTATTCCCTTATGTACAAAGCATCGATTTGGGGACAAATTGCCTTAAAGAAGGGGGGATGATGTGATCCTACCGACCACCAAGTTCAAACAAAACATGCTCACAACTTTGAACTTCTTTCAAGATGATTCTAAGGGAGTCTTGCCTTATTTTATTATTTATTTACTTATTTATGCATTACATGTCATGTGAATATGTTTATCTTATTCTTAATTATGCTTGAATGTTATATGTTGTCATTTATATATATAATATATGATATTCATGCATGACTTATTAATTCACATCTTTATATAACTCATTCAATGCATATGCATTCATAGTTTGCTCATTTGCATTATTAAAATATGTGGAAGCATGCATTCATAATTATCATAGCTCAATTCCTATCTAATTATTTGTTTACATACTTTTTCTAGGGTCATTGGATGCTAAGAAGACTAAAGGCAATTGAAGAGTTGGTTGGGCAGTTCACGTCAGTCAGATTGATATACATTTTTGAACATATTCCAATCATCTTTGGGTGATGAAGTCTTCTTAACATTTAATCCTCTATCTCGTATCTTTCCAACGCATTTTTAATCACATCAGTCCGATATTGGGAGCTTGAGATATGCCCAGATTACTGAAGATAGTCAGGCTGGAAATTAATACGGGATTTGACTTATGCATGGGAGGAATTAATTAAGACATGCATGGACGAGAAAAGAATATTAAAATGAATCAGAACATTTGTGAGGAGGTGCATGGATTCATTCAAAGGCTTTTAAATTCATCCATTCATGCATATTCATGCAAGAAGCCAAATAGTCATGTTCACACAAGGGGGAAGAATTTCAGCCAAGATACATTCATGAACATTCATCCATATAAGACAAATCAACAAGTTCACACAAGGTGGGATGAATTCGGCCAAAGGATGTATTCCATTAAACGATGAACATCCATTCATGAAAATTCATTCACCTAAGCCATGCTTTGTATCTACTTAAAGTATGAACACTCATCCATGAAGGTTCACTCGTTAAATGTTTTGTATTCACACCATGCACTCTTAAGCCTATAAATAGATTTCCATTCATTTGTAGAAGAAACCAATTCACTTTGTTTAATCAAATATTTGTGAGAGTTTCTCTTTTTAGTTCTTAAGTGAACTTTATCGACTTATCAAGCTTATGCTTGTGGCGTCACCCCTATCTATGTCACCCTGATACTTCTGGTTCCTATCTCTTTATAGATAGTGGGTCAAAGTCCTTGTTTACCATCCCTTAAAGAAGAAATATAAAGTCTGGGTCTTTGTTCTTTAACATTGGTTCTTCTTTGAGATACTACTCTTCTTATTCATCTCCATCACCTTCATTCTACTTCCTTTACCATACTTCATCATTTCCTTTAAACATATCACCAACTTATATATATTTTTCACTGCCATATTTATCTTTCCATTTCATTACTTCCATTTAACCATTTTTTTATTTTTCTTGTTCGTGCAGGATACTTGTTGCTTTCCTAGATCGAAACACTCAAAGGTATAACCTTGACTTCACCATCCATCCAAGTGAGGCTAGGCTGTATCAAATATGATTAATAACGGAAGAATAAGTGAAATAATAAAGATAAAAAATTAATAAAAATAAAGAAATGATAGAGATGGATGCGGAATTATGGAATTGATAATGGTCTTGATGAAGGATGTTGATGATGGATGATGATGAAATGGCAATGGTGGTGATGTTGTATCTCAAACATGTCAAAGAGGAAACTATGCTATGAAGCACAATCCCGATCTTCACAAACTTGCTTGAGGGGTGGTGATAGTTCGGCTAACCCTTTATGAAGGGGCTTGATGATTCAACAATGATGAGGGAACATCTCCCTTGACCGAATAGTGCTGTGTCTTCTCATGTTGGTGCCAAAAGCTCTCATGTGCATGGCATGTGTGTGGCCGAATAGGCATGGAGCTTTATATCATGTTACTTGGTGATTTAAACCTCCAATGATTACAATGTCTTCATCAACATGCTCTTGGATGTAAAGGCATCTTCATGGGTAGCATCATTCATGAAAGGTCACAATGTTTGAGAAAGGTGTCATTTCATGTTTGAGCTACTTATGGTGTGAATGAGCTAAACGTGAGCTGGCCATAGGTGACTTGGAGCATGGTGAACATTATGGCAGCTCCTTGTGAAAAGGTACCTCTTGAGTTGGCAACTATTCGCGAAAAGGTACGATTTCATAAATTTTAACTTAGGACATATTTGAAGTGTCCTAATTGGTGATGATGTTGGTGCAACTCCCCAGCTGAATTGAAGTCATCTTGCAGCTCAAATCTTCAGCTCAATCCAGCTATGAGCTCACGGGTCTCCAGACAACTTCTCACCAATGGTTCCTTATGCTCTCCTAAACGTCCCTATATAAGTTTCCTTACTGTTACATGCTCAATTTAGCTCTAATGTAGCTCCCAAGTTATGGCCGAATGTACCTATACACATAACATAAAGAATTAAGTTAAGTATATGAACTTATATAATGTATTAAGGATGTGCACTATAGGTTATAATAATAACTCATACATCATATGTTAATGAATAAATATTATTATAACTATAGATTATATGCATTAATATCAATCAATGATGCAAACCATGAATACACATGTTATGATAAGACTAAATATATAATGCATAAATGAGTAAATATAATATAAAGTAAGGTAGAACTCCCTTATATTGAGCTTGATGGATCTTCAATGATGTGAGTTTGTTATGGAGAAAGTTGGTGCTAGACAGGATCACATCATCCTCCCCCTTCTTTTGGGCGATTTGTCCTCAAATCGAAAGGTGACTTCTTCTTAGTGTCTTGAACCTCCGTGTCCTAGAAAGAAAGAAGACTTTTATAAGTAAGGGAAATATTAATCATTAGAAAGTTAAAGGTATATTCCCTTTTCACATCTTTTGGATGACCAAAGGTGATGTCTTTTAAATCACAAGATATGTTGCTTTGAACGATTATATCCCTAAAAGTCATGTTCCTTGGTCCTCCAATAGGTGTATTAATTGAATCATGAAAGGTTATAACTTTTGGAATGGAAATGTCCTTAGAATCCTCATAAGTCACGTTCTTTGGATGATAAAATGTCTCCCTTTGCCTTGCATCTCTTGGCTCTTTGAAGGTCACGTCCCCTAGCCTCCCAATTTGACAAGTTGTGTCGCTTGGAACATTCAAAAATCAAAGAAAAGATATGCAATTTCATGGTTAGAATAATCGTCCTTGATCTATCGTTTCATCCATAGGCATTATCGAATGACCTTGCCATCACCAAGTGATAAGAAAATACCATAGATATGAATCGAATTACTGCAAAATAAATCAAAACATGTAAATGAAAAACTATTGACAAGATGAATAGAAATATTAAACCAAGGTTGATGTTTAATGGGAGTTGGTTGGTGAATTCTTTTCTGGATTGTCAACGCCCTTGGATTGTCAACAAACACAACTCTTGGAACTTCAAGTAATGCTTCTTTTGGAACTTCAAATGGCATAACCTTTGTAATATCAAGAGACATGTTTTGTGAATCACCAAAAGTCATGGCTATTAGTTCTTCAAAATTCACATCTTTTGGTTTTCCAAAAGCCATGATTTTTTAATCATCTCCTTGAAAAGTTATATCTCTTAAATTATCCTGCAAAACAAAAGAGAGAATAGGAGAATAAGTAAAGTTAGATAAAAATTGTTCTTCACTCTCCTCTTTTCCTCCAGATTCATTCTTTTCAATTCCAATGATTTCGACATCCACTCTCTGTTCATCATTTTTAACTCCATCATTTTGTTCAACTTCAAAATGCTTTTGTTCATTATAATGTTTCTCCAAACATTCTTCAGTTGCGTTGTCTTTAAGTTGTTCTTTCATTGTTTCAATGTTCTTCTTCAAGGTGTTTTGATCTTCATTTACTCGGCTAGAAGATAGTGGAGTCAAGATGATTTTCCTTTCATTGTGAAAGAAAGCGTATGGGTTTGTGAAACCATCATGGACAGCCCACTTGTCAAATTGCCATGGCCTCCCCAAGAGTAAATGACTCCTATTTATATGTACCACATCACATAGAATCTCTTCTTTATAACTTCCAAGTGAGAATGGAACAAGTACTTGTTCAGTAACCTTCAATTCTTCATTGCCAGGCAACCATTGCAATTCATATGGGCTGGAATGTTTAATCGTTGTAAGCCCCAATTTGTTCACCATATATGTGCTTGCAATGTTTGTACAACTTCCTTCATCAATAGCTACAAGACACACTTTACTATTTAAATGGCAACGAGTGTGAAAGGTGTTTGTCCTTTTCTGTTCGTCCTCCAATGTTTGGAAAGATAGAAGATTACAAGATATTGTTAGTATAAAATAAAGAAAATTAAAACCTTACCAGCACACTCACAAAGCCTCACAATCTTCACTCCAAAGAAAAGATAAGATTACTCCACTCAATACTCGTGTTTACTTTCTGGAATATGACTTGGCTTTTAACAATTCCCCTTCTGATCTCACTCACTCAATTAGCCTTTTTCCACTCGATCTCTCTTGCTAAGTCCTTTAAAGAACTTACTCAAGATTAGAACAAGTTAATTTTGTCCTTGTGTGCGTCGGCTGTAAATAGATTAGGGTAGAAAGAATAGAAGAAATGGAAGGGTAGAAGAAAGGATTCAAAGGTATTAATAGAAGGAAATGGTTGATGACAAGGAAATGAAAGGATTGAAAAGGAAGAGGTGACTTAAAATTCAAGAAACAACACTTACTGCAACCTTTCTCAAGAAACAATAAGGTTATATTCTCTTAGTGTAGATGGCCTCTTTGATGTTCTTGTAATGGTAGAGCACTTTTCATTGGCTTGCTTTCTCTTTTGAATTTCTTTTCTTTTCTTCTTTTCTGATTTTTTCTTCTTTTTGTCTTTTTCTTTTCTTTTTGCACTCCAATTTTGATGTAGGAGTCTTTTCTTTTGTCTTTCTTTTTTTTTGCATACCAATGACACTTTTGTTGTCAATCCAACTATGCTCTTATTACTGCTTGATGTAAGGTGATCTACACGCTTTGGTGGAAGAGAGTAGATAGCCTTATTGTGTCCCAATCTAGGATTGACAAGTACTAAAGCCCTTGAATTATGAGCTTGGCTGCAATAAAGATAAGAAAAGGAATATGATTAATAACGGAAGAATAAGTGAAATAATAAAGATAAGAAATGAATAGAAATAAAGAAATGATAGAGATGGCTGCGGAATTATGTAATTGATTATGGTCTTGATGAAGGATGTTGATGATGGATGATGGATGATGATGAAATGGAAATGGTGGTGATGTTGTATCTCAAACATGCCAAAGAGGAAACTATGCTATGAAGCATAATCCCGATCTTCACAAACTTGCTTGAGGGGTGGTAATAGTTCGGCTAACCCTTCATGAAGGGGATTGATGATTCGACAATGATGAGGGAACATCTCCCTTGGTCGAATGGTGTTGTGTATTCTCATGTTGGTGCCAAAAGCTCTCATGTGCATGGCATGTGTGTGGTCGAATAGGCATGGAGCATTATATCATGTTCCTTGGTGATTTAAACCTACAGTGATTACAATGTCTTCATCAGCATGCTCTTGGATGTAAAGGCATCTTCATGGGCAGCATCATTCATGAAAGGTCACAATGTTTGAGAAATGTTTCCCTTTATGTTTGAGCTATATGGTGTGAATGAGCTAAACGTGAGCTGGCCATAGGTGACTTGTAGCATGGTGAACATTATGGAAGCTCCTTGTGAAAAGGTACCTCTTGAGTTGGCAACTATTCGCAAAAAGGTACGATTTTATAAATGTTGACTTAGGACATATTTGAAGTGTCCTAAGTGGTGATGATGTTGGTACAACTCCCCAGCTGAATTGAAGTCATCTTGCAGCTCAAATCTTCAGCTCAATCCAACTATGAGCTCACGGGTCTCCGGACAACTTCTCACCAATGGTTCCTTATGCTCTCCTAAACGTCCCTATGTAAGTTTCCTTACTGATACATGCTCCATTTAGCTCTAATGTAGCTCCCAAGTTATGGTTGAATGTACCTATACACATAACATAAAGAATTAAGTTAAGTATATTAACTTATATAATGTAATAAGGATGTGCATATTATAAAGATGTGAACTATAGGTTATAATAATAACTCATACATCATATGATAAAGAATGAATATTATTATAACTATAGATTATATGCATGAATATCAATCAATGATGCAAACCATGAATGCACATGTTATGATAAGACTAATATATAACGCATAAATGAGTAAAAATATTATAAAGTAAGGTATAACTCCCTTATATTGAGCTTGATGGATCTTCAGTGATGTGAGTATGTTATGAAGAAAGTTGGTGCTAGACAGGATCATATCAAGAAGTCTTCTTGGTATATCTTATGAGAACATCGCTTCGAATTCCTGTAAAAGAGAAACAATAAAAGAATGCAAGCCTTCTTGGAGATTAGTTAAAAGTAGACTCTCCTTGTACATTAGTACAATTAAAGCCTTATGTAATACCAAGTGTTTCCGAATCTCCTTTCTTCCAGCATATATGTTCAATGCTTTAGTTGTCTCCTTTTCATTATTTTTGTATGACTCCATGCTTTTCTTCAAATGACTTTGGTTTTCATTCACTTGACTAGGAGAAAGTAGCGTCAAAGTGAATTTCTTATCATTATGGATGATAGTATATCTATTGGTAAACCCATCATAGATTTCTCGTTGGTCGAATTGCCACGGTCTCCTCAAAAGTATATGTCCAACATCCATTGGTACAACTTCACAAAGGACTTCATCTTGATATTTGATAAGTTGCTTTGTGATCCTTATTTCTCCACCGTCATTTAGCCATTGAAGTTTATATGGATTCGGATGCTTGGAAGTCTTTAGGCCAAGTTTTTCCACCATAAGAGTGCTTGCAACATTCGTACAACTTCCTCTATCGATGATCATGAAACAAACTTTGTTGTATACATGACAACGAGTATGGAAGATGTTTTCTCTTTGATCATATTCTATGATTTGAGTGCTTAAAACCTTTTTAATGACAAGAACTTGTCTTGAAGCTATATAGAAATCAAGCAATTCTTGTGACATGGTTAGTAAAATAAAAATAAATAAATTGAAACCTTACCAGCACACTCACAAAAGCCTCACTTGATCGCTCCAAAGAAAGTTCAAATTGCACTCCACTCATACTCGTGTTTGCACTCATGATATATTCTTGGCTTTTTCTTGATCCCCCTTCTGATCTACCCTCTTGTTTGCCTTTTTCCGCTCGATTCTCTCTTGTGAGTCCTTTTTAAGAACTAACTCAAGATTGAGCAAGTCTCTTTAGTTTGTGCGTCGGCTTAAAAGAAATGGTTAGGGTATAGAAATGGTTATGGTAGAGGTAGAATAAAAAAGGTTAAGAAAATGATAAGGTAATGGAATAAGAATAGATGAAAGAATAAGGAAATGAAATAGTAAGAAAGTGAAGATAACTCACAACTCAAGTTGCAACACTTACAATCTTCCTTCACAAGAAACAACAAGGATACCTCCTTCTAGTTTGTTGTTGGGCAGATTGTATTATGCTTCTCTTTGAGTGTACTTTGAAACTTTCTTCATTTTTTCTTTTTCTTTGAATTTTTCTTCTTTCTTTTGCACTCCAAATTTGTTGGAGTCTTTTCTTTTCTTTTTGTTTTTTTTCTTCTTTCTTTTTGCTTTTGTTGCAACACTTGATTATCAATCCAACAAAGATCTGATTACCACTTGATGTAAGGCTAACAGGCTTCTTCAATAATGGAGAAGTTGGTAGCCTTGTTATTTCTCGATCTAGGAGAGACACCAAATGCTACACTTTGAATTGAAAGTAATATGCACAAAACAAGAAGATTGATTAAATAATTTGATAATTTAGAAATGAAAAGGAAATGGAAAGAATTGAAATGGATAGAAATATTATCAAAGAAGGCTGCGGAAGTGTTGTTAAATTGTCCTTCAAATGTAAAAGAATTCGGCCACCAATGATGAGGATGCACGTGACTCTTGATGATAGGTGATGGATAATTAAGTGATAGAGAAATGGTTAAGGGATGGTGATGATATAGGCATGAAATGGTAATGGAAATGGTGATGATATAGGCGTGATATGGTGACGGAAGATGGTGATGGACAAATAGTATCTTATAAGACTAAGAAGGAACCAATGCTATAAAGGAGCAAAGACTCGTTTCTTATAAGTCTTATAAGGGATGGTAGTAAGGACTTTGCCCCACTAGTTATAAGAACTAGGAACCAAAAGTATCAAGGGGAAAGAATGACGCCACAAACTTAAGAATTAAGCTTGCTTAATCGATATAGTTCTAAAAAGAACTTGAAGAGAGAATAATCTCACAAGGATTTAATTTACCAAAGGGTTAAGTACAAATGATATGTCAAAGCCATTTTTATAGCCTTGCATAGGTTTGGACGAATAGTTATGTGTCTATTCGGCTAGATACATGTCTTTTTAATGGAAATACATGTCTTAAAACAAAAATAGATGATGCTTGGATGAGGGGAAATGTCCTTGGCCGAATGGTTCCCTTGCTGTTCATCTTGGCACCAACTTTGAAGCAAGATGATGCTTTGGCCGAAGGGAGAGAACCCCTTTCACTTTGGTGCCCATTTCATCCACACGCATGGCACATGGGTGGCTGGTCATGAGGAACTCACATGGGTGGCATAGGGTGCTTATGGTGTGGCTTCTCCTTGGCGTGAAGATGAGCAGCAAACTAGGTGTGACTTGGCATCCAACTTGCGTCTAGCTGACATGGCATTAATGGGGCATCAACTTATTATGAAAGGTCACATTTGTGTGAGACAACCTTTCATCATTTGAGCTACTTCCCATGGATTTGAGCTGAAGTTGAGTTGGACATAGATGAAGGAGATGTAGGTGAGTCTTAGGTCAGTTCCTTGTGAGAAGGCACCTCTTGGAATGTCATCTCTTCGCAAAAAGGTACAAATCCATAAAAATTGACCTAGACCATATTTGAAGTGCTCTGTGTGGTGGTGGTGACGGTGTAACTCTCCAGCTGAAATGAGGTCTCTAGCTAGCTCAAAAGTCCAGCTCAAGTAGCTATGAGCTCAGGGGTCAACTGAAAACTTTGTCCCAAAATGTTCTTGAGCTTTCCTGAAGTTGTCCTAGTCAAGTTTCCATGGCTCATGGACTCTAATGCTAGCTTTAAGTCAGCTCCCATCATGTGGCCGAACATGTACCTACAAAAGAAAGCATATTATAAGCTAAGTAATACAAGATATAGTAATGTAAATATGAGGTTTATAATAATAACTTCATACATTCATAATATCATCATCATAGCTATAAATATAATGTATGTAAGCTATTATCATAACTTTTGTATAAAGAAAGATTAAGTTAAAGAAAATCCCCCATTAATTATTGTGAAAGGTTGGAGATGCAAGTCCATTTATGTTGTTGATTTGGATCACATCAAGAAGTATGCAAACTCTTTAGTCCTACTAACTCAAGAAAGATAATGTGTTAGATAATGCAAAAGAACAATAAAAAGGAAAAACAAAAGAACCTAAAGCACTAAGAGTCAAAGAAAAAAAAGAACCAACCCATAAACCTAGAAAACGCAGGATCAACGTGAGCAACGTTTTTGAGGGGGTTATTGGTGTTCAAATATTATGGAAAAAATTCTTGAATGTCTTTTGATGTGTCAAGAAACCACCTGTAAAATTTCAGAACCAAATACATTCAGTAGTATCAAGTAGACTCTGTTGAACGGTGAGTCCTCAAACAGTCTATTTTTTCTTGATCTCTGTGTTCGAAGGTGTTCTTAATCTCCAAAATTTTTTAGTTTTTGTGTGAATGATCTTAAACATATTATTTTTTAATATAAAAATTTTCACCACAAAATTCCTCCTATAGAATTTCAAGAAATTTGACAAGATTCTAGAACAAATCTGTCGATAAAACTTGAATGATGTATTTTAAGGCTCTAATGAACTCTGATTGGGGTTAATTTTGGATTGGAGATTACTCTTAGGATTAATATGACATCTGGAGAAAATCAGCCCTAAATACTATCGTTTTCAATTTTTTTTGAAATTTTGACTTTTTTGTTTGTATTTTTGCCTTTTTTTTGTTTTTTTTTGAAAAATAGCAAACTAACAAGAAGGATTTGAAACTAAATTAAAATTAAATAAAAAGAACCTGAAATGATGAATCTTTTGTGAACTAGCTCCGTTGGGGGTACCTTGACGGTTTTGTGTGCAAGAACAAGCAAGATTGCTTGTTTCTTTCCAAGAGTCGGCCCAAATCTAATACCAATTGATAGGAAAGCGGTGGCGGGTTAATGAACATTGCTCTTGTTGAATAATCAAACCTAGAAAGCTTTAGACTCAATGAAGAACAATAAGTAATGAATAGGGAAAGTGGTGGCAATAGCTTGGGTTCTTTAGGGTTTCTTTTAGGTACTAGAAACAAGTTAAGAAATAAGATTAAAACAAGATAAACAAAAGATAAAGGAATTAAAAATAAAGTAAAATAACCAAGAAATCAAGAGATCTCCCTTATGAAAGTGAATGGTAAAGATGATTGATGGCGTAGATGGATATGTGGAAAATCGATGGATAATGTCCTATCGAGCTTTCATAGTCATAATGAAAAGGAAAACACGATAATATGGCTCTAACCAACCCTCCTAGTTGCAATGAAAAGACAAATTGGAGTGTGAAGATTAATCTCTCTCACAAGAACTTGAAAGAACTCAAGGAGAAGAAGCTTCGAAGGAACAAGGCAATCAACACTTGCAAAAAATAAACTCTCATTGTATTATTAATTAAAGAAATCTGATTTAGAAAGTTGAATGAAGCCACCTTTATATAGGGGCTGAGTTCTAAAGGTCCTAAATAACTAAAGAATAAAATAAAAATAAACTAAACATGTCTTAACTCTAATTCCTAATAAAATAATAATAACTAAAAATATTATTTTAAGCCAACCTTAATTCCTAATAAAATAATAAAACTGATCATAAAATATAATTCATCATCCTATTTTAAATTATATTACAAATAATCAATATAAATATTAAAAATTCGTCATATTTATAAAATCACGTATTAATCCCATATAGGATTTTCTGCATGCATCGTCTTCAGTAAAATAGTCATATCTTAAGTTTTGGATATCGGATTGATGTGACTTAAAATCCTTTGGAAAGATAAGAGATAGACGGTTGTATCTATAGAAGACATGTTGACCGGATAAAAACTGGATCCCCTTGAAAAAGTTGTTCCAAATCTGCTGCTATTAGACCCTTACGGATGAATGCTTGAACTACGATTTGAAGCTTGTCTTTAAGAAGTTTGGTCCGGCCTCATGTGATAGGGCCAAGTGGTATAGTAAATTAATCATCCTTAGCTTTAGGGCGTGTGGTGCACGTATCAGGTCACAATCGTTAGAAGGCAACCTTTCATGTTTGTGCTAGTTCTAAGGTGAATGAGTTGGAGGTGAGCTGGTCATAGGTGAGTTGCAACATGATGAACGTTATGGCAGCTCCTTGTGGAAAGGTACCTCTTGGAATGACAACTATTCACAAAAAAGTACGATTTCACAAAATTGGCTTAGGACATATTTGAAGTGTCCTGAGTGGTGATGATGTTGGTGCAGGTCCCCAACTGAATTGAAGTCATCTTATAGCTCAAATATTCGGCTCAATCAAGTTATGAGATCACTGGTCTCCGGATAACTTTTCACCAAATGTTCCTTATGCTCTCTTAAACGTCCCCATGTAAGTTTCCTTTTTGTTGCTTTCACCATTTAGCTCAAAATAGCTCCCATAGTTGTGGCCTAATGTACCTACACTCAAAACATACAGAATAAGTTAAGTGCAAGAACTATATTAGTGTGTATATGATAAATATGTGTTCTATAATATATAATAATAAGTTATGCCTCACATAGTAATGAATAAGTTATTATCATTATAACTATAAATGTAGTATATATATATATATATATGAATATAGCAATGTTATAGCAAACGAAATAGGCATCATTATGTAGAAAAATAAAAAGTTTCTCCCCTTGAAAGGTTGGAAATGAAAAGTTAAACATGATGCTGAATTGGATCACATCATTGTCCCCTTTTTTAATCGATTTTTCCTTAAATCGAAAGATGGTCTTTTTCTAGTGTCCTTCCATCCAATAGATTCAACAAGTACCTTTATGGAAAGGTTCATGTCCGTTGAATGAATGCTTTGAAGGTCCATAATCTAAAAATAAAGAAAACTTTCATAAGTAAAAATTTGATTAAACATAATTAAAAACAAGATGTACTCCATGTTAGATGGATGGTCAAAGATAATGTATGTTGAAGACACATTGCTTTGAATGATTATGTGATGTGATCCTGTCTAGTACAAACTTTCTCCAAAACATACTCACATCATTGAAGATCTATCAAGCTCAATATAAGGGAATTATAGCTTACTTTATATTATATTTACTCATTTATGCATTATATATTAGTCTTATCATAACATGTGTATTCATGGTTTGCATCATTGATTGATATTCATGCATATAATCTATAGTTATAATAATATTCATTCATTATCATATGATGTATGAGTTATTATTATAACCTATATTTCACATCTTTATAATATGCACATCCTTATTACATTATATAAGTTCATATACTTAACTTAATTCTTTATGTTATGTGTATAGGTACATTCGACCATAACTTGGGAGCTATATTAGAGCTAAATGTAGCATGTAACAGTAAGGAAACTTACATAGGGACGTTTAGGAGAGCATAAGGAACCATTGGTGAGAAGTTGTTCAGAGACCCATGAGCTCATAGCTGGATTGAGCTGAAGATTTGAGCTGCAAGATGACTTCAATTCAGCTGGGGAGCTACACCAACATCATCACCACTTAGGACACTCAAATATGTCCTAAGTCAAAATTTGTGAAATCGTACCTTTTCACGAATAGTTGCCAACTCAAGAGGTACCTTTTCACAAGGAGCTGTCATAATGTTCACCATGCTACAAGTCAGCTATGGCCAACTCACCTTTAGCTCATTCACACCATAAGTAGCTCAAACATGAAGGGAGACCTTTCTAAAACATTGAGACCTTTCATGAATGATGCTGCCCATGAAGATGCCTTTACATCCAAGAGCATGTTGATGAAGACATTGTAATCATTGGAGGTTTAAATCACCAAGGAACATGATATAAAGCTCCATACCTATTCGGCCACACACATGAGAGCTTTTAGCGCCAACAAGAGAAGACATAACACCATTCGACCAAGGGAGATGTTCCCTCATCATTGCCGAATCATCAAGCCCCTTCATGAAGGGTTAGCCGAACCATCACAAGCCCAAAGGACTCCTTCATTCATTTTAAGCATTATTTACTTTTATCAAAGACCATGTATCAACCGAATAGCTATGCAACCATTCGGCCAAGCCCTCTCATTTCCTATAAATAGAGTGGTTTGCCTTCATTTGTACTAATCTCATCTCATATATAAAAATTACTCTCGCGAGTTATTTCTCTTAAAAGTTCTTTGTGAACTTTATCGATTAAACAAGTATAGTTCCTATACTTGTGCCGTCATTCCTTCCATCCTGTTTCCAAAATTCCTAGATTAATATCTAGTGGGTTGAAGACACTATCACCACCCCTCAAGCAAGTTTGTGAAGACCGGGATTGTGCTCCTTAGCACTATTTCATCTTTGGCGTGTTTGAGATACAATATCACCACCATTGCCATTCCATCATCAACATCATCCATCAAGACCATCAATTTCCGCAACCATCTCTATCCCATCTTTATTTCATTTCATTTCTTATATTTATCATTTCATTTAATCTTCCTTTATTAATCATTTTTCTTTCTTATCTATGTTGCAGCCAAGCTTATAATTCAAGGACATCAGTACTTGTCAATCCTAGATCGGGACACAATAAGGCTATCTACTCTTCTCACCAAAGCGTGTAGATCACCATACATCAAGTGGTAATCAAAGAATAGTTGGATTGACAACAAAAGTGTCATTGGCATGCAAAACAAAAAGAAAGACAGAAGAAAAGACTCCTACATCAAAATTGGAGTGCACAAAGAAAAGAAAAAGACAAAAAGAAGAAAAAATCAGAAAAGAAGAAAAGAAAAGAAATTCAAAAGAGAAAGCAAGCCAAGGAAAAGTGCTCTACCATTACAAGAACATCAAAGAGGCCATCTACACTAAGAGAAGATAACCTTATTGTTTCTTTAGAAAGGTTGCAGTAAGTGTTGTTTCTTGAATTGTAAGTCACCTCTTCCTTTGCTATCATTTCATTTTCCTTGTCATCAACCATTTCCTTCTTTTAATACATTTGAATCCTTTCTTATACCTTTCCATTTCTTCTATTCTTTCTACCCTAACCTATTTGCAGTCGACGCGTACAAGGACATAATTAACTTGTTCTAATCTTGAGTAAGTTCTTCAAAGGACTTAGCAAGAGAGATCGAGTGGAAAATGGCTAATTGAGTGAGTGAGATCAGAAGGGGAATTGTTAAAAGCCAAGTCATATTCCCGAGAGTAAACACGAGTGTTGAGTGGAGTGATCTTATCTTTTCTTTGGAGTGAAGATTGTGAGGATTTGTGAGTGTGCTGGTAAGGTTTTAATTTTCTTTATTTTATACTAACAATGTATTGCGATCTTCCATCTTTCTAAACATTGGAGGACTAATAACAAAGGACAAACACCTTTCACACTCGTTGCCATGTAAATGGTAAAGTGTGTCTTGTAGCTATTGAAGGAGGAAGTTGTACAAACATTGCAAGCACATACATGGTGAACAATTTGGGGCTTACAAGATTAAACATTTCAGCCCATATGAATTGCAATGGTTGCATGGCAATGAAGAATTGAAGGTTACTGAACAAGTACTTGTTCCATTCTCACTTGGAAGTTATAAAGAAGAGATTCTATGTGACGTGGTACATATGAATACGAGTCATTTACTCTTGGGGAGGCCATGGCAATTTGACAAGCGGGCTGTCCATGATAGTTTCACAAACTGATACTCTTTATTTCACAATGAAAGGAAAATCATCTTGACTTCACTATCTCCTAGCCGAGTAAATGAAGATCAAAACACCTTGAAGAAGAACATTGAAACAATGAAAGAATAACTTAAAGATAATGCAACTGAAGAATGTTTAGAGAAACATTCAAATGAACAAAAGCATTTTGAAGTTGAACAAAATGATGGAGTTGAAAATGATGAACAGAGAGTGGATGTCGAAACCATTAAAATTGAAAAGAATGAATCTGGAGGAAAAGAGGAGAGTGAAGAACAATTTTTATCAAATTTTACTTCTTCTCCTATTCTCTCTTTTGTTTTGTAGAATAATTCAAGAGATATAACTTTTCAAGTAGATGATTCAAAAATCATGGCTTTTGGAAAACTAAAAGATGTAAATTTTGAAGAACCAATAACCATGACTTTTGGTGATTCACAAAACATGTCTCTTGATATTACAAAGGTTATGCCATTTGAAGTTCCAAAAGAAGCATCACTTGAAGTTCCAAGAGTTGTGTTCGTTGACAATCCAAGGGCATTGACAATCCAGAAAAGAATTCAACAACCAACTCCCATTAAACATCCACCCTAGTTTGATATTTCTATTCATCTTGTCAATAGTTTTTCATTTACATGTTTTGATTTATTTTGCAGCAATTCGATTCATATCTATGGCATTATCTTATCACTTGGTGATGGAAAGGTCATTCGAGAATGCCTATGGCTGAAACGAAAGATCAAGGACGATTATTCTAACCATGAAATTGCAAATTTTGTCTTTGATTTTTGAATGTTCCAAGCGACACAACTTGTCCAATTGGGAGGCTAGGGGACGTGACCTTCAAAGAGCCAAGAGATGCAAGGCAAAGGGAGACATGTTATCATCCAAAGAACGTGACTTATGAGGATTCTAAGGACATTTCCATTCCAAGAGTTTTAACCTTTCATGATTCAATTAATACACCTATTAGAGGACCAAGGAACATGACTTTTAGGGATATAATCATTCAAAGCAACATATCTTGTGATTCAAAAGACATCACCTTTGGTCATCCAAAATATGTGAAAAGGGAATATACCTTTAACTTTCTAATGATTAATATTTTCCTTACTTATAAAAGTCTTTTTTCTTTCCAGGACACGGAGGTTCAAGACACTAAGGAGAAGTCACCTTTTGATTTGAGGACAAATCGCCCAAAAGAAGGGGAGGATGATGTGATCATGTCTAGCACCAACTTTCTCCATAACATATTCACATCATTGAAGATCCATCAAGCTCAATATAAGGGAGTTCTACCTTACTTTATATTATATTTACTCATTTATGCATTATATATTAGTCTTATCATAACATGTGCATTCATGGTTTGCATCATTGATTGATATTCATGCATATAATCTATAGTTATAATAATATTCATTCATTATCATATGATGTATGAGTTATTATTATAACCTATAGTTCACATCTTTATAATATGCACATCCTTATCACATTATATAAGTTCATATACTTAACTTAATTCTTTATGTTATATGTATAGGTACATTCGACCATAACTTGGGAGCTACATTAGAGCTAAATGGAGCATGTAACAGCAAGGAAACTTACACAAGGACGTTTAGGAGAGCATAAGGAACCATTGGTGAGAAGTTGTCCGGAGACCTGTGAGCTCATAGCTGGATTGAGCTGCAAGATGACTTCAATTTAGCTGGGGAGCTGCACCAACATCATTACCACTTACGACACTTAAAATAAGTCCGAAGTCAAAAGGTACCTTTAGCTCAAAAGGTACCTGTGAAATCGTACCTTTTCGCGAATAGTTGCCAACTCAAGAGGTACCTTTTCACAAGGAGATGCCATAATGTTCATATACTACAAGTCACCTATTGCCAGCTCACCTTTAGCTGATTCACACCATAAGTAGCTCAAACATGAAGGGACACCTTTCTCAAACATTGTGACCTTTCATGAATGATGCTGCCCATGAAGATGCCTTTACATCCAAGAGCATGTTGATGAAGACATTATAATCATTGGAGGTTTAAATCACCAAGGAACATGATATAAAGCTCCATGCCTATTCAGCCACACACATGCCATGCACATGAGAGCTTTTGGCACCACCATAAGAAGACACAACACCATTCGGCCAAGGGAGATGTTCCCTCATCATTGTCGAATCATCAAGCCCCTTCGTGAAGGGTTAGTCGAACCATCATAAGCCCAAAGGACTATTTCATTCATTTTAAGCATTATGTACTGATACGATCCGATCTACCTTATCGAATGATTATGGATCTAGGAAGGAAGCAAAACAACCTACATAAGAAAAGGGTAAGAAATAGATAGTATAAGTGGTAAACATGATGGTAAATGGTTGGATAAGAGATGGTAGCGGAAGACTTGGTTTTGGTTATGATATAGAAACGAAATGACAGAATGGTAAATATGATAGTATCTTAAGGAATACTCAAAGAAGAACCAATGTTAAAGAACAAAGACCCAGTCTTTATATTGCTCCAATAAAGGATGGTAAATAAGGAATGGATAGTATCTTAGAATAACCAAGGAAGAACCAGTGCTATGAAGAGCAGAGACCCAGCCTTACAAATCATTCTAAGGGGTGGTAACAAGGAATTTGACCCACTATATATATAGAGATAGGAACTAGAATTATCATAATGAAAGGAAATGACGCCACAAGTAACAAGTTACTTGTTTGGTCGATAAAAAGTCACAAGGACTTAAACAAGAGAATAATCTCACTTAATTCATCATAATGAGCTCCGTTATAATGCAATATGAAAGCCTATTTATAGGGCTTAGAAGTTTTTGGCCGAATTCTTCAAGTTGTTGCTAAGTGGAGACAAGCATCTTGCTTTGTTGGCATGCACATGGGCTGTTTTGTAGTGCAATTTCGTGTAGGATGTGCAGCAGCAATTTGGGCGTGTATTGTCTTCAAATCGAAGGGTGACTTCTCTTTAGTGTATTTTTTTTTAGTTTTGTTTCTGTTGCACGTTGCTTCTTCCACCAAGGCTCTGGTTACCATATGATATGATCTGATCTGCCTTATCGAATGATTGTGGATCCAGGAAGGAAGCAAAACAACCTACATAAGAAAAGGGTAAGAAATGGATAGTTTAAGTGGTAAACGTGATGGTAAATGGTCGGATAAGAGATGGCAGCGTAAGACTTGGTTATGGTTATGATAAAGAAATGAAATAACATAATGGTAAATATGATAGTATCTTAAGGAATACTCAAAGAAGAACCAATGTTAAAGAAGAAAGACCCAGATTTTATATTGCTCCAATAAGGGATGGTAAATATGGAATGGATAGTATCTTAGAATAACCAAGGAAGAACCAGTGCTATAACGAGCAAAGACCCAGCCTTACAAATCATTCTAAGGGGTGGTAACAAGGAATTTGACCCACTATATATATAGAGATAGGAACTAGAATTATCATAATGAAAGGAAATGACGCCACAAGTAACAAGTTACTTGTTTGGTCGATAAAAAGTCACAAGGACTTAAACAAGAGAATAATCTCACTTAATTCATCATAATGAGCTCCGTTATAATGCAATATGAAAGCCTATTTATAGGGCTTAGAAGTTTTTGGCCGAATTCTTCAAGTTGTTGCTAAGTGGAGACAAGCATCTTGCTTTGTTGGCATGCACATGGGCTGTTTTGTAGTGCAATTTCATGTAGGATGTGCAGCAGCAATTTGGGCGTGTATTGTCTTCAAATCGAAGGGTGACTTCTCTTTAGTGTATTTTTTTTTGGTTTTGTTTCTGTTGCACGTTGCTTCTTCCACCAAGGCTCTGGTTACCATATGATATGATCTGATCTGCCTTATCGAATGATTGTGGATCCAGGAAGGAAGCAAAACAACCTACATAAGAAAAGGGTAAGAAATGGATAGTTTAAGTGGTAAACGTGATGGTAAATGGTCGGATAAGAGATGGCAGCGTAAGACTTGGTTGTGGTTATGATAAAGAAACGAAATAACATAATGGTAAATATGATAGTATCTTAAGGAATACTCAAAGAAGAACCAATGTTAAAGAAGAAAGACCCAAATTTTATATTGCTCCAATAATGGATGGTAAATATGGAATGGACAGTATCTTAGAATAACCAAGGAAGAACCAGTGCTATAACGAGCAAAGACCCATCCTCACAAATCGTTCTAAGGGGCGGTAACAAGGAATTTGACCCACTATCTATATAGAGATAGGAACCAGAATTACCATAATGAAAGGAATTGACGCCACAAGTAACAAGTTACTTGTTTGGTCGATAAAAAGTCACAAGGACTTAAACAAGAGAATAATCTCACTTAATTCATCATAATGAGCTCCGTTATAATGCAATATGAAAGCCTATTTATAGGACTTAGAAGTGTTTTGCCGAATTCTTCAAGTTGTTGCTAAGTGGAGACAAGCATATTCTTTGTTGGCATGCACATGGGCTGTTTTGTAGTGCAATTTCGTGTAGGATGTGCAGCAGTAATTTGGGCGTGTATTGTCTTCATTTCAAGCTTAATTTGAGTAGATAATTAACAAAACAAGGGCTGGTGGTGTTGAGTTGTCATTTGTGAACTTCCAGCCGAAATTCCCTCCACAAGCTGCCCCACAATCTGCCATGAGTTGTTGGTGAGTTGTCATGTTTCCTTAATGCTCCAACAAGCTACCAATTGTGTGTAATGCTCCAATAAACCTTCCTGCCATGTTTGTGAGATGGATGTGTCTTCTAAGTGCTCCACTGGAATGTCCTACCATGTGGCATGCTCTCCGTTAAGGCCTCTCAATCATAAGTCCATTGAAGGAGATGAATAGCTACAAATCCCATACTTATTTCCAGCCTGCACTGTCTTCAGTAATTTGGCCATATCTCGAGGTCCATTTATCAAATTGATTTGATTCAAAGTGCGTTGGAAAGATAAGAGATAGTGAAACAAATGTTAAGAGACTTTATCACCCAAATATGCTTGGAACATGTCCAGAAATGGCGATCAATATGGGTGACGTGATCTGTCCACTGGATAAAATAGGTGCACAACCATATCCTTTACATTTAACATGCAAATGTATGCATAAATGAGTAAATATATTATAAAAAAAGGAATGACTCCCTTATAATCAACAAGGTAGAACATACATGATGTGATAAAATAATGGATAAAACTGGTGCTAGTCAGGATCACATCATTCTCCCCTTCTTTAGGGCGATTTGTCCTCAAATCGAAGGGTGACTTCTCTTTAGTGTATTTTTTTTGTTTTTGTTTATGTTGCACGTTGCTTCTTCCACCAAGGCTCTGGTTACCATATGATATGATTTGATCTGCCTTATCGAATTATTGTGGAACCAGGAAGGAAGCAAAACAACCTACATAAGAAAAGGGTAAGAAATGGATAGTTTAAGTGGTAAACGTGATGGTAAATGGTCGGATAAGAGATGGCAGCGTAAGACTTGGTTGTGGTTATGATATAGAAACGAAATAACATAATGGTAAATATGATAATATCTTAAGGAATACTCAAAGAAGAACCAATGTTAAAGAAGAAAGACCCAGATTTTATATTGCTCTAATAAGGGATGGTAAATATGGAATGGATAGTATCTTAGAATAACCAAGGAAGAACCAGTGCTATAACGAGCAAAGACCCAGCCTTACAAATCGTTCTAAGGGGCGGTAACAAGGAATTTGACCCACTATCTATATAGAGATAGGAACCAGAATTATCATAATGAAAGGAATTGACGCCATAAGTAAAAAGTTACTTGTTTGGTCGATAAAAAGTCACAAGGACTTAAACAAGAGAATAATCTCACTTAATTTATCATAATGAGCTCTGTTATTATGCAATATGAAAGCCTATTTTTAGGACTTAGTAGTGTTTTGCCGAATTCTTCAAGTTGTTGCTAAGTGGAGACAAGCATATTGCTTTGTTGGCATGCACATGGGCTGTTTTGTAGTGCAATTTCGTGTAGGATGTGCAGCAGCAATTTGGGAGTGTATTGTCTTCATTTCAAGCTTAATTTGAGTAGATAATTAACAAAACAAGGGCTGGTGGTGTTGAGTTGTCATTTGTGCACTTTCAGCCGAAATTCCCTCCACAAGCTGCTGCACAATCTACCATGAGTTGTTGGTGAGTTGTCATGTTTCCTTAATGCTCCAACAAGCTGCCAATTGTGTGTAATGCTCCAATAAACCTTCCTGCCATGTTTGTGAGCTGGATGTGTCTTCTAAGTGCTCCACTGGAATGTCCTAACATGTGGCATGCTCTCCGTTAAGGCCTCTCAAGCATAAGTCCATTGAAGGAGATGAATAGCTACAAATCCCATACTTATTTTAGGCCTGCATTGTCTTCAGTAATTTGGCCATATCTCGAGGTCCATTTATCAGATTGATTTGATTCAAAGTGCGTTGGAAAGATAAGAGATAGTGAAACAAATGTTAAGAGACTTTTTCACCCAAATAAGCTTGGAACATGTCCAGAAATGGTGATCAATATGGGTGACGTGATCTGTCCACTGGATAAAATAGGTTCACTACCATATCCTTTACATTTAACATGCAAATGTATGCATAAATGAGTAAATATATTATAAAATAAGGAATAACTCCCTTATAATCAACAAGGTAGAACATCCATGATGTGATAAAATAATGGATAAAACTGGTGCTAGTCAGGATCACATCATTCTCCCATTATTTAGGGCGATTTGTCCTCAAATCGAAGGGTGACTTCTCTTTAGTGTATTTTTTTTGTTTTTGTTTCTGTTGCACGTTGCTTCTTCCACCAAGGCTATGGTTACCATATGATATGATCTGATCTGCCTTATCGAATGATTGTGGATCCAGAAAGGAAGCAAAACAACCTACATAAGAAAAGGGTAAGAAATGGATAGTTTAAGTGGTAAACGTGATGGTAAATGGTCGGATAAGAGATGGCAGCGGAACACTTGGTTGTGGTTATGATATAGAAACGAAATAACATAATGGTAAATATGATAGTATCTTAAGGAATACTCAAAGAAGAACCAATGTTAAAGAAAAAAGACCCAGATTTTATATTGCTCCAATAAGGGATGGTAAATATGGAATGGATAGTATCTTATAATAACCAAGGAAGAACCAGTGCTATAACGAGCAAAGACCCAGCCTTACAAATCGTTCTAAGGGGCGGTAAAAAGGAATTTGACCCACTATCTATATAGAGATAGGAACCAGAATTATCATAATGAAAGGAGTTGACGCCACAAGTAACAAGTTACTTGTTTGGTCGATAAAAAGTCACAAGGACTTAAACAAGAGAATAATCTCACTTAATTCATCATAATGAGCTCCGTTATAATGCAACATGAAAGCCTATTTATAGGACTTAGAAGTGTTTTGCCGAATTTTTCAAGTTGTTGCTAAGTGGAGACAAGCATATTGCTTTGTTGGCATGCACATGTGCTGTTTTGTAGTGCAATTTCGTGTAGGTTGTGCAACAGCAATTTGGGCGTGTATTGTCTTCATTTCAAGCTTAATTTGAGTAGATAATTAACAAAACAAGGGCTGGTGGTGTTGAGTTGTCATTTGTGCACTTCCAGCCGAAATTCCCTCCACAAGCTGCCCCACAATCTGCCATGAGTTGTTGGTGAGTTGTCATGTTTCCTTAATGCTCCAACAAGCTACCAATTGTGTGTAATGCTCCAATAAACCTTCCTGCCATGTTTGTGAGCTGGATGTGTCTTCTAAGTGCTCCACTGGAATGTCCTAACATGTGGCATGCTCTCCGTTAAGGCCTCTCAAGCATAAGTCCATTGAAGGAGATGAATAGCTACTAATCCCATACTTATTTCCAGCCTGCACTGTCTTCAGTAATTTGGCCATATCTCGAGGTCCATTTATCAGATTGATTTGATTCAAAGTGCGTTGGAAAGATAAGAGATAGTGAAACAAATGTTAAGGGACTTTATCACCCAAATATGCTTGGAACATGTCCAGAAATGACGATCAATATGGGTGACGTGATCTGTCCACTTGATAAAATAGGTGCACTACCATATCCTTTACATTTAACATGCAAATGTATGCATAAATGAGTAAATATATTATAAAATAAGGAATAACTCCCTTATAATCAACAAGGTAGAACATCCATGATGTGATAAAATAATGGATAAAATTGGTGCTAGTTAGGATCACATCATTCTCTCCTTCTTTAGGCCGATTTGTCCTCAAATCGAAGGGTGACTTCTCTTTAGTGTATTTTTTTTTGTTTTTGTTTCTGTTGCACGTTGCTTCTTCCACCAAGGCTCTGGTTACCATATGATACGATCTGATCTGCCTTATCAAATGATTGTGGATCTAGGAAGGAAGCAAAACAACCTACATAAGAAAAGGGTAAGAAATGGATAGTTTAAGTGGTAAATGTGATGGTAAATGGTCGGATAAGAGATGGTAGCGGAAAACTTCTTGAATGTTTTTCTATGCGTCAAGAAACCACATGTAAAATTTTAGAACCAAATATCTTTAGTAGTATCCAGTGGACTCTGTTGAACGGTGAGTCCTCAAACAATCTATTTTTCTTGATCGCTTTGTTTGAAGGTGTTCTTGATCTTCAAATCTTCTTCTTTTTTGTGTAAATGATCTTTTCAATATATGAAGTTTCAATATGGAAATTTTCACCACGAAATTCCTCCTGTAGAATTTTCAAGAAAATCGACAAGATCCTAGATCGAATCTACCGATGAAACTTGAAGAATGTATTTGAAGGCTCTAACAAACTCCGATTTGGGTGAATTTTGGACTGGAGATTTATATTAAGATGAATATGATATCTGGATAAAATCAGCCCTAAATACCTTCGTTTGAAAGTTTTTGAAATTTCGGCTTTTTTGTTTGTTTTTTGTGTTTTTTGCCTTTTTTGTTTTTGTAAAACAAGAGCAAACTAACAAGAAAGATTTAAATCTAAATTAAAATTAAATAAAAAGAACCTGAAACGATGAATCTTCTCCGAACTAGCTCCATTGGGATACCTTGACGGATTTGTGTGCAAGAACAAGCAAAATTGCTTACTTCTTTCCAAGAATCGGCCCAAATCTAATACCAATTGATAGGGAAGTGGTGGCGGATTGATGAACGTTGCTCTTGTTGAAGAATCAAACCTAGAAAAGATCTAGATTCGATGAAGAACAATAAGGGATGAATGGGAAGGTGGTGGCAATAGATAGGGTTCTTTAGGGTTTTTTTTTGGTGCTGGAAACAAGATAAAAAATAAGATTAAAAAAAGATAAAGAAAAGATAAAGGAATTGCAAATAAAATAAGATAACCAAGAAATCAAAAGATCTCCCTTATGAAGGTGAACGGTAAAGATGATTGATGACGTGGATGGATATGTGGAAAATCGATGGATAATGTCCTATCGAGCCCTCCTAGTCGTAATGAAAAGGCAAACAAGATAATATGGCTCTAACCAACCCTCCTAGTCGTGATGAAAAGGCAAATTGGAGTGTGAAGATTAATCTCCCTCACAAGAACTTGAAAGAACTCGAGGAGAAGAAGCTTCGAAGGCACAAGACAATCAACACTTGCAAAAACAAACTCTCGTTGTATTATTAATCAAAGAAATCTTCCATTACAAAGTTTAATGAAGCCTCATTTATATAGGGGCTGAGTTCTAAAGGTCCTAAATAACTAATGAAAATAATAATAATAAACTAAACATATCTTAACTCTAATTCCTAATAAAATAATAATAACTAAAGATAATATTTTTAACCAAACCTTAATTCCTAATAAAATAATAAATCTAATCTTAAAAGATAATGCATCATCATATATTAATTTATATTACAAAAAATCAATAAAAATATTGAAAATTCGTAATATTTACAAAATCTCGTATTAATCCCGTATAGGATTTTCTGCATGCACCGTCTTCAGTAAAATAGCCATATCTTGAGTTCCTGATATCGAATTGATGCAATTCAAGAACAATTGGAAAGATAAGAGACAGAAGGTCGTATCTTTAGAAGACATCTTGACTAAATAAGATCAGGATCCCATTCAAAAATTCGTCGTAAGTCTGCTTCTGTTCTGATCTTCTTTTCCAATGCTTGGACGAGTGGATCATTTGAAAGAGTTATTACTTCTTCCTTTGATTTGAGCCTTGTGATGCATGTATCAAGGAGGCACCCACTGAAGTCAATGAAGAAATAACCCTTGTAAATCTCGTTGTTAGAGAAGAAGCTCTAGTAGTAAAAAGAAGTTTGAACATTCAAGTCACGGAGGACAATGCACAAAGAGAAAACATTTTTCATACCCAATGCCATGTTAATGAAAAGGTATGTTTTGTTATTATAGATGGTGGAAGTTTTACTACCGTGGCCAGTACAATCTTGGTGGAAAAACTTGGCTTGAAAACAATGAAACGCCCAAGTCCCTATAAGCTACAGTGGCTCAATGAACGAGGGGAACTCAACATTAACAAACAAGTGATAGTTCCTTTTTCAATTGGAAAATATAATTACAAGGATAAGGTTATGTGTGATGTTGTCCCTATACATGCTAGCCATCTACTTCTTTGAAGGCCATGGCAATATGACAAGAGAACTATCCATGATTATTTTACCAATCAATATTCGTTCAACCATAGAGGGAAGAAGATTATCCTTACTCCTTTAACACCAAACCAAGTTCAGAATGATCAAGTCAAAATGAAACAGAGTGTTGAGGCTATGACGAAAGGAAAAGCAATAGCAAGCATGGAAGAAATTGATCCAAATACAAGTGCTTATTCTTCAAAGTGCTTGATACGTGAATGCCTAATGACAGAACATAAGGTTAAAGATGATTATTCTAACCTTGAAATTGCAGAAATTTTCTTTGACTTGCAAGATGTACCAAGAGACACCATTTGTCAAAATGAAGGTTTAGGAGACATGACCTTTGGAAATCCAAAGATGTGTCCATTGAGAAGCAAAAGGACATAATTTTTCATTCAAAGGACATGACCTTAGGAAGACCAATAGACGTGACTCTTGAGGACTCAATAATCATGCCTATTGGAAACTTATGGGACACCACCTTTTGGATGTGAAAGAACCAAAACTTTCAAAACAAAATTACATGGGCATATCTCATGCAAAAGCCTATTGAATATATCCCCATTTTTGACAAAACAACAACTATGGGATGGAGGAACGTTGAAGAGAAAACACCTTTCGATTTGAGGACAAATCACTTTAAAGCAGGGGATGATGTGATCTAAATAAGCAACATAAATATCCTTGCATCTCCAACCTTTCAAAATAATCAAAGGGGGATTTTCTCTAACTTATTCTTTCTTTATACCATAGTTATAATAATATTTTACATACATTACATTTATAGTTATGATGATGATGTTATGTAATGTATGAAGTTACTATTATAAACCACATATTTATATGTTTATTTCTTATGTTACTTAGCTTATATTATACTTTATTTTGTAGGTGCATAGGCGGCCACATGATGGGAGCTAACTTAAAGCTAGCATTAGAGTCCAAGAGCTATGGAAGCTTGACTAGGAAAACTCTGGGACAACTCAAGAACATTTTGGGACAAAGTTGTCAGCTAACCCCCGAGATCATAGCTTACTTGAGATGGACTTTTGAGCTAGCTAGAGGTCTCATTTAAGTTGGAGAGTTGCACCATCATCACCACCACGCAAAGAGTACTTCAAATATGATTTAGGTTAATTTTTGTGGATTCGTACCTTTTCACAAAGATTTACCATTCCAAGAGGTGCCTTTTCACAAGGAGTTGTCCTAAGACTCATGTTCATATACTTCATCTATGGCCAACTCATCTTCAGCTCGAACACATGGAAAGTAGCTCCAATGATGAAAGGTTACATTCCACAAATGTGACCTTTCATAACAAGTTGCTGCCCAATTAATGACATGTCATTTAGACACATGTTGGATGCCAAGTGACGCCTAACTTGCTGCTTATCTTCATGCCATTGAGGAGTCCACACCTTAAGCATCCTACGCTACCCATGTGAGTGCCTCATGACTAGACCACACATGTTCCATGCGTGTTGATGAATTAGGTGCCAAAGTGAAGGGATTTCTCTCTATTCGGCCAAAGCAAGGTGTTGCTTCAAAGTTGGCACCAAGATGAACCATAAGGAGACCATCAGCCAAAGACATCTCCATTCATCAAAGCATCATACATTTTCAATTTAAATCATGTATTTTGCTGAAAAGACATATAATTATTTGGCCAAACTCTTGCAAGCCTATAAATAGGCTTTGACATTTCATTTTTACTTAACCCTTTTGATAATATAAACTTTTGTGATATTATTGTTTCTTCAAGTTCTTTTAGAACTATATCGATTAAGCAAGCTTTTCTAAAGTTTGTGCGTCAACCTCTTCCATATATTCTATGAGTTATGAGTTCTTATAACTAGTGGATTCAAGTCCTTTCATACCATCCCTTATTTAAGTTTATAAAGAATGGGGTTAAACTTTCTATAGTTTTGCTTCCTATTTGGCTCAATTAAGATACTATCTTACCATCACCATTGTCCATCACCTTCACGCCTACAACATCATTATATCCATCACTATAAAGCCATCATTCAATCATAATCAAGGCAAGAGTACAACAACATCATTGAAATCTGAATTTTATGATCATTGAAGGATATTTCTTCTACACTTATGCGGCCAACATTTGATAACATCTTTAATCCTTCATTTCATTTCCTTCATTCATTTCTTCTCCATTTAATCATTTCTTTCTTTATATTGTGTATATTACTTATATATTCAAGTGTAGCATTTGGTGCCTCTCCTAGATCGGTAAACAATAAGGCTGCCAACTTCTCCATCATTGAAGAAGCTAGGATAGCCTTACATCACCTTAATCCAGAGATTGCTAACACTTTGGAGTTATACCATTACATTGAAATAGATGAAATGGTACAAATGGCAATGAAGAAAGAAAGATAACTATGGAGAAGGCATACATCTCGTAATGTGATAACTCCGTAAAATACTTAATTCCTAGTCTCTTCACTTAAGTTATGGCTCGTCTATACAAAGTATGCACTGCATTTTTAGTTGCATATAGGTTATATTAGATTTTGGTCGATAAGTTTTACTGAGGTAAGATTTATTTGGTTTGACTGATGCTGCTGAAAAGAAAAGGTTGTTTGGGTTGTGTTTGTCCAGGAATCCTACAGAGGAAGAACATTTCATTCGTGACAATGTAAAAGAAAAAATGCAGAGGCCAATAGAACATATGAGAATGTGAGGAGAAGATTTATCTCACCAAGGCAATATCTATTTGAGGATGTCTGAAGTAGGTGTGGCTAAACCGCCTATGTCACGCGCCAACTGGATGACCTACTTCACATGCAAGAAAGCCTCAATTATTCTGATAGCCGCCAACCACCTTTCCTTTTTAAGTTCAGGCAATTAATAACGGCTAGTTAAGGAAACTCCAAAAGTAGACAAAGACCTAGGAGGTCTTTCCTTAAAAATAACCACCGCAGCCGCCAAACAAAAAGATAAGGAAGAAGAGAGAAGAGCTTTACCTAAGGCGTGAGCAAGCAACTGCAGTGCTTTCCTGTAATATACCCACCAACCTTCCTTGGTGTCCTCCATATCTAGACGATAGTAGAGCGATGATCAGGCCTTGAGAGAGGGTGATCACCAAGGCAGGTGCGGTGCTGATCAGGATAATCGTGACAGAGCCCCCGATTTTGGGAGTCATTCCTTCTTTGTTTTTAACTCTTTATCTATCTGGGTTGTATTAAACGTTGAATCTTGGATGATCTTTTATAGCACCATGAATGCTTTACTTGGTGTTAAACTTTGTTTTGCTTGAATAATATTTTTATGTTTATGAATGAAGAATTATGTTTCACTTATGACTGTTTTGTTTATAGTTTAAATATTTTACCTTAGCACTGTAGGAGTATTGAGAGATAACCTTGGGTTTTGGTAAAACATGTCTTAGCATTATAAGAGCATCGAGAGATAGCATTTTGTCTAGATAAGTGATTCTTAAATTTGAGATAAGTGAGATAGATCAACGTGAGCAATGGAATGAATCCGGGATGGTGAAGTTCTAACTTGTCTACCTTAGAGATAACGAGTGAGTTTAAAACGACTAAAAGGTATAGATTGTGACATTAGTTCCAGTTGTGGTGAAAATATATTTCTAACCCAATCCCTGTGGAGACGATACTCACTCACTACTATATTACTTGCATCGATTGTGTATACTTGCACATATTTGCTTTCCTTAGCATATACATTTACAAGCGATCAAGTTTTTGGCACCGTTGTCGGGGATTGACAACTGACGATATTTTTTAGCCATAACAAGTTATCTTTGTCACATCATATTAGTCTAACGTAGTTTACTATTTTCTTTTGTAGGTTTTAATTATTACATGACCTTGAGATCTTCTGGTAAGCCTTTGGAACCATTCGATCCTGAAATTGAGCAATCACTTAGACAATTGTTGCGCGCCTAAAGAACCAGAGAACAATCAAATCAATTTCAAATGCAACACAACATGGGAGATTTAGGAGATCCATATGAAACAATTAATCTTCAAGTTGCGAGACCAAGAGTGATACGAGATCATTTGAATCATATTCTCGATGACCTCAATCCAGGTATAGTGGCACCTGAGATCCAAGTCACTCACTTTGAACTCAAATCGGTGATGTTTAACATGTTAAACTTTATAGAACAATTTGGCGGTTCACCCACTGAAGATGCGAGACAGCATGTGCCTGCCTTCATTGAAGTATGCGACTTGTTTCGGCAACAAGGAGTATATGAAGATGTACAAAAAATAAAGGTTTTTCCTTACTCCTTATGCAATAGAGCAAGAGCCTGGCTCAACAGAGTTCCTTCTGGCTCAATGGAGTCATAGGAAGATTTATGCAAGAGTTTCCTATTGCGATACAATCCGCCCAATATGATCACTCAGCTTCACAATGACATTGCCAGTTTTTTTCAATGAGATGATGAATCAATGTACGAATGTTGGGATAGGTATAAATGTCTACTTCGCAAATGTGTTAACCATGGATTTCATGATTGGACGCAAGTGGTGATGTTTTACAATGGATTCAATGCACCAACTCGAATGATGCTAGATGCCTCAGTGAATGACACCTTACTAGACAAATCACCCGAGGAAGTTTTTGACATCCTCGACAGGATAGCAAATAATGATCATCAATTTCCAAGTGCAAGATTGGGAATTGGCAGAAAAACATCATGAGCATATGAATTAGAAGGTAAAGATTCGGTAGTAGCTCAACTTTCAGCCAGAACCAATATGTTGAAAAATTTACAACGTCATAACGAGGTAAGAGAAGTCAAGGTGACCAATAATGTATTCCTATTTTGTCACGGCAATCATCATTAGAGTGAATGTCCTGAAAACCATGAGTCAACCAATTTTTTGGGCAACTATAATCGGAACAATAATAACCCCTATTCAAATACGTACAATCTTGGTTGGAGATAACACCCAAATTTCTCTTGGAGTAATCAAGGAAACATTAATAATCAAGCCGCAAACTATAGGCCACAGCAAAATAATTCTGACCATAAACATTTTTAGAATCAGCATCATCAGCAGCCCTGGCAGAACAATAAAGGTATAACTTCTTCCTCTAACACCAATTCGAATACTAATTCCTTGGAGTTAACATTGCAGGAATATATGGCCTCAACAAAAGATTTCATGGCTTCCACAAAGACCTTGATGCACGAACATTCTGGAATAATTAAAAATCAAGGAAATTTGTTACAAAGGCAAGCGACACTTTTACAAAACTATAGTTCATCTCTCAGAGCGTTGGAGAATCAAGTAGGACAAATTGCTACGGCATTACATTCTTGCCCACATGGAAATCTCCCTAGTGATACTAAAGTCACTAAGCATCATGGGAAAGAGAAATGGAATGTACTTACACTTAGGAGTGGAAAACAAGTCAACCAAGATGACAAGTTTGGGGGAGAATACCTGAACAATCCTCGCCAAGGCGTAACACAACTGGATTATCAATATGAAAATGTTGAACGAAAGGAAGTGCCTGAAGAGAATGAAAGAAGTGAAGGCTCAGAAGAGCATCGACCGGATAATAAAAAGTTCATGGTCAAGGCTAGCGATTACTCAACACTATCAACAGTAGATGTGAGACCTCCACCACCGTTCCCTCAATAGTTGAAGAAGCATGATGATGAAATCCAGTTCAAGAAATTTTTTGATGTTCTGCATCAGTTGTGTATTAATGTGCCCTTACTTGAAGCCATCAAGCAAATGCCTTCCTATGCCAAGTATCTTAAGGAAATTGTTACAAGGAAAAGGAAGGTAGAATGTGTCGCCACGGCAACAAAAATATGATCAGTAGTAAGCAAACTCCCACCAAAACAAAAAGACCCTGACAGTTTTATAATACCATGTTCCATTTGTAATGACTTAATAGGACGAGCCCTAATTGATTTAGGATAAAGTGTAAACTTGATACCAAAGTTCATATTTATGAAGCTACATGGATATCACGCCCATCTCACCTCGATCATCCTCTAGTTGGTTGATCAGTCTTATGTACGACCCGACGGTAGAATAGAAGACGTCTAAGTGAAGGTGGATAAATTCTTTTTTCCAGTAGATTTTCTCATCCTCGATTGCGAAACCGATGAAAATGCACCAATCATTCTGGGATGCCCCTTCTTAGTAACCGGGAGAATCCTCAAAGATTGTGAAAAAGGAGAAATCACCATGAGAGTAGGCGAGCAAAGCGTCACTATCAATGTATTCAACTCCATTAAATACATGGATGATTCATAAGAATGCCAATGCATTAACATGATTGAAGAAAAGGCAATCATTAGACGAGGTGAATCCCTAAGGCTCGATTAATACAGTACTTTGTACCACAAACCTACTACCGAGATACATTAAGCAAAAACTTTGGCCCAGATGAATTATTTTCAGAAGACGATCTTGAAAATCATGGCCTCAACCACATAAATCTGAGCAATGAACACCCCAAAAACAATACCAATACAAGATGTGGAGGAAAGACAAGGGACCAATCGAGACCTCTTTATAATAGATCAGGTATGAAATTTGAACCCTTAGATTATGATAAAGTTAAATATCATGAGTCATCTTCACAATATGCACCGAAGTTGGAACATAAAACTTTGTCATTACATTTGAAATATGCTTATCTAGGAGTTGATGAAACCCTACCAGTGATAATTTCTGCCAACCTAACCTCTGAAAAGGAGAATAGTTTGTTGAATTTTTTGTCACAACACAAGATGGCTATTGGATGGATGATGGCAGACTTGAAAGGAATCAGTCTGTCCATAAGCATGCACAAAATCAATCTCGAAGATAGCCACAACACCTCGGTGGAACCCCAAAGGCAGCTCAACCTAATCATGAAGAAGGTAGTCATGAAGGAAATTATAAAATGGCTGGATGTGGGAGTAATTTATCCTATATCTGATAGTTCATGGGTTAGCCCAGTACAATGCGTGCCAAAGAAAGGTGGTATGACCGTGGTTAAAAGTGAGCATGACGAGCTACACCACGAGAACAATCATGGGATGGCGCATATGTATGGATTACAGGAAGCTCAATAAAGCCACAAAGAAAGATAATTTTCCCTTCCCTTTTATCGACCAAATGTTGGATAAATTAGGGGGAAAAGCATTTTACTGCTTCCTCGATGGATACTCGGGTATAACCAAATTGCCACAACACTCGAGGACCAAGAAAAAACAACTTTCACGTGCCCGTATGGTACCTATGCATTTAGACGAATGCTATTTGGACTGTGCAACACTCCAGCTACATTCCAATGATGCATGATGGCAATATTTTCGGATATGGTGGAAGAGTGCATGGAAATATTTATGGACGACTTCTCCGTCTCGGGTGATGATTTTGACCGATATCTCAGTAATTTATCCTAGGTTTTGAAACGCTGTGAAGAAACCAACCTAGTACTAAACTAGGAAAAATGCCATTTTATGGTAATAAAAGGAATAGTGTTGGGTTAAAAAATTTCATGCCATGGCATCGAAGTCGACAAAGCCAAGGTGGATGCAATTGCAAATCTTCCTCCACCTACTATTGTGCAAGGTGTACGCAGTTTCCTTGGACATGCAGGCTTCTACAGGCGGTTCATAAAAGACTTTTCACAAATTTCTAAACCCTTATGTATTTTGCTTCAACAAAATCATCCATTTGAATTTACTAATGATTGTTTGAATGCCTTCACAGATTTGAAGAAAAAGCTTTCGACAGCACCAATTGTTATCCCACCAGACTGGAATGAACCATTTGAGCGCATGTACGACGCTGTGACTATGCAGTCGGAGCGGTGCTAGGGCAACAAAAAAGTAAAATCTTTCATGTTATCTACTACGCGAGCCAAACTCTTAATGATGCACAAGTGAACTATAACACCACTGAAAAAGAACTCTTAGCAGTAGTATTTCCATTCAATAAGTTTAGGCCATATTTAATAGGTACTAAGGTAATTGTGCACAAAGATCACTCTACCATTAAATATCTGATTAATAAAAAAGATGCAAAGTCTAGACTAATTCGGTGGATATTACTACTGCAAGAATTTGATTTAGAGATCAAGGATAGAAAATGTATATAAAATCAAGTGGCATGCCATTTGTCTAGGCAAGATAACAAACCTGATTGTCTTGACATCACAGAAATTAAAGATGATTTCCCAGATGAGAAATTATTATTTGTCATTATTGCGCCGTGGTATGCTGACATTGTTAACTTTCTTGTTAGTGGTATTGTTCCTCCTGATTTATCTAGCCATGCTAGAAAGAAGTTTCGACATGATGTGTAACATTACTACTGGGATGAACCATTTCTATTCAAGAAAAGTGGAGACCAAATAATCCGAAGATGCATTCAAGAAGAAAAGCAACAATATATCCTACACCAATACCACTCGTCACCATATGGGGGCATTTTGGTGGAATGAGGACAGTAGCAAAAGTGCTTCAGTCCAGATTTTATTGGCCAACCCTGTTCAAAGATGCACATGAATTCTACATGTCATGTGATAGATGTCAACGAACAGGAAACATCTCAAAACGACATGAGATGCCATGGAAAAATATTATGGAAATCGAACTTTTTGACATATGGAGAATATATTTCATGGGACCTTTCCATCATCATTCAGAGATTTGTAAATTCTCCTGGCAGTGGATTATATATCAAAATGGGTGGAAGCCATCGCAACACCTAAAAACAATTCCAAGACAGTGCTAAAGTTTTTACACAAAAACATATTCACCCACTTTGGAACACCACAAGCTATAATTAGTGATGAAGGCATACATTTTGACAACAAATTGATTGCCAAGGCACTGAAATCATATGGAGTACGACAAAAGATTGCTATGGTGTATCACCCTTAAACGAATGGACAAGCTAAATTGTCTAACCGGTAGATTAAGCAGATCCTTAAAAAAATGGTTAACCTGAATCGAAAAGACTGGTCGTCGAAGCTAGATGAAGCACTATGGGCTTATCGCACAGCGTTCAAGACACCGCTGAGAATGTCCCTGTTCAAGCTGGTCTACGGAAAGGAATGTCATCTACCGGTTGAACTTGAACATAAAGCCTACTGGGCCATCAAAAAGATAAACATGGATGCTCAGCTTACTGGAGAAAGAAGACTCTTGGAGCTGAACGAGATGGATGAATTTAGAGCACATGCATACAAGAATGCCCACCTTTACAAGGAGAAAACAAAACGATGGCATGACAGAAATATATTGTCGAGGCAATTTTATCCTGGACAACAAGTATTGCTTTACAATTCACGCCTTAAGTTATTCACAGGCAAGCTGAAATCAAGATGGTCATGACCTTTTATTGTTCACCAAGTCTATGACAATAGAGTAATTCAAAACCTAAACGATGGTTTCATCTTCAAGGTGAACGAGCAGAGACTCAAGGAGTACAAATGAACCCCAGTCATGCGCGATAAACCGGCATCATTGGCACATGATATCCAAGAATTTGATTTACTTAATTGAGCAAATATTCGTTGCCTAGGCAACGAAAATCTGAATTCTGTACATAAATAAGTTAAGTTATTTTCTGCTTTAATCCGTTTTATTTTATTATTTTATTCTTTAATATTGTAGGCAAGCAAGGAACATGTGGCAGCATGGGGAGTTGAAGCATGCATGAAGAAAAAGCCCTAGGGTACACGATTTTGGCGGCAAAATAAAGAGGGAAAGAAATATTTTCTCCCCCTTTATGTCCAATCAAATATTTCTCTTTTAATGAGAAATCTTTTCCCCACCATGAAAGAACTGAATTACCCTGAAACCACCCATCACTTTCCCAAGAAAAACTACCCAACCTCTTCTTCTTCATCGTGTTTCCATCTCTCTGTACAAACAAGAAAATCTTTTCTTTCTCTCAACAATACCTCCCCATCGCCACCACAAATTTCAGCCGAGTACAATGGTAAGAACAAGGAAAGCCCCAGCCCCAACAAAAAGTTTCAAACGTTTCCAAACAGCCGAAGCAGAAGAACGCTTCAAGACCTTTCAGAAATGCTAAGTAGATTTGTAAGATGAATTCGTTTGTCTAGCCGAGAAAGAGGAACTGTTTGGACTGAAGGTGATGGACGTGATAAAGAAGCACAACTGGGAGAAGTTTGCTCGTAATCTCAAAGCTGTAGCAGTGGCGATGGTACATGAATTCTATACCCATCTCGAGGACCCGTCTAACCACACAGTTTATGTTCGAGGAAAGCTCATCCGATTTTCCCCCTTTGCACTCAACCAATATTTTAAGTTAGAGAAAGGTAAAAAGCAACACAAGAGATTTGTGGCAGAGGCCGATCAAGAAACATACAATGGCGTACTATAGGATCTATGTATCGATTGGGCCAAGTTCGAAGGGAATGCCCCAACTAGGATAAGAGTTTATCTTCGAGCATTAAAACTGCACGTGAACCTGTGGAACCAGTTTCTCAACGGTAAGATGATGCCAACGTCTCACAACACCAATGTCCTCGTGAAGAGATTGATGCTCCTACACTCGATCATTTACGGGAGGAAGATTGACGTTGGAGAACTCATTTTTTAGTAGATCCATGACTGTGTCAGGAGAAACCGGGGTAACCTTATGTTTCCTAACTTGATAACCACATTATGCAAGAAGAAGAAGGTTCTTGAGGATCATTTCGAGGATTACATTAAACCAAAGGAGGGCATCACAAGGAAAAAGATCCCCGAGTGGATGAGTTTCAATGACGACGACCCAAAGGAAGGTTTGGAGTGAGGAACAAAATCTGTTACCATGGCTACGACTCTTGTGGTCACGTACACTCGAGAAACACGTAAAAAGATCGGACACCTGGAGGACCACATAGAAATTTACTTCGAGTATGTCAAGGCTAGGGACATGAAACTCAACGCATTCTTCAAGGAGTTGCTCCCGAACTCAAATATCAGACTATCGACCTTCCCCGTTGTCATCCTCAAATACAATGTGGGCGGGAGCACATTCTATTCCTCGACATCGCATGTACCTCCAAACGTACCCCCAGAAGTACCCGTTGATGTGCCACCACTAACAACGCAAGTACCACCCGTACCAAAGAAATGCCAAGGTGACACAGAAGAATTCCTCAGCCCTTCTGATGTAAGGCTAACCAGGCTTCTTCAATAATGGAGAAGTTGGTAACCTTGTTGTTTCCCGATCTAGGAGAAACACCAAATGCTACACCTTGGATTGAAAGTAATCTGCACAAAAGAAGAAGAATTGATTAAGTAATATGATAATTAAGAAATGAAAAGTAAATAAAAATGGAAAGAATTGAAATGGATAGAATAGTTATCAAAGAAGGGCTGCGGAAGTGTTGTAGAATGATCCTTCAAGTGATGATGGATTCGGCCTCCAATGGTGATGATGGACGAATGCCTTGTTGAGGATGAAGGATAATTCAAAGATGAAGAAATGGAAATTTATAAGTGGGTGATAATATAGGCGTGATATGGTGATGGAATATGGTGATGATATAGGCTTGATAATGGTGATAGACTATGGTGATGATATAGGCGTGATAATGGTGATGGACAGATTGTATCTTATAAAACTAAGAAGGAACCAATGCTATAAAGGAGCAAAGACCCATTTCTTATAAGTTCTATAAGGGATGGTATGAAAGGACTTTGACCCACTAGTTATTTAAACTAGGAACCAGAAGTATCAATGGAAGGAATGACGCCACAAGCTTTAGAAAAAGGCTTGCTTAATCGATATAGTTCTAAAAAGAACTTGAAGAGAGAATAATCTCACAAAGGATTTTTAATATCAAAAGGGTTCTCTTTACAATGGAAATACAATAGCCTATTTATAGTTTTCAAAGGGTTTAGACCGAATAGACACATGATGGTTCGGCCAAGGTTGAAACCCCTTTGAAAACACATGATTTTTAATGAAAATACATAATTTTAATGAAGATAAATGCTCTTGGCCGAATGGTTATGTGTTGGTTCGGCCCTAAGGATGTTTTGAATACATTTGGAAGTTATTTGGGCGCCAATATGAAGAGGAAAGAGTCTTTGGCTGAATAGGAAGCATCCCTTGGTGTTTTGGCGCCAATTTGATGTCACATGGAGTGCACATGCTTGAATGATGCACATGGCAGCCTACTTGAACGCACATGGGTCTTCTTGCAAGGCTTTGGTGATGTTACAACCATAGGATGGTGTCTTGAAGTCCATGGAATGAATATGGTAGCAACTAGGCGTGCCTTGGCTTCCAACATGCATCTAGGTGTCATGGCCTTCAATGGGCAGCAACTTGTCATGAAATGTCACATTATTTGGAAGGTAACCTTTCATCATTTGAGCTACTTTACAAGTGTTTGAGCTGAAGATGAGCTGGCCATAGATGAATTACATGAAGATGAGTCATAGGTCAGCTCCTTGTGAAAAGGCACCTTTTGAAATGACAACTATTCGCGAAAAGGTACGAATCCACAAAAATTAACATAGACCATATTTGAAGTGTTCTGTGTGGTGAAGATGATGGTGCAACTATCCAGCTGAAAAGAAGTCTCTAGCTAGCTCAAAAGTCCAGCTCAAGTGAGCTATGAGCTCGGAGGTCAGCTGGCAACTTTTCATCATTTGTTCTTCATGATCTCCTGAGTCATCTTATGGAAGTTTTCCTAGCTCATTGAATCCCATGCTAACTTTAAATCAGCTCCCAACATGTACCTACAAAAGAAAGCTTTTATAAGCTAAGTAATATGAATTATTATAAAGTAATAAGAATGTGCATATTATAAAGATGTGAACTATAGGTTATAATAATAACTCATGCATCATACGATAATGAATGAATATTATTATTACAACTATAGATTATATGCGTGAATATCAATCAATGATGTAAACCATATGACATAATGAATGAATGCACATGTTATGATAATTCAAGTATAGTCTAATATGAAATTGTATGCTTATAATAATATATAGTGCATAAATAAGTAAATATAAGATAAAGTAAGGTAGAACTCCCTTAGAACCAGATTTGAATAACCTCCATGGTGTGATCAAATCATGGAGAAATTTGGAGCTAGACATGATCACATCATCCTCCCCTTCTTTTGAGTGATTTGTCCTCAAATCGAAAGGTGACTTCTCCTTAGTGTCCTCCCATCCGATATATGCAATAGGGATCTTTATGAAATGATTCTTTTCATAAGTCATATCCTTTGAATAAGTGCTTTGAACGTACATGACCTGAAAAGAAAGATAACTCTTATAAGTAAAAACATGATTAAATACAAATAAAGGAAAATTGTACTTCATGTTGGTGTTTGATGGTTGGTTAAAAATCATGTCTGTTGAAGACATGTTGCTTTGAATGATTATGTTCCTTGGCATCCCAAAAGTCATGTCCATTGGATCATGAAAATTCACGATTTTATGCTCTTGAAGGGTCACGTCCATTAAGCCTTTATGATTCACGTCTCTTGGCTCTTTCCCTTGACAAATTGTGTCTTTTGAATCATCCTTGTCATCACAAATTGATAAGATAATGCCACAGACATGAATTGGATTGCTGCAAAATGAATCAAAATAAGTAAATGAAAAACTATGGACAAGATGAATGGAATTATCAAACCAGAGTGGATGATTGGCCGTTGGTTGCTTAATGATAAAAACTCCATTGGTCGCTGAATTCTCTTCCATAGTTGTAATGAACTTAGAGATTCAATTATCATAACTTTTGGCACTTCAAGTGACACATCGTTTTGAATTTCTAGTGGCATAACTGTTGGAACGTCTAAGGACATGTCTTGTGGATCACCAAAGGTGACACCTATTGGTTCTTTAAAAGACATGTTTCTTGAATCATCAATTCGAAGTGATATGTCTCTTGGATTATCCTGCAAAACAATAGGAAGAATAGATGAAAGAGTAAGGTTAATTAAAATATGTTCTTCATTCTCCTCTTTATCTCCAAATTCATCATTTTCAACTCTCTCGTTTTCAACTCCAACGTCTTCTTTATCCACTCTTTGCTTCTCATCATTTTCAACGTTTTGTTTGATTTCAAAATTCATTCCATCATTTGAACTTCCTTCCAAATGTTCTTCTTCAAGTTGCTCCTTCATTGCTTCAATTCTTTTCCTTAAGGTGTTTTGATCTTCATTCACTTGGCTAGGAGATAATGGAGTCAAGATGATTTTTCTTTTATTACGGTAGAATGAATACCGATTTGTGAATCCATCATACAATGCTCGTTTATCAAACTGCCAAGGCCGACCGAAAAGAAGATGGCTTGAATTTATGGAGGCAACATCACAAAAGACTTCATCTTCATATCTCCCAATTGAAAAGGGCACAAGTACTTGCTCTATGACTTCGAACTCTTCATCTTCATTTAATCCTTGCAAAACATATGGGCTAGGATGTTTGAATGTTGTAAGTACCAATTTCTTGACCATGTATGTGCTTGCAATGTTTGTACAACTTCCTCCATCAATAGCTACAAGACACACTTTACCATTTACATGGCAACGAGTGTGAAATGTGTTTGTTCTTTGTTGTTCATCCTCCAATGTTTGGAAAGATGGAAGATCACAAGTCATTGTTAGTATAAAAAAAAACCTTACCAGCACACTCACAAAAGCCTCACTTGGTCACTCCAAAGATATTTAAGACTTCACTCCATTCGCACTCGTGTTTGCACTCGGGGATATGTTCTTGGCTTTTTCTGATCCCCCTTCTGATCTCACCCTCTCGTTTTCCTTTTACCGCTCAATTCTCTCTTGTGGGTCCTTTAAAAAACTAACTCAAGATTGAGCAAGTTTCTTAGTTTGTGCATCGGCTTAAAACAATATGGTTAGGGTATAGAAATGGTTATGGTAAAGGTAGGATAGAAAAGGTTAAGAAAATGATAAAGTAATGAAATAAGAAAAGATGAAAGAAAAGGAAATGAAATAGTAAGAAAGTGAAGATAACTTACAACTCAAGTTGCAACACTTACTATCTTCCTTCACAAGAAACAACAAGGATACCTCCTTCAAGTTTGATGTTGGGGCAGATTGTATTGTGCTTCTCTTTGAGTGTACTTTGCAACTTGCTTCACTTTTCTTTTGCTTTTGATTTTCTTCTTTTTCTTTTCTTTCTTTTGCTTTCTTCTTTCTTGTTTCTTTTTTTTTGTTGTAGCACTTTTTATGTCAATCCACCAAAGCTCTGATTACCGCTTGATGTAAGGCTAACCGGGCTTCTTCAATAATGGAGAAGTTGGTAACCTTGTTGTTTCCCGATCTAGGAGAGACACCAAATGCTACACCTTGGATTGAAAGTAATCTGCACAAAAGAAGAAGAATTGATTAAGTAATATGATAATTAAGAAATGAAAAGTAAATAAAAATGGAAAGAATTGAAATGGATAGAATAGTTATCAAAGAAGGGCTGCGGAAGTGTTGTAGAATGATCCTTCAAGTGATGATGGATTCGGCCTCCAATGGTGATGATGGACGAATGCCTTGTTGAGGATGAAGGATAATTCAAAGATGAAGAAATGGAAATTTATAAGTGGGTGATAATATAGGCGTGATATGGTGATGGAATATGGTGATGATATAGGCGTGATAATGGTGATAGACTATGGTGATGATATAGGCGTGATAATGGTGATGGACAGATTGTATCTTATAAAACTAAGAAGGAACCAATGCTATAAAGGAGAAAAGACCCGTTTCTTATAAGTTCTATAAGGGATGGTATGAAAGGACTTTGACCCACTAGTTATTTAAACTAGGAACCAGAAGTATCAATGGAAGGAATGACGCCACAAGCTTTAGAAAAAGGCTTGCTTAATCGATATAGTTCTAAAAAGAACTTGAAGAGAGAATAATCTCACAAAGGATTTTTAATATCAAAAGGGTTCTCTTTACAATGGAAATACAATAGCCTATTTATAGTTTTCAAAGGGTTTAGACCGAATAGACACATGATGGTTCGGCCAAGGTTGAAACCCCTTTGAAAACACATGATTTTTAATGAAAATACATAATTTTAATGAAGATAAATGCTCTTGGCCGAATGGTTATGTGTTGGTTCGGCCCTAAGGATGTTTTGAATACATTTGGAAGTTATTTGGGCGCCAATATGAAGAGGAAAGAGTCTTTGGCTGAATAGGAAGCATCCCTTGGTGTTTTGGCGCCAATTTGATGTCACATGGAGTGCACATGCTTGAATGATGCACATGGCAGCCTACTTGAACGCACATGGGTCTTCTTGCAAGGCTTTGGTGATGTTACAACCATAGGATGGTGTCTTGAAGTCCATGGAATGAATATGGTAGCAACTAGGCGTGCCTTGGCTTCCAACATGCATCTAGGTGTCATGGCCTTCAATGGGCAGCAACTTGTCATGAAATGTCACATTATTTGGAAGGTAACCTTTCATCATTTGAGCTACTTTACAAGTGTTTGAGCTGAAGATGAGCTGGCCATAGATGAATTACATGAAGATGAGTCATAGGTCAGCTCCTTGTGAAAAGGCACCTTTTGAACTGACAACTATTCGTGAAAAGGTACGAATCCACAAAAATTAACATAGACCATATTTGAAGTGTTCTGTGTGGTGAAGATGATGGTGCAACTATCCAGCTGAAAAGAAGTCTCTAGCTAGCTCAAAAGTCCAGCTCAAGTGAGCTATGAGCTCGGAGGTCAGCTGGCAACTTTTCATCATTTGTTCTTCATGATCTCCCGAGTCATCTTATGGAAGTTTTCCTAGCTCATTGAATCCCATGCTAACTTTAAATCAGCTCCCAACATGTACCTACAAAAGAAAGCTTTTATAAGCTAAGTAATATGAATAATTATAAAGTAATAAGAATGTGCATATTATAAAGATGTGAACTATAGGTTATAATAATAACTCATGCATCATACGATAATGAATGAATATTATTATTACAACTATAGATTATATGCGTGAATATCAATCAATGATGTAAACCATATGACATAATGAATGAATGCACATGTTATGATAATTCAAGTATAGTCTAATATGAAATTGTATGCTTATAATAATATATAGTGCATAAATAAGTAAATATAAGATAAAGTAAGGTAGAACTCCCTTAGAACCAGATTTGAATAACCTCCATGGTGTGATCAAATCATGGAGAAATTTGGAGCTAGACATGATCACATCATCCTCCCCTTCTTTTGAGTGATTTGTCCTCAAATCGAAAGGTGACTTCTCCTTAGTGTCCTCCCATCCGATATATGCAATAGGGATCTTTATGAAATGATTCTTTTCATAAGTCATATCCTTTGAATAAGTGCTTTGAACGTACATGACCTGAAAAGAAAGATAACTCTTATAAGTAAAAACATGATTAAATACAAATAAAGGAAAATTGTACTTCATGTTGGTGTTTGATGGTTGGTTAAAAATCATGTCTGTTGAAGACATGTTGCTTTGAATGATTATGTTCCTTGGTATCCCAAAAGTCATGTCCATTGGATCATGAAAATTCACGATTTTATGCTCTTGAAGGGTCACGTCCATTAAGCCTTTATGATTCACGTCTCTTGGCTCTTTCCCTTGACAAATTGTGTCTTTTGAATCATCCTTGTCATCACAAATTGATAAGATAATGCCACAGACATGAATTGGATTGCTGCAAAATGAATCAAAATAAGTAAATGAAAAACTATGGACAAGATGAATGGAATTATCAAACCAGAGTGGATGATTGGCCGTTGGTTGCTTAATGATAAAAACTCCATTGGTCGCTGAATTCTCTTCCATAGTTGTAATGAACTTAGAGATTCAATTATCATAACTTTTGGCACTTCAAGTGACACATCGTTTTGAATTTCTAGTGGCATAACTGTTGGAACGTCTAAGGACATGTCTTGTGGATCACCAAAGGTGACACCTATTGGTTCTTTAAAAGACATGTTTCTTGAATCATCAACTCGAAGTGATATGTCTCTTGGATTATCCTGCAAAACAATAGGAAGAATAGATGAAAGAGTAAGGTTAATTAAAATATGTTCTTCATTCTCCTCTTTATCTCCAAATTCATCATTTTCAACTCTCTCGTTTTCAACTCCAACGTCTTCTTTATCCACTCTTTGCTTCTCATCATTTTCAACGTTTTGTTTGATTTCAAAATTCATTCCATCATTTGAACTTCCTTCCAAACGTTCTTCTTCAAGTTGCTCCTTCATTGCTTCAATTCTTTTCCTTAAGGTGTTTTGATCTTCATTCACTTGGCTAGGAGATAATGGAGTCAAGATGATTTTTCTTTTATTACGGTAGAATGAATACCGATTTGTGAATCCATCATGCAATGCTCATTTATCAAACTGCCAAGGCCGACCGAAAAGAAGATGGCTTGAATTTATGGAGGCAACATCACAAAAGACTTCATCTTCATATCTCCCAATTGAAAAGGGCACAAGTACTTGCTCTATGACTTCGAACTCTTCATCTTCATTTAATCCTTGCAAAACATATGGGCTAGGATGTTCGAATGTTGTAAGTCCCAATTTCTTGACCATGTATGTGCTTGCAATGTTTGTACAACTTCCTCCATCAATAGCTACAAGACACACTTTACCATTTACATGGCAACGAGTGTGAAATGTGTTTGTTCTTTGTTGTTCATCCTCCAATGTTTGGAAAGATGGAAGATCACAAGTCATTGTTAGTATAAAAAAAAACCTTACCAGAACACTCACAAAAGCCTCACTTGGTCACTCCAAAGATATTTAAGACTTCACTCCATTCACACTCGTGTTTGCACTCGGGGATATGTTCTTGGCTTTTTCTGATCCCCATTCTGATCTCACCCTCTCGTTTTCCTTTTACCGCTCAATTCTCTCTTGTGGGTCCTTTAAAAAACTAACTCAAGATTGAGCAAGTTTCTTAGTTTGTGCATCGGCTTAAAACAATATGGTTAGGGTATAGAAATGGTTATGGTAAAGGTAGGATAGAAAAGGTTAAGAAAATGATAAAGTAATGAAATAAGAAAAGATGAAAGAAAAGGAAATGAAATAGTAAGAAAGTGAAGATAACTTACAACTCAAGTTGCAACACTTACTATCTTCCTTCACAAGAAACAACAAGGATACCTCCTTCAAGTTTGATGTTGGGGCAGATTGTATTGTGCTTCTCTTTGAGTGTACTTTGCAACTTGCTTCACTTTTCTTTTGCTTTTGATTTTCTTCTTTTTCTTTTCTTTCTTTTGCTTTCTTCTTTCTTGTTGCTTTTTTTTTGTTGTAGCACTTTTTATGTCAATCCACCAAAGCTCTGATTACCGCTTGATGTAAGGCTAACCAGGCTTCTTCAATAATGGAGAAGTTGGTAACCTTGTTGTTTCCCGATCTAGGAGAGACACCAAATGCTACACCTTGGATTGAAAGTAATCTGCACAAAAGAAGAAGAATTGATTAAGTAATATGATAATTAAGAAATGAAAAGTAAATAAAAATGGAAAGAATTGAAATGGATAGAATAGTTATCAAAGAAGGGCTGCGGAAGTGTTGTAGAATGATCCTTCAAGTGATGATGGATTCAGCCTCCAATGGTGATGATGGACGAATGCCTTGTTGAGGATGAAGGATAATTCAAAGATGAAGAAATGGAAATTTATAAGTGGGTGATAATATAGGCGTGATATGGTGATGGAATATGGTGATGATATAGGCGTGATAATGGTGATAGACTATGGTGAAGATATAGGCGTGATAATGGTGATGGACAGATTGTATCTTATAAAACTAAGAAGGAACCAATGCTATAAAGGAGCAAAGACCCGTTTCTTATAAGTTCTATAAGGGATGGTATTAAAGGACTTTGACCCACTAGTTATTTAAACTAGGAACCAGAAGTATCAATGGAAGGAATGACGCCACAAGCTTTAGAAAAAGGCTTGCTTAATCGATATAGTTCTAAAAAGAACTTGAAGAGAGAATAATCTCACAAAGGATTTTTAATATCAAAAGGGTTCTCTTTACAATGGAAATACAATAGCCTATTTATAGTTTTCAAAGGGTTTAGACCGAATAGACACATGATGGTTCGGCCAAGGTTGAAACCCCTTTGAAAACACATGATTTTTAATGAAAATACATGAAGATAAATGCTCTTGGCCGAATGGTTATGTGTTGGTTCGGCCCTAAGGATGTTTTGAATGCATTTGGAAGTTATTTGGGCGCCAAAATGAAGAGGAAAGAGTCTTTGGCTGAATAGGAAGCATCCCTTGGTGTTTTGGCGCCAATTTGATGTCACATGGAGTGCACATGCTTGAATGATGCACATGGCAGCCTACTTGAACGCACATGGGTCTTCTTGCAAGGCTTTGGTGATGTTACAACCATAGGATGGTGTCTTGAAGTCCATGGAATGAATATGGCAGCAACATGCGTGACTTGGCTTCCAACATGCATCTAGGTGTCATGGCCTTCAATGGGCAACAACTTGTCATGAAAGGTCACATTATTTGGAAGGTAACCTTTCATCATTTGAGCTACTTTACAAGTGTTTGAGCTGAAGATGAGCTGGCCATAGATGAATTACATGAAGATGAGTCATAGGTCAGCTCCTTGTGAAAAGGCACCTTTTGAAATGACAACTATTCGCGAAAAGGTACGAATCCACAAAAATTGACATAGACCATATTTGAAGTGAGCTATGAGCTCGGAGGTCAGCTGGCAACTTTTCATCATTTGTTCTTCATGATCTCTCGAGTCATCTTATGGAAGTTTTCCTAGCTCATTGACTCCCATGCTAACTTTAAATCAGCTCCCAACATGTACCTACAAAAGAAAGCTTTTATAAGCTAAGTAATATGAATTATTATAAAGTAATAAGAATGTGCATATTATAAAGATGTGAACTATAGGTTATAATAATAACTCATGCATCATACGATAATGAATGAATATTATTATTACAACTATAGATTATATGCATGAATATCAATCAATGATGCAAACCATATTACATAATGAATGAATGCACATGTTATGATAATTCAAGTATAGTCTAATATGAAATTGTATGCTTATAATAATATATAGTGCATAAATAAGTAAATATAAGATAAAGTAAGGTAGAACTCCCTTAGAACCAGATTTGAATAACCTCCATGGTGTGATCAAATCATGGAGAAATTTGGAGCTAGACAGGATCACATCACCTTCCTCCTTTTCCACCTCCGAAAGCAGTGATGATACTTCACCCCACTTCTTCTATGATGAAGATTTTACTCCAGCACCGCTGCAACCCGAGCATGATCCTACTCAGTCCCCTGTCCGTCCAACACCGCCAGTCCCAGTAGTAGCTACTAGTCAAGGACCAATCCCAGCACAACCAACTCCTAGAACCAAGCAATCCACTCCAGTACGAGCCTCATCCAGTAAGAAGCGCTACAAGAGAATCGCATGCCATATACTTCAGTCGTCTCCTTCTCAACCAGCAGTAGGAGACTCTAGATCCGAGAGTCCCTCTCCTCCCTAACAACGTCAAAAGAGGGCGTCCGGTCAAGCCACCCCACCACAATGAGTCTTTATTATAGTTGTTTTTGGAATTTGCATATAACATCATGTAGTTTAGTTTTCATGGATTGAGGATAATGCATCCCTCAAGTTTGGGGAAGGTATTGTACCATATTTTGTTATACTTTGATATAGTTAATTGGTTGAGAATTTTGGTTTTCATGGCATAAACAGGTTGATATTATTGTTAGGAATGAATTAGGGATGCCCAATGATGAATGCATAATTTTATTGCCTAGGCCAGAATTACTGTTAAAATTGTATAAAGAAAAGAACCAACCCTAGGCTTGATTCCTAGAAATTTGTAAACACGATTATAGGTTGTCTTTGCTCTAGGTAATCTGTAAAATTTTTAGTAAAGAATTTCTTATTTTCTAAGACTTCAAAAATATTCTAAGGGTAAAGTGGAAACTCTCCAGTGTTTAAAAACTTGAAAAACTAAAAAATATAAAGGGACACTCCTCTGTGCAAGGCATGAACAATAAAAACTCCAAAACAAATTAAGAGTAGCCAAGACATATGAGTGAATGAAAGTAGTCACAGTATGACTCTGCCCGGCTAGCTTGGGGTGGAAGGTATGCTCCATTTCACCTAGAGTGTGGAACGGCAAGTGTGATGAGCTGACTCCTATAAAAAATGAATAAAGAGAATTAAAGTTGATAAATAACCAGGAGTGCTTACTTTAAGTTTTCTAATTACCTCTATGCATAGATTGGTTACAATCACGCACACACAATAGCAAGGGATCTTGACTAGGGAAGGGACTTGACTGATATTACTGTCAACATGTTGAGGCCAACAATTTTTTCTGAGGGCTGAAATCTCAAACCAGATGATTTTCTTAATACTGCTTTGCCATGACAATTTTAATTCTCTTCTAGCTATTATCCATTGCTTGAGGACAAGCAATAGCTTAAGTTTGGGGGTATGATAACTCTGTAAAAAGACTTGATTCCTAGTCTTTTCACTTAAGTTATTGCTCGTCTATACAAAGTATGCACTGCATTTAGTTGCATATAGGTTATATCATATTATGGTGGATAAGTTTTGCTTAGGCAAGATTATTTGGTTTGATTGATGATGCTGAAGAGAAAGGGTTGTTTAGGTTGTACAGGAATCCTACAAAGAAAGAACATTTCAGTCGTGACAATGTAAAAGTGCAGAGGCCAACAGAATATTATGAGAACGTGAGGAGCAGATTTATTTCGCCAAGGCAAGATTTATTTGAGGAAGTCTTAAGAAGGAGTGGCTAAACCACCTATGTCACACGCCAGCTGGATGACCTACTTCACGTTCAAGCAAGCTCAATTATTCTGACAACCACCAGCCGCCTTTCCTTTTTAAGTTCGAGCAATTAATAACGGCTAGTTAAGGAAACTCCAAAAGTAGATAAAGACCTAGGAGGTCTTTCCTTATAAATAACCAACCACAGCTGGCAAACAAAAAGTCATGGAAGAAGAGAGAAAAGCTTTACCTAAGTCATGAGCAAGCAACTATAGTGCTTTCCCACCATCTACCCACCAACCTTCCTTGGTGTCTTTCATAGCCAGACGATAGCAGAGCGGTGATCAGGCCTCGAGAGAGGGTGATCACCAAGGTAGGCGCGGTACTGATCATGATTATCGTGATAGAGCCCTCAGTTTTGGGAGTCATTTTTCTTTGTTTTTAACTCTTTATCTATTCGGGGTTGTATTAAACGTTAAATCTTGGATGATCTTTGATAGCACCATGAATGCTTAACTTGGTGTTAAACTTTGTTTTACCTGAACAATATTTTTATGTTTATGAATGATGAATTATGTTTCGCTTATGACTGTTTTGTTCATAGTTTAAATATTTTACCTTAGCACTGTAAGAGCATCGAGAGATAGCCTTGGGTTTTGGTAAAACATGTATTGCCATTATAAGAGCATCGAGAGATAGCCTTTTGTCTAGATAAGTGATTCTTAAATTCGAGAGAATTAAGATAGATCAACATGAGCAATGTAATGAATCCGGGATGGTGAAGTTCTAACTTGTCTACCTTAGAGATAAGGAGTGAGTTTCAAACGACTAAATGGGATATATACTAGAGTATGAGAGACTACGTCTATAGTTAACGCCGAGAGGTATTGTCGTAGCAACCGTCTAAGAATACCTAGTAATCATGTCGGACAGTTTTAGTGAGTCATAATAAGTCATTCTAAATTGAGAATATTTATTGTCAAGACAATAGTTTAGCATAAGTACTCTGTGAAACGTCTGAATATGTGAGGTTGTTTGCATTATATTTAAGCCATCACTTGTTTTATTAGTCTGCAAATTAATTTTGCATCAACCAAACTTTTCAGAAATCATTGAATCATTTTCTTAGTTCATTAATATTAGTTCTTAGGATAATACTTGGTAGGACTTAGCTTGTGACATTATTTTTAGTTGTGGTGAAAATATATTTCTAACCCAATCCTTGTGGAGACGATACTCACTCACTACTATATTACTTGCATCGATTGTGTATACTTGCACATATTTTCTTGCCTTAGCATATACATTTACAAGCGATCATAATGTCATGCCTCCACACTCCTTTGGCCTTATTTGAGATTTTGTAATTTCTAAAACAAGTCTAGGTGATAATGAACATGAATGGAACGTTTTCGCATTATACCTTTCATTTTATGCCAAGTAGAAATCAGCCTTTCCCTATTCCTTCTTCTACTAATAGTAAGTTGATCCCACCATATCAAAGCATAATCTATGAACTCCATGGCCGCTAATCTTACTTTCTTTAGTTCTGATTTCACCTTGCTTTTCCATTCAAGATAGGCTTCAGGATAAGTTTTCCCTTCTGATCTCACTCACCTAGTATGCCTTTTTTCACTCGATCTCTCTTGTTAAGTCCTTTTAAGAACTAACTCAAGATTAGAACAAGTTCTTTCTCTCTTGTGTGTGTCGGATGTAATATACATTAATATAGACAGGAAAAAGAAGAAATGAAAAGATAAAGAAATGGTTTAATGAAAGGAAATGAAAAGAATGAAATGGTTTAGAAAAACAGAATGAAAGCAAATAAGGAATAGGTGACTTACAACCCAAGAATAGCACTTATTGTACCCTTTCAGGAGACACAATAAGGTTATCTTCCTTGGTGTAGACATGCCTCCTTAGTTGTCTTGAAATGGTAATACACTTTCCTAGGCTTTGACTTTTTTTTGCTGGAAATTTCTTTTATTCCTTTTGTAGTTTCTATTTGTTTTTACACTCCTTTGTTTGATGTAGGAGCTTTCATTTCTTTTTGAACTTCTTTTTCTTTTGTTTTTGTTTGCTACACGCCAATGGCACTTTTTGTGTCAATCCTACTATGATCTGAATACCGTTTGATGTAAGATGAATCTACACCCTTCAAAAGAAGCGAATAGATAGCCTTATTGTTGTCTCGGTCTAGGAATGACAAACGCAATGCCCTTGAATTGTATGGTTGCAACAAAGAAAGATAAGTAAAATGATTAGTAAGGATATAATGGAATAGATAAGTAAATAAATGATATAAAATGAATAAAAGGGAAGAAAGTGTTTGTTGCGAAATTATGTTGAACATGATGTTGTCGGTGGTCTTCAATGGAAGATGGATGATGGTGTTGAAGTTGAATGGATGATACTGATGAAGTTGCATCTCAAACACACTAAAGAAGAAGCTATGTTAAAGAGCACAACCCCAGTCTTTACAAACTTGCTTGAGGAATGGTAATGGTGTCTTAAACTCACTAGATATGAAATACAAGAATTATAAGAATCAAGATGGAAAGAATAACGCCACAAGTATAGAAATATACTTTCTTAATCGATAAAGTTCTTAAAGAATTTGGAAGAGAGATTAACTGAAAAAGAAGTTGTTTTATAATATGAATGAGATGATTACAAATGATGAAAGCCTCTCAATTTATAGGAAATGAGAGGGTTGGCTGAATAATTAGATCTCTATTTGATTAAATACATGACTAATTGAAGATCCATGATGCTTTGGACGAATGGAGATGTCCATTGGCCTTGGTGTTGGTTCGGCTACTCCTTCATGAAAGGACTTGATGATTCAACTGGAATGAAGATACATCTCCCTTGGTCGAATGGCTAGGTGATGTTTCAACTTTGGCGCCAACTCTTGTGCATGTGTTAGTTGTGTGGAGGCTAACCGAATGGTCATGTTGTTTGCCTCATACGTCTTCATGATTTAGGCCTTCATTTGATGAAATCTCTTCACCAATGTTCACCTTAATGAAAGGGCATGTTCGTGGACAACAACATTCACGAAAGATCACAATTGTTCAAATGAAACCTTTCATGTTTGAGCTAGTTCTAAGGTTAATGAGCTGGTTATATATGAGTTGTAACATGGTGAGTGTTATGGCAACTCCATGTGAAAAGTCACCTCCTGGAAAGGAACTTCTTAATGAAAAGGTATGATTTCTAAAAATTTAACTATTTTAAGTGATGTGATCCGATTCAGCATCAAAAATGGACTTGCATCTCCAACCTTTCTCAATGTTCAAAGGGGGATTTTCTTTAACTTAATCTTTCTTTATACCATAGTTATGATAATGGCTTACATACATTATATTTATAGTTATGATGATGATATTATGAATGTATGAAGTTATTATTATGAACCACATATTTATATCTTATATTACTTAGCTTATAAATGCTTTCTTTTGTAGGTACATGTTCGGCCACATCATGGGAGCTGATTTAAAGCTAGAATTGAGGTCAATGAGCTAGGAAACCTTACATAGGATGACTTGGAAGATCATGAAGGACAAATGGTGAAAAGTTGTCAGCTGACCCCCGAGCTCATAGCTCACTTGAGTTGGACTTTTGAGCTAGCTAGAGACTTCATTTCAGCTGGAGAGTTGCACCATCATCTTCACCACACAGAGCACTACAAATATGGTCTAGGTCAAATTTTGTGAATTCGTACCTTTTCGCGAAGAGTTGCCAATCCGAGAAGTGACCTTTCACAAGGAGCTGTCCTATGACTCATCTTCACGCAATTCATCTATGGCCAGCTCATCTTCAGCTCAAACTCATGAGAAGTAGCTCAAATGATGAAAGGTTGTTTCACACAAATGTGACCTTTCATAATTAAGTTGCTGCCCCATTAATGCCAAGTCACCTAGACATATGTTTGATGCCAAGTCACGCCTAAGTTACTGTTCATCTACACACCATGGATGAGTCCACGCCTTAAGCATTCAACACCAACCATGTGAGTGCCACATGACCAGCCACCCATGTGCTTTGCATGTGAATGAATTAGGCGCCAAGATGAAAAGGCTTCTCTCTATTCGGCCTAAACATCATGCTTCAAATTGGCGCCAAGATGAAGAGTTATGGGAACCATTCGGCCAAAGACATCTCCCCTCATCCAAGCATCATTTATTTTCGTTTTAAGACATGTACTTTGCCGAAAAGGCATCTATTTATTCGGCCAAGCCTTTACAAAACTATAAATAGGCTTTGGCATTCATTTGTGAACTCAACCCTTTGATAATTAAAATCCTTTTGTGAGATTATTCTCTTCAAGTTCTTTTTAGAACTATATCGATTAAGCAAGCCTTTTCTAAGCTTGTGGCGTCATTCCCTCATTGATACTTCTGGTTCCTAGTTTAAATAACTAGAGGGTCAAAGTCCTTTCATACCATCCCTTATAGAACTTATAAGAAACGGGTCTTTGCTCCTTTATAGCATTGGTTCCTTCTTAGTTTTATAAGATACAATCTGTCCATCACCATTATCACGCCTATATCATCACCATTCCATTACCATTTCATCACCATTAAATCATCCTTCATTCATCAACAAGGTATACTTCATCACCACCATTGGAGGCCGAAGTCAACATCACTTGAAGGAGATTTATTCAACATTTCCGCAGCCCAACTTTGATAACTATTCTATCCATTTCAAATCTTTCCATTTCTATTTACTTTTCATTTCTTAATTATCATATTACTTAATCAATTCTTCTTCTTTTGTGCAGATTACTTTCAATCCAAGGTGTAGCATTTGGTGTCTCTCCTAGATATGGAAACAACAAGGTTGCCAACTTCTCCATAATTGAAGAAGCCTGGTTAGCCTCACATCAAGCGGTAATCAGAGCCTTGGTGGATTGACATTAAAAGTGCTACAACAAAAAGCAACAAGAAAGAAGAAAACAAAAGAGAAAAGAAAAAGACTCCTACATCAAATTTGGAGTGCAAAAGAAAAAAAAAAGAAAAAAAAAAAGAAAGCAAAAGCAAAAGAAAAGTGAAGCAAGTTGCAAAGTACACTCAAAGAGAAGCACCATACAATCTGCCCAACATCAAACTTGAAGGAAGTATCCTTGTTGTTTCTTGTGAAGGAAGATAGTAAGTGTTGCAACTTGAGTTGTAAGTCATCTTCATTTATTTACTATTTCATTTCCTTTTCTTTCATCTTTTCTTACTCCATTACCTTATCATCTTTCTTAACTTTTTCTAGCCTATCCTTTATCTTATACCTTAACCATTTATAAACCGACGCACAAACTAAAGAAACTTGCTCAATCTTGAGTTAGTTCTTTAAAAGGACCCACAAGAGAGAATTGAGCGGTAAAAGGCAAACGAGAGGGTGAGATCAGAAGGGGGATCAGAAAAAGTCAAGGATCATATCCCCGAGTGCAAACACGAGAGTGAGTGGAGTGCAATCTGAAATTTTCTTTGGAGTGACCACGTGAGGTTTTTGTGAGTGTGCTGGTAAGGTTTTTAAATTACTTTATTTCACTAACCATGTCTCAAAGTCCCCGAGGAAATGCAGGAACACCAAACTTACAAATGCAGGCACTCATTGGTGAAATGATGAGAATGTTTCGTGAAGAGTTCGATGCTCTTCATGAGAAGATAGATCAACGCCATGATTTACCACCAACCCGACATAATGGAGCCAATAGAAGGCAACAACAACCACCCCCTCCAGAAGAAGATGTTCAAGAAAATTTTGATGAGGGTGAACAAGCAGCATTCCAAGGACCTAGACGTTCCATTATTGATGACAATTTGAGCAACATTAAGATCAAAATTCCTCAATTCCAAGGAAAGACTGATCCTGAAGCCTATCTTGAATGGGAAAGCAAAGTGGAACATGTTTTTAGTTTCCATAACTATTCCGAGATGAAGAAAGTAAGATTGGCAGCCATGGAGTTTATAGACTATGCCTTAATATGGTGGGATCAACTTACCCTTAACCGAAGGAGGAATGGAGAACGACCGGTCTCAACTTGGCATGAAATGAAAGGTATTATGAGAAAACGATTCATTCCTGTTCACTATCACCGTGACTTGTTTCAAAAGTTACAGAATCTTAAGCAAGGCCATAGGAGTGTGGAGGACTACTACAAAGAGATGGAAGTGGCTATGATCCGAGTCAACATTGAGGAGGATCGTGAAGTAACTATGGCAAGATTCCTTGCTGGACTTAATCCCGAAATTGCCAATACCTTAGAGTTGTATCATTACATCGAATTAGATGAGATGGTACAAATGGCAATGAAGATTGAAAGGCAACTGAAGAAGAGACATACATCTCGTAATGTTGCGCCAACACCATCAAAATGGAGTCCAAACGTAAAGAAACCTACTCCTCCTGTTAAAGAACAAGCTGAATCTTCAAAGACTCAACAAGTAAGTAAAGACCCCAACCGAGTAAAGCAAACCACTGAACGATCAAGAGACATTAGATGTTTTAAATGTCTTGGAAGGGGCCATATAGCTACACAATGTCCTAACCGGAATACCATGCTCTTACTTGGAAATGGTGAAATAGAATCAGAACCAGAAGAGGAAGAAGAGGCACCCCTTGAAGTCAATGAAGAAATAACTCTTGCTGATCCCGTTGATCAAGGAGAAGCCTTGGTAATTAGAAGGAGTTTGAATCTTCAAGTTGCGGAAGACAATGCACAACGAGAGAACATATTCCATACCCGATGTCATATAAATGAAAAGGTATGTTTTGTTATCATAGACGGTGGAAGTTGTACTAATGTGGCTAGTACAATAATGGTGGAAAAACTTGGTTTGAAAACAATGAAGCACCCAAATCCATATAAGTTGCAGTGGCTCAATGAACGAGGAGAACTCAACGTTAGCAAACAGGTGATAGTTCCTTTTTCCATTGGCAAATACAAAGATGAGGTTATGTGTGATGTTGTCCCTATGCACGCTAGCCATCTACTTCTTGGAAGGCCATGGCAATATGACAAAAGGACTATTCATGATTGTTTTACCAATCAATACTCGTTCAGCCATAAAGGAAAGAAGTTTATCCTAACTCCTTTAACGCCTAAACAAGTTCAGAATGATCAAGTCAGAATGAAACAGAGTGTTGAGGCTATGAGGAAAGGAAAAGCAACAACTGTGGAAGAAACTGATCCAAAAACAAGTGCTTATTCTTCAAAGTGCTTGATTCGAGAATGCCTATTGACAAAATGCAAGGTTAGAGATGATTATTCTAACTTTGAACATGTAGATTTTCCTTTGACTTCCAGGATTTACCAAGAGGCACCAATTGCCAAAAGGAAGATTTAGGAGACGTGACCTTTGGGAACCCAAAAGATGTGTCCATTGAAAAGCAAAAGGGCATCAATTTTCATTCAAAGAATGTGTCTTTAGAAGAACCAATGGACGTGACCTATGAGAATCCAATGATCATGCCTATTGGAGTATTAAAAGACACCACTTTTGGGATATCAAGGGACCACAATATTCAAAGCAAAATTACATGGGCATATCTCACTCAAGAGCCTAAAGAAGGAATCCCAATTTCTGACGAAACAGCAACTATGGAATGGAGGAATGTTGAAAAGAAACCACCCTTCGATTTGATGACAAATCACTTTAAAGAAGGGGGATGATGTGATCCGATTCAGCATCAAAAATGGACTTGCATCTCCAACCTTCTCAATGTTCAAAGGGGGATTTTCTTTAACTTAATCTTTCTTTATACCATAGTTATGATAATGGCTTACATACATTATATTTATAGTTATGATGATGATATTATGAATGTATGAAGTTATTATTATGAACCACATATTTATATCTTATATTACTTAGCTTATAAATGCTTTCTTTTGTAGGTACATGTTCGGCCACATCATGGGAGCTGATTTAAAGCTAGAATTGAGGTCAATGAGCTAGGAAACCTTACATAGGATGACTTGGAAGATCATGAAGGACAAATGGTGAAAAGTTGTCAGCTGACCCCCGAGCTCATAGCTCACTTGAGTTGGACTTTTGAGCTAGCTAGAGACTTCATTTCAGCTGGAGAGTTGCACCATCATCTTCACCACACAGAGCACTACAAATATGGTCTAGGTCAAATTTTGTGAATTCGTACCTTTTCGCGAAGAGTTGCCAATCCGAGAAGTGACCTTTCACAAGGAGCTGTCCTATGACTCATCTTCACGCAATTCATCTATGGCCAGCTCATCTTCAGCTCAAACTCATGAGAAGTAGCTCAAATGATGAAAGGTTGTTTCACACAAATGTGACCTTTCATAATTAAGTTGCTGCCCCATTAATGCCAAGTCACCTAGACATATGTTTGATGCCAAGTCACGCCTAAGTTACTGTTCATCTACACACCATGGATGAGTCCACGCCTTAAGCATTCAACACCAACCATGTGAGTGCCACATGACCAGCCACCCATGTGCTTTGCATGTGAATGAATTAGGCGCCAAGATGAAAAGGCTTCTCTCTATTCGGCCTAAACATCATCATGCTTCAAATTGGCGCCAAGATGAAGAGTTATGGGAACCATTCGGCCAAAGACATCTCCCCTCATCCAAGCATCATTTATTTTCGTTTTAAGACATGTACTTTGCCGAAAAGGCATCTATTTATTCGGCCAAGCCTTTACAAAACTATAAATAGGCTTTGGCATTCATTTGTGAACTCAACCCTTTGATAATTAAAATCCTTTTGTGAGATTATTCTCTCTTCAAGTTCTTTTTAGAACTATATCGATTAAGCAAGCCTTTTTCTAAAGCTTGTGGCGTCATTCCCTCATTGATACTTCTGGTTCCTAGTTTAAATAACTAGAGGGTCAAAGTCCTTTCATACCATCCCTTATAGAACTTATAAGAAACGGGTCTTTGCTCCTTTATAGCATTGGTTCCTTCTTAGTTTTATAAGATACAATCTGTCCATCACCATTATCACGCCTATATCATCACCATTCCATTACCATTTCATCACCATTAAATCATCCTTCATTCATCAACAAGGTATACTTCATCACCACCATTGGAGGCCGAAGTCAACATCACTTGAAGGAGATTTATTCAACATTTCCGCAGCCCAACTTTGATAACTATTCTATCCATTTCAAATCTTTCCATTTTCTATTTACTTTTCATTTCTTAATTATCATATTACTTAATCAATTCTTCTTCTTTTGTGCAGATTACTTTCAATCCAAGGTGTAGCATTTGGTGTCTCTCCTAGATATGGAAACAACAAGGTTGCCAACTTCTCCATAATTGAAGAAGCCTGGTTAGCCTCACATCAAGCGGTAATCAGAGCCTTGGTGGATTGACATTAAAAGTGCTACAACAAAAAGCAACAAGAAAGAAGAAAACAAAAGAGAAAAGAAAAAGACTCCTACATCAAATTTGGAGTGCAAAAGAAAAAAAAAAGAAAAAAAAAAGAAAAGCAAAAGCAAAAGAAAAGTGAAGCAAGTTGCAAAGTACACTCAAAGAGAAGCACCATACAATCTGCCCAACATCAAACTTGAAGGAAGTATCCTTGTTGTTTCTTGTGAAGGAAGATAGTAAGTGTTGCAACTTGAGTTGTAAGTCATCTTCATTTATTTACTATTTCATTTCCTTTTCTTTCATCTTTTCTTACTCCATTACCTTATCATCTTTCTTAACTTTTTCTAGCCTATCCTTTATCTTATACCTTAACCATTTATAAACCGACGCACAAACTAAAGAAACTTGCTCAATCTTGAGTTAGTTCTTTAAAAGGACCCACAAGAGAATTGAGCGGTAAAAGGCAAACGAGAGGGTGAGATCAGAAGGGGATCAGAAAAAGCCAAGGATCGATCCCGAGTGCAAACACGAGAGTGAGTGGAGTGCAATCTGAAATTTTCTTTGGAGTGACCACGTGAGGTTTTTGTGAGTGTGCTGGTAAGGTTTTTAAATTACTTTATTTCACTAACCATGTCTCAAAGTCCCCGAGGAAATGCAGGAACACCAAACTTACAAATGCAGGCACTCATTGGTGAAATGATGAGAATGTTTCGTGAAGAGTTCGATGCTCTTCATGAGAAGATAGATCAACGCCATGATTTACCACCAACCCGACATAATGGAGCCAATAGAAGGCAACAACAACCACCCCCTCCAGAAGAAGATGTTCAAGAAAATTTTGATGAGGGTGAACAAGCAGCATTCCAAGGACCTAGACGTTCCATTATTGATGACAATTTGAGCAACATTAAGATCAAAATTCCTCAATTCCAAGGAAAGACTGATCCTGAAGCCTATCTTGAATGGGAAAGCAAAGTGGAACATGTTTTTAGTTTCCATAACTATTCCGAGATGAAGAAAGTAAGATTGGCAGCCATGGAGTTTATAGACTATGCCTTAATATGGTGGGATCAACTTACCCTTAACCGAAGGAGGAATGGAGAACGACCGGTCTCAACTTGGCATGAAATGAAAGGTATTATGAGAAAACGATTCATTCCTGTTCACTATCACCGTGACTTGTTTCAAAAGTTACAGAATCTTAAACAAGGCCATAGGAGTGTGGAGGACTACTACAAAGAGATGGAAGTGGCTATGATCCGAGTCAACATTGAGGAGGATCGTGAAGCAACTATGGCAAGATTCCTTGCTGGACTTAATCCCGAAATTGCCAATACCTTAGAGTTGTATCATTACATCGAATTAGATGAGATGGTACAAATGGCAATGAAGATTGAAAGGCAACTGAAGAAGAGACATACATCTCGTAATGTTGCGCCAACACCATCAAAATGGAGTCCAAACGTAAAGAAACCTACTCCTCCTGTTAAAGAACAAGCTGAATCTTCAAAGACTCAACAAGTAAGTAAAGACCCCAACCGAGTAAAGCAAACCACTGAACGATCAAGAGACATTAGATGTTTTAAATGTCTTGGAAGGGGCCATATAGCTACACAATGTCCTAACCGGAATACCATGCTCTTACTTGGAAATGGTGAAATAGAATCAGAACCAGAAGAGGAAGAAGAGGCACCCCTTGAAGTCAATGAAGAAATAACTCTTGCTGATCCCGTTGATCAAGGAGAAGCCTTGGTAATTAGAAGGAGTTTGAATCTTCAAGTTGCGGAAGACAATGCACAACGAGAGAACATATTCCATACCCGATGTCATATAAATGAAAAGGTATGTTTTGTTATCATAGACGGTGGAAGTTGTACTAATGTGGCTAGTACAATAATGGTGGAAAAACTTGGTTTGAAAACAATGAAGCACCCAAATCCATATAAGTTGCAGTGGCTCAATGAACGAGGAGAACTCAACGTTAGCAAACAGGTGATAGTTCCTTTTTCCATTGGCAAATACAAAGATGAGGTTATGTGTGATGTTGTCCCTATGCACGCTAGCCATCTACTTCTTGGAAGGCCATGGCAATATGACAAAAGGACTATTCATGATTGTTTTACCAATCAATACTCGTTCAGCCATAAAGGAAAGAAGTTTATCCTAACTCCTTTAACGCCTAAACAAGTTCAGAATGATCAAGTCAGAATGAAACAGAGTGTTGAGGCTATGAGGAAAGGAAAAGCAACAACTGTGGAAGAAACTGATCCAAAAACAAGTGCTTATTCTTCAAAGTGCTTGATTCGAGAATGCCTATTGACAAAATGCAAGGTTAGAGATGATTATTCTAACTTTGAACATGTAGATTTTTCCTTTGACTTCCAGGATTTACCAAGAGGCACCAATTGCCAAAAGGAAGATTTAGGAGACGTGACCTTTGGGAACCCAAAAGATGTGTCCATTGAAAAGCAAAAGGGCATCAATTTTCATTCAAAGAATGTGTCTTTAGAAGAACCAATGGACGTGACCTATGAGAATCCAATGATCATGCCTATTGGAGTATTAAAAGACACCACTTTTGGGATATCAAGGGACCACAATATTCAAAGCAAAATTACATGGGCATATCTCACTCAAGAGCCTAAAGAAGGAATCCCAATTTCTGACGAAACAGCAACTATGGAATGGAGGAATGTTGAAAAGAAACCACCCTTCGATTTGATGACAAATCACTTTAAAGAAGGGGGGGATGATGTGATCCGATTCAGCATCAAAAATGGACTTGCATCTCCAACCTTTCTCAATGTTCAAAGGGGGATTTTCTTTAACTTAATCTTTCTTTATACCATAGTTATGATAATGGCTTACATACATTATATTTATAGTTATGATGATGATATTATGAATGTATGAAGTTATTATTATGAACCACATATTTATATCTTATATTACTTAGCTTATAAATGCTTTCTTTTGTAGGTACATGTTCGGCCACATCATGGGAGCTGATTTAAAGCTAGAATTGAGGTCAATGAGCTAGGAAACCTTACATAGGATGACTTGGAAGATCATGAAGGACAAATGGTGAAAAGTTGTCAGCTGACCCCCGAGCTCATAGCTCACTTGAGTTGGACTTTTGAGCTAGCTAGAGACTTCATTTCAGCTGGAGAGTTGCACCATCATCTTCACCACACAGAGCACTACAAATATGGTCTAGGTCAAATTTTGTGAATTCGTACCTTTTCGCGAAGAGTTGCCAATCCGAGAAGTAACCTTTCACAAGGAGCTGTCCTATGACTCATCTTCACGTAATTCATCTATGGCCAGTTCATCTTCAGCTCAAACTCATGAGAAGTAGCTCAAATGATGAAAGGTTGTTTCACACAAATGTGACCTTTCATAATTAAGTTGCTGCCCCATTAATGCCAAGTCACCTAGACACATGTTTGATGCCAAGTCACGCCTAAGTTGCTGTTCATCTACACACCATGGATGAGTCCACGCCTTAAGCATTCAACACCAACCATGTGAGTGCCACATGACCAGCCACCCATGTGCTTTACATGTGAATGAATTAGGCGCCAAGATGAAAAGGCTTCTCTCTATTCGGCCTAAACATCATCATGCTTCAAATTGGCACCAAGATGAAGAGTTATGGGAACCATTCGGCCAAAGACATCTCCCCTCATCCAAGCATCATTTATTTTCGTTTTAAGACATGTACTTTGCCGAAAAGACATCTATTTATTCGGCCAAGCCTTTACAAAACTATAAATAGGCTTTGGCATTCATTTGTGAACTCAACCCTTTGATAATTAAAATCCTTTTGTGAGATTATTCTCTCTTCAAGTTCTTTTTAGAACTATATCGATTAAGCAAGCCTTTTCTAAAGCTTGTGGCGTCATTCCCTCATTGATACTTCTGGTTCCTAGTTTAAATAACTAGAGGGTCAAAGTCCTTTCATACCATCCCTTATAGAACTTATAAGAAACGGGTCTTTGCTCCTTTATAGCATTGGTTCCTTCTTAGTTTTATAAGATACAATCTGTCCATCACCATTATCACGCCTATATCATCACCATTCCATTACCATTTCATCACCATTAAATCATCCTTCATTCATCAACAAGGTATACTTCATCACCACCATTGGAGGCCGAAGTCAACATCACTTGAAGGAGATTTATTCAACATTTCCGCAGCCCAACTTTGATAACTATTCTATCCATTTCAAATCTTTCCATTTCTATTTACTTTTCATTTCTTAATTATCATATTACTTAATCAATTCTTCTTCTTTTGTGCAGATTACTTTCAATCCAAGGTGTAGCATTTGGTGTCTCTCCTAGATCGGGAAACAACAAGGTTGCCAACTTCTCCATAATTGAAGAAGCCTGGTTAGCCTCACATCAAGTGATATCAGAGCACTTGATGTGAGGCTAACCAGGCTTCTTCAATTATGGAGAAGTTGGCAACCTTGTTGTTTCCCGATCTAGGAGAGACACCAAATGCTACACCTTGGATTGAAAGTAATCTGCACAAAAGAAGAAGAATTGATTAAGTAATATGATAATTAAGAAATGAAAAGTAAATAGAAATGGAAAGATTTGAAATGGATAGAATAGTTATCAAAGTTGGGCTGCGGAAATGTTGAATAAATCTCCTTCAAGTGATGTTGACTTCGGCCTCCAATGGTGGTGATGAAGTATACCTTGTTGATGAATGAAGGATGATTTAATGGTGATGAAATGGTAATGGAATGGTGATGATATAGGCGTGATAATGGTGATGGACAGATTGTATCTTATAAAACTAAGAAGGAACCAATGCTATAAAGGAGCAAAGACCCGTTTCTTATAAGTTCTATAAGGGATGGTATGAAAGGACTTTGACCCTCTAGTTATTTAAACTAGGAACCAGAAGTATCAATGAGGGAATGACGCCACAAGCTTTAGAAAAGGCTTGCTTAATCGATATAGTTCTAAAAAGAACTTGAAGAGAGAATAATCTCACAAAAGGATTTTAATTATCAAAGGGTTGAGTTCACAAATGAATGCCAAAGCCTATTTATAGTTTTGTAAAGGCTTGGCCGAATAAATAGATGTCTTTTCGGCAAAGTACATGTCTTAAAACGAAAATAAATGATGCTTGGATGAGGGGAGATGTCTTTGGCCGAATGGTTCCCATAACTCTTCATCTTGGTGCCAATTTGAAGCATGATGATGTTTAGGCCGAATAGAGAGAAGCCTTTTCATCTTGGCGCCTAATTCATTCACATGTAAAGCACATGGGTGGCTGGTCATGTGGCACTCACATGGTTGGTGTTGAATGCTTAAGGCGTGGACTCATCCATGGTGTGTAGATGAACAGCAACTTAGGCGTGACTTGGCATCAAACATGTGTCTAGGTGACTTGGCATTAATGGGGCAGCAACTTAATTATGAAAGGTCACATTTGTGTGAAACAACCTTTCATCATTTGAGCTACTTCTCATGAGTTTGAGCTGAAGATGAGCTGGCCATAGATGAATTGCGTGAAGATGAGTCATAGGACAGCTCCTTGTGAAAGGTCACTTCTCGGATTGGCAACTCTTCGCGAAAAGGTACGAATTCACAAAATTTGACCTAGACCATATTTGTAGTGCTCTGTGTGGTGAAGATGATGGTGCAATTCTCCAGCTGAAATGAAGTCTCTAGCTAGCTCAAAAGTCCAACTCAAGTGAGCTATGAGCTCGGGGGTCAGCTGACAACTTTTCACCATTTGTCCTTCATGATCTTCCAAGTCATCCTATGTAAGGTTTCCTAGCTCATTGACCTCAATTCTAGCTTTAAATCAGCTCCCATGATGTGGCCGAACATGTACCTACAAAAGAAAGCATTTATAAGCTAAGTAATATAAGATATAAATATGTGGTTCATAATAATAACTTCATACATTCATAATATCATCATCATCATAACTATAAATATAATGTATGTAAGCCATTATCATAACTATGGTATAAAGAAAGATTAAGTTAAAGAAAATCCCCCTTTGAACATTGAGAAAGGTTGGAGATGCAAGTCCATTTTTGATGCTGAATCGGATCACATCATTAAGTATCCTGAGTAGTGGTGGTGATGGTGCAGCTCCCTAGCTGAATTGAAGTCACCTTCAAGCTTGAATCTTCAGCTCAACCTAGCTATGAGCTCACTTGGTGTAGGTTGAATCTACACTCTTTAATGGAAGTGAGTAGATAGCTTTATTGTTGTCCCGATCTAGGATTGACAAGTACTGATGTCTTTGAGTTATAAATTTGGGTTGCAACAAAGATATGAAAGGAAATAGGATTAGTAATGGAATAAGAAATGGATAATTAAGATAATTAATGAAATGAAAGAAATTAATAGAGTTAGCTATGGAATTATGAAGATGTTGATGGCCTTGATGGAAGATGTTGTTGGTGTTTATGTTGAAATGGAGATGGTGGTGATGTTGTGTCTCAAACATGCCAAAGATGAAATTATGCTAGGAAGCACAATCCCAATCTTCACAAACTTGCTTGAGGGGTGATGAAAGTGTCTTCAACCCACTAAATAGAAATCTAGGAATTTAGGAATCAAGCTGAAAGGAATGACACCACAAGTATAAGAAATTATACTTTCCTAATCGATAAAGTTGACAAAGAACTTTGAAGAGAGATTAAACTCACTCACAAAGGTTTGTTTATAATATGAATGAGATGAGTACAAATGATGGCAAGCCTCTCAATTTATAGGAAATGAGAGGGCTTCGCTAAATGGATACATAATGTTTCGGTTAGGTACATGTCTCTAATGAAAATACATAATTAATTAAATAAAGGGATATGTCCATAAGCTTGGTGTTGGTTCGGCTAACCCTTCATAAAGGGGCTTGATGTTTCGGCAATGATGAGGGAACATCTCATTTGGCCAAATGGTATATGCTTGTTTATCTTGGCACCAAAGACATCTCCTTTTGCCGAATGGTGTTGTGTCTCCTCAAATTGGCACCAAAGCTCTCATGTACAAGGCATGTGGGGTGCATGAATAGGCATAGAGCTTGTCTCATGTCTCTTAGTGATTTAGGCCGCCAATGGGTGTAATATTTTCACCAACGTGCTCCTTGATGAAAGGGAAGCTTCATGAGCAGCATCATTCATGAAAGGTCAGAATGTTTGGAAAGGTAACCTTTCATGTTTGAGCTAGTTTTAAGGTGAATGAGTTGGAGGTGAGCTGGCCATAGGTGAGTTGTAGCATGATGAACATTATGATAGCTCCTTGTGAAAAGGCACCTCTTGAGGTGGAAACTATTTGGGAAAATGTACGATTTCACAAAATTTGACTTAGGACATATTTGAAGTGTCTTAAGTGGTGATGATGATGGTGCAGCTCCCCAACTGAATTGAAGTCATCTTGTAGCTCAATTCTTTAGCTCAATCCAGCTATGAGCTCACGGGTCTCTGGAAAACTTTTCACCAATTATTCCTTATGCTCTCCTAAACGTCCCCATATAAGTTTTCTTTCATTTTCCTTCTCCATTTAGCTTCAAGTTAGCTCCCAAGTTGTGGTCGAATATACCTACATGCATAACATAAAGAAATAAGTTAAGTTTATGAACTATATAATGTGTATAAGATAAAGATGTATACTATAGGTTATAATAATAACTCATGCATCATATGATAATGAATGAATATTATTATTATAACTATAGATTATATGCATGAATATCAATCAATGATGCAAACCATAGGACATATTGAATGAATGCACATGCTATGATAATTTAAGTATAATCTATTATGACAATGTATACTCATAATAATATATAGTGCATAAATGAGCAAATATAATATAAAGTAAGGCAGAACTCCCTTATATTGATCTTGATGGATCTTCAATGATGTGAGTATGTCATGAAGAAAGTTGGTTCTAGATAGGTTCACATCATGTTCCCCTTCTTTTGGGTGATTTGTCCTCAAATCAAAAGATGACTTCTCCAAATTGTACGCCCATTCAATCGTTGCTAGTTTGTCTCCATAGGTCATCTTTATGAAAGGATTCTTATCAATAGTCATATCCCTTGAATAAGTTCCTTGAATGTCCATGACCTGAAAAGATAAGGGAATCTCATAAGTAAGAGAATGATTAATGATAAATAAGTGAAATAAGTACTCCCTGTCTATGTTTGCTGGATGGTCAAGAGTATTTTCTTTTGAAGACATATTGTCTTGAATGATCATATGTCTTGGTACCCCAAAAGACATATTGTTTGGTTCTTCAAAAGTCATATCCATTGAATCATTAAAAGTTATAGCTTTTGGCACTTGAGAAAATAATTCGCTTTAGCTTCTATGGACCACGCCTTTTAGTTCCTCCATTTGACAAATTATGCCATTTGGAATCTTCTACAATTCAAAGAATTTTTTTGTTGAAATAGGCACTTGTAATGTTTCCTTTGGTGATGGATATTGTTTCTTGTATCACTCCTTGATTCGACACATCATATTCTCTTAAAATAATATGTAACTATTCATCTCCACTCTTTGAATCATCATGATTGTTTGCGGAGAGTCTTAACCTTTGAAACTTCTTGAAATGCTTGAGTTCAATGCACCAATCAAGCTTATAATGATAAAGGATCTTGTAATTAACGTTTGGTAGGATAATACCATGTACATAACTCAAATTCATGCAAAGTAAATCAAAGTTAAAATATAAGAAATTATTAACAAGATGATTGGAAACATCAAACCAAGGTGGATGTTTAATAGGAGTTGGTTGCTGAATTCTTTTCAGGATTGGCAATGCACTTGGAATATCAACAAACACAACTCTTGGCACTTCAAGTGATGCTTCTTTTGGAACTTCAATTGGTATAACCTTTAAAACATTAAGAGTCATACCTATTGGTTCTTCAAAGGTCACATCTTTTAGTCATCCAAAAGTCATGATTCTTGAATCATCTCCTCTAAAAGATACATCTCTTGGATTATCCTACAAAACAATAGGAAGAATAGATGAAAGAGTAAGGTTAGTTAAAATATGTTCTTCATTCTCCTCTTTATCTCCAAATTCATTTTTTTCAACTCTCTCATTTTCTAGTTCAATGTCTTCTTCAAGTTGCTCATTCATTGCTTCAATGTTTTCCTCAAGGTGTTTTGATCTTCATTTACTTGGTTTGGTGAAAGCAGAGTCAAGATGATTTTGCTTTCATTGTGAAAGAAAGAGTATCGGTTAGTGAAACCATCATGGATTGCCCGCTTGTCAAATTGCCATGGCCTTCCCAAGAGTAAATGACTCCTATTCATATGCACCATATCACATATAATCTATTCTTTGTACCTTCCAAGTGAAAATGAAACATGTACTGGTTTAGTAACCTTCAATTCTTCATTGTTATGCATTCATTGCAATTCATATGGGATGAAATGTTTAATTGTTGTAAGCCCCAATTTGTTCACCATGTATGTGCTTGCAATGTTTGTACAACTTCCTCCGTCAATAGCTACAAGACACATTTTACCATTTACATGGCAACAAGTGTGAAAGGTGTTTGTCCTTTGTTGTTCGTCCTCCAATATTTGGAAAGATAGAAAATTGCAAGACATTGTTAGTATAAAATAAATAAAATTAAAACCTTACCAGCACACTCACAAGCCTCACAATCTTCACTCCAAAGAAAAGATAAGATCACTCCACTCAACACTCGTGTTTACTCTCGGGAATATGATTTGGATTTTAACAATTCCCCTTCTAATCTCACTCACTCAATAAGCCTTTTTCCACTCGATCTCTCTTGCTAAGTCCTTTGAAGAACTTACTCAAGATTAAAACAAGTTAATTCTCTTCTTGTGTGCGTCAGCTGCAAATAGGTTAGGGTAGAAAATGAAAATAATAAATAGAAAGGTAGAAGAAAGGATTCAAGGTATTTAAAAGAAAGAAAAGGTTGAAGATAAGAAAAAAATGAAAGCATAGAAATAAAGAGGTGACTTACAATCCAAGAAACAATACTTACTGCAACCTTTCTCAAGAAACAATAAGGTTATATTCTCTAGTGTAGATATGATTCCTTGATGTACTTGCAATAGTAGAAAACTTTCCTTGCCTTTGTTTTTCTTTTTTTGTTTGAAATTCTTTTTCTTATTTTTCTTTGAACTCCTTTGTTTGTTGTACAAGTTTAATTTTTTTAACTTCTTTTTTTCTTTTTATTTTTGTCTTTGCAAGCCAATGGCACTTTTTTTGTCTATCCAACTATTCACTGAATACCGCTTGACGTAGGCTAAATCTATACTCTTCAATAGTAGTGAGTAAATAGCCTTATTGTTGTCTCGATTGAGGATTGACAAGTACTGATGTCCTTGAGTTATAAGTTTGGGTTGCAACAAAGATGTGAAATGAAATAGGATTAGTAATGGAATAAAAAATGGATAATTAAGCAAGTAATGAAATCAAAGAAATGAATAAAGTTGGTTACAGAATTATGAAGATGTCGATGGCCTTGATGGAAGATGTTGTTGATGTTGTTGTTGAAAAAGAGATGGTGGTGATGTTGTATCTCAAACATGCCAAAGATGAAACTACGCTAGGAAGCACAATCCCAATCTTCAAAAACTTGCTTGAGGGGGTGATGGAAGTGTCTTTAACCCACTAGATAAAAATCTAGGAATTTAGGAATCAAGGTGAAAGGAATGAAGCCACAAGTATTAGATATTATACTTGCTTAATCGATAAAGTTCACAAACAACTTTGAAGAGAGATTAAACTCACAAGGATTTGTTTATAATATGAATGAGATGAGTACAAATGATGGTAAGCCTCTCAATTTATAGGAAATGAGAGGGCTTCGTCGAATGGTTACATAATGTTTCAGCTAGGTACATGTCTCTAATGAAAATACATAATTAATTAAATGAAGGGATATGTCTATAAGCTTGGTGATAGTTCGGCTAACCCTTCATAAAGGGGCTTGATGTTTCGACAATGATGAGGGAATATCTCCCTTGGCCAAACGGTATATGCTTGTTCATCTTGGCACCAAAGACATCTCTTTTGGCCGAATGGTGTTGTTTCTCCTCAAATTGGCGTTAAATCTCTCATGTGCAAGGCATGTGGGGGTGGATGAATATGCATAGAGCTAGTCTCATGTCTCTTGGTGATTTAGGCCTCAAATGGGTGTAATCTCTTCACCAACGTGCTCCTTGATGAAAGGGAAGCTTCATGGGAAACATCATTCATGAAAGGTCACAATGTTTGGAAATGTAACCTTTCATGTTTGAGCTAGTTTTAAGTTGAATGAGCTCGATGTGAGCTGGCCATAGGTGAGTTGTAACATGATGAACATTATGGTAGCTCATTGTGAAAAGGTACCTATTGAGGTGGAAACTATTCGCGAAAAGGTACGATTTCACAAAATTTGACTTAGGACATATTTGAAGTGTCTTAAGTGGTGATGAGGATGGTGTAGCTCCCCAACTAAATTAAAGTCATCTTGTAGCTCAAATCTTCTGCTCAATCTAGCTATGAGCTGCCGGGTCTCTGGAAAACTTTTCACCAATTGTTCCTTATGCTCTCCTAAACGTCCCCATGTAAGTTTCCTTGTCTTTGCCTTCTCTATTTAGCTCCAAGTAAGCTCCCAAGTTGTGGCTGAATATACCTACACGCATAACATAAAAAAATAAGTTAAGTATATGAACTATATAATGTGTATAAGATAAAGATGTGTACTATAGGTTATAATAATAACTCATGCATCATATGATAATGAATGAATATTATTATTATAACTATAGATTATATGCATGAATATCAATCAATGATGCAAACCATAGGACATAATGAATGAATGCACATGTTATGATAATTCAAGTATAATCTATTATGCAAATGTATGCTCATAATAATATATAGTGCATAAATGAGTAAATGTAATATAAAGTAAGGTAGAACTCCCTTATATTGAGCTTGATGGATCTTCAATGATGTGAGTATGTCATGAAGAAAGTTGGTGCTAGATAGGATCACATCATCACTTGTGTCGAGACAACCTTTCACTAAATGTTCCTCATGCTCTCATGAGTGTCCCTATATGAGTTCCCTTACTGTAGCTCTCATAATTCAGCTCAAATAAGCTCCATTAGGTGTGGCCAAATGTACCTATATTCAAAGACATAAAAATTAAGTTAAGTATATGAATTATTATAAAGTAATAATGATGTGCATATTATAAAGATGTGGACTATATAGGTTATAATGATAACTTATGCATCACATAATAATGAGTGAATTATTATCATATATATATAGATGTAATATATATAGATGAATATATATATGTTATAACAAATGAAATATGAACCATGAATCATAATCATAGTGTAGGGAAATAATAAGTTAGAGAAAGTTCCCCCTTGAATCTTATAAAAGGTTAGAGATGCAAGAATAAATATAATGCTGAATCAATTCACATCATCCCCCTTCGTTTAAGCGATTTGTTTTCAAATATGAAGGTGACTTCTCCATGGTGTCCTTCCATCCAATAGATGTTGTTTTGCTTCCAAGGGTTATCTTCCCAATATTAACTTGTTCAAGACATTTTCTTCTGAAAAAATATCTCTTTAAAGGCCACTCTTTGGATAGTAGCATACCAATATGTACCTTTATTAAAAGATTCTTTTCATAAGTCATGTCCTTGGAATAAGTGATTGGAACGTCCATGACCTGAAAAGAAAGAAAACTCTCATAAGTAAAAATATGGTTAAATATAAATAAATGAAAATTGTACTTCTTTTTTGTGTTTAATAGAAAGAATCATGTCTATTGAAGACATGTTTCTTTGAATGATCATGTTCTTTCGCATCCCAAAAGTCGTGTCCATTGAATCATGAAAGTTCACAACTTAATGTTCTTGAAGAGTCACGTCCGATAAGCCTTTATGAATCATGCCTCTTAGCTCTTTCCCTTGACAAGTTGTGTCCTTTGAATCATCCTACAAATCAAAGAAATTTTTTTCATTTCCAAGATTAGAATAATAGATCTCAAGCTTACATCTTAACAATAAGCATTCTCGTGTCAAGAACTTAGATGAATAAGCATTGTTTTTTTATCATTTTCCTCCATGCTTGATGATAATTTCCCTTTACTCATGGTCTTAATGCTTTGTTTCATTTTGAGTTGATCATCTGAACTTGTCTCGGCGTCAAAGGAGTAAGGAAATTTTTCTTTCCTGCATGGTTGAACGAGTATTGGTTGTGAAACAATCATGGGTAGTTATTTTATCATATTGCCATGGCCTTGTCCTTATATTCACCAATTGAAAAATGAACTATCATCCTTCTTTTTGCCAATTAAATATCTTATATATGATTTGATGAATTACAAATTAGTTTTATATAATGCTTTCATATTTTTTATATATATGCTATGTTTTGTTATACATATGTTTTTCTTTTATTATTATTAGAATTATAATGCCTCATTAAGTGTATACTTAGCGTGTGATGATTTCCACCCATAGGAAAAGAAAAGTGTTCAGAGTAAGGAGCTAGGCACAAAATTAACTTTTGAATATCATATATGCTCTAGAATCAGAATGGCATATTTTTTAATGTTGATAGTACTAGTTGGCATGTATACTAAATGGTTGTGATATTTAAAAAATAGTTATGTTTAAATTTGGTTTTGATGGATAATATTTTTATTACTATTTATAAATAAAGGTTTATTGATTAATATTTTTTAATTGATTTTAATTACCATTGAGATAAAATATTTCATGATTATTGATACTAGCTGAATAAATAAAAAACAATTTTTTATTGATTTTAGAAAAAGGATTGATTTTAAGAATTATATGACATGTTGTACTCATATTCGATAACGTATACGGGAAAAGGATGTTACATTTATTGTTATCAGAGCAGTAGGTTTAGTCAATTCTAGGCCTAAACCAAGTTTGTTTTGAATTGAAAAGTGTATACATGTCACTAGGATGTTAACATTACTGATCTGGTTATTGTGATGTGATTGATGATGCTCCTTAATAATGTGATTTGAATATGTGTTTACTTAGATATTTGAATCTAAAAGAAAAGACAAGGAAGTTGAAACTGTTAATTAAAAGATAGAGATTTTAGTTGACCCAAGTCGACTAGAGAATACTAGTGTATTTCGTTCTATAAAGGTTAGTGTTATAAGAGATTTTCCTCCATTTTGTGGAAGGATTGCTATTCCTTTTAATAAAGAAGAAGTTATGATGTGGTCCCAGCTTACCCATGATAAAAATAAGACTATTATAGAGAAGTTTGTTGTTATGTCTCAAGAAGTTGAAGATGATCCAGAATTTATGAGTTTGTAGAATATAAAGATGATTCAGAGATTATTGTACATATTTTATGAACTTGTATATAAGCAATAAGTTAGTTAAAGAAAAGGGGATCTAGTTAGGGCATATATCATGTGATATAGTATCGACTAACCCTTTGGGCCAGAGTGCTAGGGTGAGTCATATTTATATAGTATGTCCATTAGTTATTTAAGGAATTGAGTTTATGAAGAATCTAATGAAATTATATTTTAAGGAATTTGAGATAATCTTGTAAATGGATTGGTTATTTTCCCCGTTATACTATTGTGAACTGTCGCTTAATGTGATTGATCTTAAAGGACTCGAAAGGTTTTGAAATCATAAGTGATTAGTAAAAAGGTAAACATAAATCTATTCATTAATGTGATTTCTACCGTAACAATTAAGAAGTTATTATGGCAAGGTTGTCAAGGCTTCTTAGTTAATCTGGTAGATTCTCAAACCTTGAAGAATGGCTTACATTGATCTTAGGAAGTTAAAGGCAAAATTTTAGGAATTGTTAGATCAAAGTTATATAAGAGCATGTGTTCACCTTGAAGTGCACCAATGTTGTTTGGTTTATGAAATTGAAGGACATGTCTATGTCATTATTCATAAATAATAGTCAACTGAATAAGATAACAGTGAATAACAAGTATCTTCCCCTAAGGATCAAGGATATTTTGGCCTATTTCAAGACAAAGGAAGAACATGACCGTGTAATGTAAGGCTGATCTACACGCTTTGATGGAAGATATGTAGATAGCCTTATTGTGTCCAGATCTAGGATTGACAAGTGCTGATGTCCTTGAATTATAAGCTTGGCTGTAATATATATAAGGAATGAAAATGATTAAATAAAGGAAGATTAAATGAAATGATAAAAATAAGAAACGAAATGAAATGAAATAAGGATGGGATAGAGATGGCTGCGAAAATTGATGGTCTTAATGGATGATGGTGAAATGGCAATGGTGGTGATGTTGTATCTCAAACACGCCATAGAGGAAACTATGCCATGAAGCACAATCCGGGTCTTCACAAACTTGCTTGTGGGGTGGTGTTAGTGTCTTCAACCCACTAGATATTAATCTAGGAATTTAGGAATCAAGATGGAAGGAATGACGTCGCAAGTATAAGAACTATACTTGTTTAATCGATAAAGTTCACAAAGAACTTTGAAGAGAAATAACTCACAAGAGTACATTTTATATAAGAGATGAGATGTTTAAAAATTATGGTAGCCTCTCAATTTATAGGAAATTAGAGGGCTGGCAGAATAATTAGATGTATATTTTTCTAAATACATGACTATTTGAAGGTGCATGATGCTTTGGACGAATGGTAAGGTGTTGGTTCGGTCTTAAGGATGCTTTGAATGCATTTTGAAGTTATTTGGGTGCCAAAATGAATAGGAAAGAGTCTTTGGCCGAATAGGAAGCATCCCTTGGTGTTTTGGCACCAATTTGATGTCACATGGAGTGCACATGCTTGAATGATGCACATGGCAGCCTACTTGAACGCACATGGGTCTTCTTGTAAGGCTTTGGTGAGGTTGCAACCATAGGATGATGTCTTGAAGTCCATGGAAGGAAGATAGGTAGCAACTAGGTGTGACTTAGCTCCCAACGTGCATCTAGGTGTCATGGTCTTCAATGGGCAGCAACTTGTCATGAAAGGTCACATTTGTGGAAGGTAACGTTTCATCATTTGAGCTACTTTCCATGTGTTTGAGCTAAAGATGAGCTGGCCATAGATGGATTACATGAAGATGAGTCATAGGACAACTCCTTGTGAAATGGAACCTCTTGGAATGGTAACTATTTGCAAAAAGGTACGAATCCACAAAAATTGACATAGACCATATTTTAAGTACTCTATGTGGTGGTGGTGATGGTGCAACTCTCCAACTGAAATGAAACCTCTAGCTAGCTCAAAAGTCCATCTTAAGTTAGCTATGAGCTCGGGGGTCAGCTGACAACTTTTCACCATTTGTTCTTCATGATCTCCCGATTCATCCTATGTAAATTTTCCTAGCTCCTTATCCTTAGTTAAGCTCAAATTTAGCTCCCATCATGTGGCCGAATATGCACCTACAAAAGAAAGCATAATATAAGCTAAGTATTTAAAGTAAATAACTTATAATATAATGATGTGGACTATAGGTTATAATAATAACTCATGCATCATATGATAATGAATATTATTATTATAACTATAGATTATATGCTTGAATATCAATCAATGATGCAAACCATATGACATAATGAATGAATGCTCATGTTTTGATAATTCAAGTAGAGTCTAATATGCAAATATATGCTCATAATAATACATAGTGCATAAATGAATAAATTTAAGATAAAGTAAGGTAGAACTCCCTTAGATTGAACTTGATGGATCTTCAATGATGTGAGTATATCATGAACAAAGTTAGTGCTAGACAGGATCACATCACCATGATGCGTATCTTCATATCGTTCTTCAAACTCTTTAATAGAAAAAATTATATGATAAGTTATTGTAGTATGGATTTCTAGTTGTCCGAAGTTGCTTTCTTTGATAATGTAGTTTCAGTAAAAGGGAATTAGAGTGGATTCCAATAGAGTATAAGTTTGTTAGGAATGGAGAACTCTGTAGAATGTCTCTTAATTATGGAGTATATCATCTATCGGATTGATAAGTGTTAAGAGATGCTTTGAGACACATAAAAGATCTTAATGAAAATCCTTGTGCTAATACAATCAGAATCAAGAAAGGACTATGTAGTCTATAGAGGAGCATCTCGTAGTAGTTTGGGATGCGTATAAATACAAGAAGGAAAAGTTATGGCTTATGCTTTAAAGTAACTTATTACATATAAAAGGAATTATCCTACACATGACTTAGAATTGGCAGTGGTGGTATTTGCCTTGAAGATATGGCGTCATTACCTATATGGTGAAAGATGTTATATGTATATCATTCATAAAAGTGTGATGTATTTGTTAACTCAAAAGAAGATATACTTGGGGCAAATAAAGGATCTTCAAAGAATAGCTAAAAAGTATAGGTCAAGTATCGAACAATTAGAAAAAGGTGAAAACAAAGACTTCGAAGTTAAGTCCAATGATGCTTATACTATCAAGGAAACGTTTGTATTCCAATCAATGAGGAATTGAAGAAAGAACTTCTCTTTGAGGTGTATTATAGTCTTTAACGATGCATCCTGGAGGAAACAAAATGTATCATGACTTGAAGAGTTGATAGTAATGGTCAGACATGAAAAGAGCTGTAGATGAGTTTTGTTTCTAAATGCTTGATATGCAACAAGTAAAAGAGGAACATCAAGTGTCACTTAGATTGTTGTAACCTATTTCTATTCCTTAGTTCGAATGGAAAGAGTTACTATGGATTTCATAACATGTTTACCTTTGACACATGGTAAAAATAATTCAATTTGGGTGATTGTGAATATATTGATTAAGTCGGCACACTTTATTCCAATTAGAGTTAATTACTCTAGGGATAAGTATGTTGAATTATATGTTAAGGGCATATATAATTGAATTTAAAGGATCATGGAAAAAGTACTTATGTTTTGTTGAGGTTACTTATGATAATAGTTATTAGTCAAGTATCAAATGGCCCCTTATGAAGCCTTATATGGAAGAAAGTGTCGAATACTTTTAAACTGATACAAATTCGAAGATCAAAAAATAGTTGACTATTATTTGATTAAGAAAGTAGAAGACAAAATGAAGATTATACGAGACAATATTAATATTGAAACTGAGTGATAAAAGTCATTTAGATTTAAAGAGAAAATAATTAAATATCATGTCGGTGATAAGGTGTTTCTCAAAATGTCGCTTTAGAAAATGATTATATGATTTGGACAAAAGGGAAAGCTAAGTCCAACATTCATTGGTTTATATGAGATAGTGAAAAGAGATGGTATGGTGATATATATGTTATTGTTACCTCTTGAAATGGATAGATTCATAGTGTGTTTCATGTATTAATACTTTGACGGTATTGTTCAGAATCCTTCCAATGTTATTACTCTAGAAGAAATTAAGATTCAACCAGATTTGATTAGTTAAAGAAACTGATTATAATATTACAACATAGAGCTAAAGAACTAAGGAATTAAACCATTCCATTTGCTATGATAAGTTTCTTTGATTTTGAGGTCGAGGAAGTTCTATGCAAAAGCAAACAAGATATGAACAAGTAATATCCTCATCTTTTTACATCAGGCACATATTAAAATTTAAGGATAAATTTTCTTAAAGGGGTATAATTATAATACCCCAAAATTTAATCTAGTGACCAAAATGTAAATTTTAAAAATTAAGTGATCAAAGTATAACATAGGAAACGTTAAGGGACCAAAGTATATTTTTTCAAAAGTTATATAATTTGATCCTGTAAATGAATATTTTACCCCAAAAAAATGGCGTTTCCATGGGATTCAATTTTTTGTATGGATTTTGTATTATAATCTATAAAGAGATAAAGATAGAAAAAGAATTTGGATAATCGGATCGAGTCGGATATTTAAGAAATTTTGAAGGATGATGAGGGAATGGCATACGCATGACCATGCCCCAATTCCTTCTTTTCAAAATTCCATCCACTTCAATGATGAAAGCAAAGGGAGTATTTCTTACTTTGTCATTTTATTATTTTAACGATATTATGAATTCACATGTTTACTTTATTATATATATCATATATACTCGTGTTTAATTATATTCACCCATTGATCATTCATATTAATTCATATGAAATATATATAACTTATTCATTATGTTGTTGAATATTGTTAACACACATCTTTCCTGAGCATTATTAATTGATTTGCATATGTTTTATATTCATTTGACATGTTTACATATCATTCATATCAAGGAAGCATGTTATACCTTGAATATTTAACTCATAATGCATTTAACTTATCTCAATAGCTTTGTATCCTTATATACTTAGCTTATGACAGGCTTCTTTACATTTCACTTATGTTTTAGAAATGATAATCATTTCTAGCTTATAAGTAATGTGCATCACGACAACATGCATTTAGATTTCTTACAAGCTCATTTCACTTATGTTTATTTGATTTCATGATTTGCATAGGTATATCAAGTGAGGACACATCTTATGGTAGCTTTAGAGAGTATTTGGCAATGCATGACATCTCTTAACTAGCTCACAATGTCTATAGAGGCTCATCGAGATCAAGTGGAAGCTCATTTCTACTGGAGGAGCTATCATGGGGCTAAACTTATCTAAATGAGTCATATGGACTAAATTTGTCATAGGTTGACTAAAAGTAGCTGGATGTAGCTGGGAGAGTAGCTAAGGAACCTAAAAGATAATGGCTATCTAGATTGAGTTCATCAAACTATAGCTCACCTAGTTAGCCAACAAGGACACTCTCCTAACTTGTATAGCTCACCTATAGCTCACGCCTAGGCTACCAAGGACTTCAAGCATCATCACATGGTTGAGGCTAAAACCTATGCTCCATGGAGACCCATGTACAACCATATGACCTTCCAAGTCGTGTGCCTTACATGTTACAATCATTTAGGTGCTGAGATAAGGAGTGCTCTACCTACTCGGCCTAACCTTTCCAACCATCAAAGTTTGCATGAAAATGAAGAGACATAAAGACTATTCGGCCAAGGACATCATCCTTCAATATGGTCAAACCATAACCTCTGTTTAATATTAATGTATTTAATTAATTATGCCTTTTATCAAGGGATTCATAGTTGTGCGAATACATTTGTACCTCTTTGATGTAAGGTTATCCAATCTTCTTCAATGATGGAGAAGTTGGTAGCCTTGTTATTTCATGATATAGGAGACACACCAAATGCTACACTTGAATTATAAGTATTCTGCACAAAGTAATGAAAGAAATGATTAATAGAAAAAGGAATAAAAGAAAGAAATGAATTCAAGAAGAAATAAAGGAATAAAATGGTTATCAAAGTGGGCTACGAAAATAATGAAGAAATATCCTTCAATGAAACATGAATTGGCCTCCAATGATATTGTTGGACATTGCTTCAGTTATGATGAAAGGGTAATGGAATGGTGATAGTGTTGGCATAAAGATGATGAAAGATGGAATGGTTAAGGATAGTATCTTAAATAAGCCAAAGAGGAAGAAAAACTATAGGAAGTTTAACCCTGTTCTTTTAAACTTAAGTAAGGGATGGTATGATAGGACTTGAACCCTCTAGTTATAAAAACTAGGAACTCAAATTATCTAGGAAAGGAATTGACACCACAAACTTAGAAAGTTTGCTTAATCGATAAAGTTCTTAAAGAACTTGCAAGAGAGAAAATCTCACAAATAGTTTATATTAATCAAAAGGGTTGTGTTACAATGGAAATAACCTAGCCTATTTATAGGAAATGAAAAATAATTAGCCAAGAGATAGGTGGCTATTCGGCTAGGTACATTCCTTTTAATTAAAAGTCATAATTTAATTAAGTAAATATAGATGAATGGACTTAATTATTTGGCCACAATGAATGAATATACCTCCTGATCGAATAGTCTTCTTGATGGTTCATCTTGGCGCCATTTTGAAGAATTATTTTGCTTTAGTCGAATAAATATGCATCCCTTCACTTTGGTGCCTAATTGGTTCACACGCATGGCACATGGGTGGACTGGTCATGAGGTACTCACATGGGTTCATAGGAAGCTTGTTGTGTGGTCTCGTCTATGAAAACAAGATAGACAGCAAATAGGCGTGACTTAGCTTCCAACGTGCATCTAGGTGTCATGGTCTTCAATGGGTAACAACTTATCATGAAAGTTCAGATTATGTGTAAGGTAACCTTTCATCATTTGAGCTACTTCCCATATTTATGAGCTGAAGATGAGTTGGCTATAGATGAATTACATGAAGATGAGTCATTGAACAACTCCTTGTGAAAAGGAACCTCTTGGAATGCCAACTATTCGCAAAAAGGTACGATTCCATAAAAATTTACCTAGGCCATATTTGAAGTACTTTGTGTGGTGGTGATGATGGTGCAACTCTCCAGCTGAAATGAGATGTCTAGCTAGCTTAAAATTTCTGCTCAAGTCAGCTATGAGCTCGAAGGGTAGCTGACACCTTTGTTCCAAAATGTTCTTGAGCTATCCCAGAGTTGTCCTAGTCATGTTTCCATACCTCTTGGATGCCAATGCTAGATTAAGTTAGCTCCCATCATATGGCATCACTTCCATGTCCTTTGAGGATGCATTTTTAGCCCTTAATCGATTGATTATCTCTTGTGGCATCACTTCCATGTCCTTTGAAGATGGTGTTGATGTGCTCACATCATCCCCCTTCTTTTATGTGATTTGTCCCCAAATCGTCATCATCCTTAAATAGAGAAAGGTCTGTTATATTGAAAGTAGCACTTATATTGTATTCCGTGGGAAGATCCAATTTATATACATTGTCATTGATCTTCTCGATAATCTGAAATGGACCATCACCTCTCTAAAAGCTTAGACCTCTTTTTAGTTGGAAACCTTTCCTTACGCAAATGCACCCATACCCAATCTCCAACTTCGAAATGGAGTTGTTTACATCCCTTAATGGCTTGTTGCTCGTACTGCTTTGTTCTTCTCTTAATGTTGTGTCAAAGTTTCTCACGTAACTTCTTGATGAACTCAGCTTTTTTCTTAGCATGCTTGCTAACAATTTGTTCTTAATGTAGAGGAAGAAAGTCTAAAGGAGTCAAGGGATTGAATCCATACACTCCCTCAAATGGTGAAGTTTATGTTGCTGAATGAACTGAACAATTGTAAGAAAATTTAACATGTGGGAGGCATTATTCCCATTCCTTTATGTTCTTTTTGATGATGGCTCTCAACAACGTTGATAACACTCTATTGACAACCACTGTTTGCCTAACAGTAATTTAGTCCCAAGTTTACTCCTCAGTGTCCTCCATAAATGATTGAGAACTTGACATCTTGATCAGAAATAATGGTCCTTGGTATGCCATGCAATCTCACCACTTTCTTGAAGAATAGATTGGCCACGTGAGTTACATCATCGGTTTTATGACATGGTATGAAATGGGCCATTTTGAAAAACCGATCAACCATAACAAATATGAAATCTCGTCCATTTATTGTCTTTGGCAGTCCCATCATGAAGTCTATGGAAATATCAACCCATAGTGTTGTAAGAATAGGAAGAGGTTTATAAAGTCCATGAGGCATGACTTTAGACTTAGCCTTTTTGCAAACAATGCACATTTCACAAATTTGTTCAACATCTCTTTTCATATTAGGCCAATAGAGATGTTCTTTCAAGATTTCCAACGTCTTGCTTATACCAAAATGTCCCATAAGTCCTCCTTCATGTGTTTCTCATACCAATACTTCTCGGAAGGATCCTTGAGGGATACAAAGCCTTTCTTATTTGAATAGATACATGTCATATCTATAGAACTTCTAAACTGCACCCTTTTCACAAGATTTGTATTTCTCTTCAAAATCATGATCATTAGCATAGTAATCTTTAAGGAAAGAAAAATCAAGTAATTTAGAATCTAAGGTGTTAAGAAGCACATATATTCATGAAAGGGCATCTGCAATGATATTCTCTTTACCTTTCTTGTAGTGAATGACGTATGGAAAAACTCTAGAAACTCCACCCATTTAGCATGTCGTTTGTTGAGTTTATGTTGGCCTTTGATATGCTTCCATGCCTCATGATCAGTATGAATAATAAAATCCTTGGGCCATAGATAATGTTTCCATGTTTCTAGTGCCCGTATAAGAGAATACATCTGTTTGTCATAAGTGGGGTAGTTTAGTGAAGCACCAATTAACTTTTGACTAAAATACGCGACTGGTCATCCCTCTTTGGTCAAAACGACACCTATACCAATTCCAGAAGCATCACATTCTACTTCAAAAGTTTTGTCGAAATTAGGTAGTGCCAGTAGTGGTGCTTTAGTCAAGCATTCTTTAATGGTTATGAATGCTTCCTCTTGTTCTTTGTCCATATAAAGATTGAATTCTTTATAATTACCCTAGTTAAGGGAGAGGCAATAGAACTGAAATTGGGCACAAATCTCTTGTAAAAACTTGCAAGACCATGGAAACTTCTAACTTGACTAATTGATGTAGGTATTGGCTAATCATGCATTGCTTTAATCTTTTCTGTATCTACTTCAAGTCCATGTGAACTTACCTTGGAGTGAAAATTGTGAGACTTTGTGAGTGTGCTGGTAAGGTTTTAATTTTCCTTGTTTTCTATTAATAATGTCTTGTCATCTTTCATCTTTCCAAACATTGGTGGAAAAAATAACAAACACATTTCACACTCGTTGCCATGTAAGTGGTAAAGTGTGTCTTGTAGTTATCGACGAAGGAAGTTGTGCAAACATTACAAGCACATAGATGGTGAACAAATTGGGTGATGTATGGCTATTCAAGCTTCCTCAATGATGGATAAGTTGGCAGCCTTATTGTTTCTCGAACTAGGAGAGACACCAAATACTACACTTTTAATTGATAAGTAATCTGCACAATTAAAAAGAATGTAATGATTAAATAGAATATGAAATAAGAAATGGAAAGAAGAATTAAATGATAAGAAAGGAAATGAAAATGAAAGAAGTGAAAGTGATAGAAATGTTATCAAAGGTAGGCTGCGGAAGTGTTGTAGAAGAATCCTTCAAAAGTTGATGAATTCGACCTCCAAATGATGTTGTTAGACGTATTCCTTGTTGATGATTGAAGGATAATTCAAGGATGAACAAATGGAAATGGAAAGGTGGTGATAGACGTGAATGGCGATGGAATATGGTGATGGAAAGATAGTATCTCATAAGACTAAGAAGGACCCAATGCTATAGATGAGAAAATACCCGATTCTTATAAGTCGTTATAAGGGATAGTAGGAAGGAATTGAACCCACTAGTTATAGGAACTAGAAACGTTAAGTATCCATGGAAAGGGGTTTGACACCACAAACTTAGAATAAGCTTACTAGATCGATATAGTTCTAAAAAGAAATTAAAGAGAGAATAATCTCACAAGAGTTTAATTTATCAAAGAGTTCAGTACAAATGAAATGCCAAAGCCCTATTTATAGGCTTGCAAAGGTTTGGCCAAATAGTTATGTGTCCATTCGGCTAGATACATGACTTTTTAAATGGAAATACATGTTGTTTTAATGAAAGGAGATGTCCTTGGCCGAATGGTCTCCTTTTATTCATCTTGGCGCCAACTTTGAAGTAAGATGATGCTTTGGCCGAATAGAGAGACACCTCTTTATTTTGGTGCCCATTTCATCCACATGCATGGCACATGGGTGGATGGTCATGAGGCACTCACATGGGTGGCATAGGATGCTTATGGTATGGCTCCTCCTTGGCATGAAGATAAGCAACAAACTAGGTGTGACTTGGCATCCATCTTGCGTCTAGGTGACATGGCATCAATGGGGCATCAACTTATTTATGAAAGGTCACATTTGTGTAAGGCAACCTTTCATCATTTGAGTTACTTCCCATATGTTTGAGCTGAAGATGAACTGGCCATAGATGAAGGACACGTAGATGAGTCTTTGGACATCTCCTTGTGAAAAGGTACTTTTCAGAATGGTAACTCTTCACGAAAAGGTACGAATCCACAAAAATTAACCTAGACCATATTTGAAGTGTTCTGTGTAGTGGTGGTGATGGTGTAACTCTCTAGCTGAAATGAGGTCTCTGGCTTACTCAATAGTCCAGCTCAAGTGAGCTATGAGCTCGGGGTCAACTGGTAACTTTGTCCCAAAATGTTATTGAGCTGTCCCAGAGTTATCCTAGTCAAGTTTCCATAGCTCTTGGACTCCAATGCTAGATTTAAGTCAGCTCCCATTACGTGGCCGAACATGTACCTATGAAAGAAAGCAAATTATAGCTAAGTAATATGGGATATAATCATATAAATATGTGGTTTATAATAATAACTTCATACATTACATAATATCATCATCATAGCTATAAATGTATTGTATGTAAAATATGATCATAACTATATTATAAAGAAAGAATAAGTTAGATAAAATCCCCTTTGATTATTGTGAAAGTTGGAGATGCAAGTCCATTTATGTAGTTAATTTGGATCACATCATTGGAAATCAATACGACCAAGCATCCAAACCCATATTGATACATGCACCAAAAAACCTAAAGCTAAGGATGATGAATTTACTATACCAATTGGCCCTATCACACGAGGTCGGACCAAACTTCTTAAAGACAAGCTTCAAATGGTAGTTCAAGCATTCATCCGTAAGGGTCTAATAGCAGAAGATATGCAACAACGTTTTGAAGGGGATCTAGTTGTTATCTGGTCAACATGTATGGATAAACAACCGTCTGTCCCTTATCTTTCCAATGGTTCTTGAATCGCATCAATCTGATACCGGGAACTCAAGATATGGCCATTTTACTGAAGGTGGTGCATGCAGGAAATCCTATACGATATTAATACGTGATTTTATAAATATTACAAATTTTCAATATTTATATTGATTATTTGTAATATAATTTAATATAGGATGATCACTTATCTTTTAGGATCATATTTATTATTTTATTAGGAATTAAGGTTGGGTTAAAATAATTTTTTTAGTTATTATTATTTTATTAGGAATTAGAGTTAAAACATGTTTAGTTTATTATTATTTTATTCTCTAGTTATTTAGAACCTTTAGGATTCAACCCCTATATAAAGGAGGCTTCATTCAACTTTGTAAATTAGATTTCTTTGATTAATAATACAATGAGAGTTCGTTTTAGCAAGTGTTGATTGCCTTGTGCCTTCGAAGCTTCTTCTCCTAGAGTTCTTTCAAGTTATTGTGAGGGAGATTAATTTTCACACTCCAATTTTCCTTTTCATTGCGACTAGGAGGGCTCGATAAGACATTATCCAACGATTTTCCACATATCCATCCACGCCATCAATCATCTTTACCGTTCACTTTCATAAGGGAGATCTTTTGATTTCTTGGTTATTTTTCTTTATTTTCAATTCCTTTATCTTTTATTTATCTTTTTTTTAATCTTATTTCTTATTTTGTTTCCATCACCAAAAAGAAACCCTAAAGAACCCTAGCTATTACCATTATCTTTCCCATTCATCCCTTATTGTCTTCATCGAGTCTAGATCTTTTTTAGGTTTGATTCTTCAACAAGAGCAATGTTCATCAATCTTCCATCGCTTCCCTATCAATTGGTATCAAATTTGGGCTGATTCTTGGAAAGAAACAAACAATATTGCTTGTTCTTGTACACAAAACCCTCAAGGTATCCCAACGGAGCTAGTCCAGAGATGATTCATCATTTTAGGTTTTTTTATTTAATATTAATTTAGATTGAAATCCTTCATGTTAGTTTGCCATTTTAAAAAACAAAAAACAAACAAAAAAGGCAATTTTTTTTTTAAAAAATCCAAAATTTCAAAAAAATTACAAACGAAGGTATTTAGGGTTGATTTTCTCCAGATATCATATTTATCCTAATATAAATCTCCATTCCTAAATTCACCCAAATCGTAGTTCATTAGAGCCTTCAAATATATTCTTCAAGTTTCATCGGCAGATTCGGTCTCGGATCTTGTCGAATTTCTTGAAAATTCTACATGAGGAATTTCGTGGTGAAAAATTCCAGATTACAACTTCATATATTTACGATAATTTACACAAAAAACCAGAATATTTGGAGATCAATAAGACCTTTGAACAAAGCGATCAAGAAAACCAGATTGTTTGAGGACTCACTGTCAACAGAGTTCACTGGATAATAATGAAGATATTTGGTTCTGAAATTTTACAGGTGGTTTCTTGACACATCGAAAGACATTCAAGAATTTTCCCAAAATTTTCGGACACCGGTAACCCCCTCAAAAACGTTGCTCAAGTTGATCTAGCGTTTTCCAGGTTTCTGGGTTGGTTCTTTTTTTTCTTTGACTCTTACTGCTTTATGTTCTTTTTTCTTTTTATTGTTCTTTTTGCATTATCTAACACATTATCTTTCTTGTGTTAGTAGGACTAAAGAGTTTTCATACTTCTTCCTTCTTTGCATTCTCGCTTTCTTGGAGTCTAACCCTTGTTTGGCCTCTTAGAACTTTTAAGTTTTTTCTTATCGCCTTTGCTAGTAATCAAACTCCGATACGAACTGTGGAGGACTACTTGGTAAAGTGAGCTTTAAAGAGTAGAAGATCGGCTTACTTGCCTCTCGTTGTATTACTTTCTTGGAGTGACTTGTGAGGTTTTTTGCTTTGTTGAATTTACTTTCTTTTATTTTTATTTTACTTTAAAATCTTCTTTTCAGTGTTATAATTGCAGGATGGGCGACAATAACAATTAGACACTTACATTTATCTTAGTCGCACTTGAACGACTCATAACTCAATTTGATCAACTTAACAATGCCTTGAGAGAACGACAAGAACTATAACTGGATCTACCAAACCAGAATCCAAGGCCAAACAATGCTGAACTTTTAGCCCCCAGGAGAGCACAACCACATTTTCAAACACCCGAACTCTTTGCAAAACCAAAGTTCACGATCCCGTCTTTTAAATAAGACTACGATCCGGACAAGTACATCGATTGGGAAAGAAAAGTTGATCTCATGTTCGCATACCATGACTTCCCCCAAACTGAATAAGTTCCCCTCATTACTTTGGAATTCGAAGGATATTCTCACACTTGGTGGATGCAAACAAGGAAAAAGATTGAAAACTTCCAAATTCAACCAATCACTTCTTGGACCCAACTCAAACATGTCATAAGGAACCAATTCCTACCGACACATTATACACGAGAAGTTAAACAATGACTACACCGACTTTGAGAAGGTAGAAGTTCAGTTGAAGATTACTACAAGGATATGCAGTCCTTACTCAATAGGGCTAACATAACCGAAGAAGAAGAGGACACCATGTCAAGATTCGTTATCCGCTTAAACCCAAACATCACTGATCTTCTTGATATCCATTGGCATGAAAACCTTGAAGATACACTAAAGAAAGAAATGACAATCGAAGCACAACTCCAAAAGAGATTTCGATTCAGAGAACAATACCATGTTACTTCATTATCTAACCAAGGTAATCCTTCAATTCCTTCCACATCTTCTACTACATCTTCTCAAAAAACATCTAGAGTGGACAAGCCCGACAAGGAGAAACAACGACCAGTAAAGAATGACACACTTCCATCCTCTAACGACGATACCTGAGCAAGAGACATCAAGTGTTTTAAATGCTTAGGAAAAGGCCATATTAGCCGTAATTGCCCAAACACGAGGACCCTAACCATACTAGGTGATGGATCTTACAATTCTGACTCTGATGATGACATCCCCGAAATTCCAACACATGTCGAAGCCAAAGAAGATAGTGATGACTATGGAAGCGATGAGTACAATGGTACAATCTTGGTGATCCGCCATACCTTGAACATCCAAGCATCCGACGAGTCTGACATACAACGTTCCAACATCTTCTACACACACTGCCTAATCAAGGAACAACCATTCTCCATCATCATTGACAATGGTAGTTGTGTCAACGTCATTAGCTCCAACGTTGTTGAATCACTCAAACTTCCTTGCCAACGACATCCAAAACCTTATTGCTTATAATGGCTTAATGAGAGTGTCGAGATTAAGGTGGTTAAACAATGTCTCATTAATATCAAGATGGGAAAGTATTGTGATGACGTATGGTGTGATGTAATTCTGATGCAAGCATCTCACATCCTCCTAAGACGTCATTGGCAATACGACAACGACGTCACATATTATGGCCAGAAGAACACTTACACAATTCCAATAAAAGGTAAACTATTCCGACTTAACCCTCTACCCCCAAAGAGATTCTCATAGATCAACAACAAATTCTCAAGGAGACATGGAACTTAAAACAAAAGGCAAAAGAGGTCACAACCGATAAAAGCCAAACAAATGACCCACGGGTGGTGAGTGACCCTCAATGTGAAAATAAAAGAGTGTCTCAAAACATTTATGCGAGTGCAAAAGACTTGAGAGAGACCTTTTTCAAAATAGGCCGTGCATTCTAGTCCGTTTCAAGGACTCCGTTTTATCAACTATCACTAACATCACAGATTTGCCTAGTGTATTTTCTTCTCTATTGCAGGAGTTTCAAGATGTCTTAAGCAACCAACCGGACGGTTTACCACCTACAAGAGGAATCGAACATCAAATCGACTTCATCCTTGGATCAACTATACCAAACTGCACCGAATACCGATGCAATCCTGACGAAACGAAGGAATTAGAACGATAAATAGATTCATTGTTACAAAAAGAACACATTCGTGAGAGTCTTAGTCCTTGTGCAGTTCCCGTCATCCTAGCTCCAAAGAAAGATGGCACATTCCGAATGTGTGTAGATTTCCGACCTATCAATCGAATAACAATAAAGTATAGGCATCCTATTCTACGCCTAGATGATATGTTGGATGAACTACATGGTGCAAGTATCTTCACAAAATTGACTTGAAGAGTGGTTACCATCAAATTTGAATGAAAGAAGGTGACGAATGGAAAACAGCATTCAAGACAAAGTTCGGCTTGTATGAATGGCTTGTTATACCCTTTGGACTCACAAACGCTCCAAGAACCTTCATGAGATTAATGAATCACGTTCGTAAGGAGTTCATAGGTAAATTTGTTGTCGTTTACTTTGATAACATCCTTATATACTCATCTTCTCTTGATTCTCATGTCATTCACGTTCGAATGGTTCTCAAAGTTCTTCGACGAGAATATTTATATGCTAACATGGATAAGTGTGTGTTTTGCAATGATAAGCTTATGTTTTTAGGCTTTATAATTAATGTATAGGGTATCCATGTAGATAAAGAGAAGGTCAAGGTAATTCAAGAATGGCCCATGCCTACTTCCATCACCGAGGTAAGTTCTTTTCATGGTTTGGCAAGTTTCTACCGTCGCTTTGTCATAGATTTCTAAACCATTGCTGCACCATTAACCGAGATCATCAAGAAGTCAGTTGAATTCAAATGGGGACCACTACAACAAAAAGCTTTTGAACTTATTAAAGATAAGTTATGTTCTGCCCCTACTCTTCTTCTTCCTAATTTTTCTAACACCTTTGAGCTAGAATGTGATGCTTCAGGCATAGGCATTGGTGTCGTCCTCATGCAAGAAAGACAACCTATCGCTTACTTTAGTGAAAAGTTAAAAGGTGCACAATTAAACTACTCTATCTACGACAAAGAACTTTTTACAGTCGTCCGAGCACTAAAAGTGTGGCAACACTATCTTGTCCCTAAAGAGTTTGTTATTCACACGGACCATGAATCACTCAAATGGTTAAATGGACAAGGTAAGTTAAACAAACGACATGCTCGATGGGTTGATTTCATTGAATCTTTTCCTTACATCATCAAATACAAACAAGGGAAAGATAACATCGTAGTTGATGCATTATCTCGACGATACACACTTATCACTCAAATGCATGCTACTGTTCTTGGTTTTGCACATATCAAAGAACTTTATCCTAAAGATCCAGATTTTTCTAAGATTTATAAACAATGTGTAAAAGGTGCTTTTAACAAGTTTTATCTTGTAGATGGCTTTATTTTTCGCACGAACAGGTTGTATATACCACAAGGCTCTTTGCGAGAGTTCTTACTTCACGAGTCACATGTCGGAGGATTCATGGGACACTTCAGTGTTCACAAAACACTCGATATGGTCATGGAACACTTCTTTTGGCCGTACATGCGTAAACAGTGGAAAAGATTTGTGCATCATGCATCACGTGCAAACCAGCAAAGTCAAAGGTAAATCCTAATGGTTTGTACACACCTTTACTGATTTCTTCTTCTCCTTGGATCGATTTATCGATGGATTTTATACTTGGCTTACCCCGCACTAAGAAAGAATGAGATAGTATTTTTGTGGTTGTCGACAGATTCTCAAAGATGGCACACTTTATTCCTTGCCATAAAACTGATGATGCCACCCACATTACTGATTTATTCTTTCGAGTAGTCTGCCTTCATGGTATTCCTCGCACCATTGTGTCCGATCGTGACACTAAGTTTATAATACACTTTTGGAAGGTATTATAGGGTAAGATTGGCACAAAACTTCTCTATTCTGCTTCTTGTCATCCTCAAACCAATGGACAAACCGAAGTAATAAATCAGATTCTAGGATCTTTGCTAAGAATGGTGGTAGGTAAGAATAATCGTAATTGGGAAGAATGTTTACCTTTTGTTGAGTTTGCTTATAATCGATCCATTCACTCTACAACAGGTTATTCTCCATTCGAAATAGTTTATGGTTTTAACCCATTACTACTTTGGATCTTATTCCCTTACCTTTAGATCAAATTGCTAGTTTAGATGGTGAAAAGAATGATGCCCTTGTCAAAGACATTCACGCCAAAGCTAAACTCAAGATGGAGAAAACCTATGACGCAATTGCAAATCGAGTTAACAAGGGCCGACGACATGTCACCTTTGAACCAGGAGATTGGGTATGAGTTCACATGAGAAAAGAAAGGTTCCCGACACAAAGAAAATCCAAGCTATACCCACGAGGCGATGGCCCATTCCAAGTCCTTAAACGAATCAATGACAATGCCTACCGAATTGATCTTCTCGGTGAGTATAACGTGAGTGCATCCTTTAATGTTTCTTACTTATCTTCTTTTGATATTTCAGATTCGTGGATGAATCCTTTTAAGGAAGGGGGAGATTATACATGCACCACAAAACCTAAAGCTAAGGATGATGAATTTACTATACCAATTGGCCATATCACACGAGGCCAGACCAAATTTCTTAAAGACAAGCTTCAAATCGCAGTTCAAGCATTCATCTGTAAGGGTCTAATAGTAGCAGATTTGAAACAACGTTTTGAAGGGGATCCAGTTGTTATCCGGTCAACATTTATTATGGAGATACAACCGTCTGTCCCTTATCTTTCCAATGGTTCTTGAATCGCATCAATCTGATATCGGGAACTCATGATATGGTCATTTTACTGAATGTGGTGCATGCAGGAAATCCTATACGGGATTAATACGTGATTTTGTAAATATTACGAATTTTCAATATTTTTATTGATTATTTGTAATATAATTTAATATAGGATGATCAATTATCTTTTAGGATCAGATTTATTATTTTATTAGGAATTAAGGTTGGGTTAAAACAATATTTTTAGATATTATTATTTTATTAGGAATTAGAGTTAAAACATGTTTAGTTTATTATTATTTTATTCTCTAGTTATTTAGAACCTTTAGGATTCAGCCCCTATATAAAGGAGGCTTCATTCAACTTTGTAAATCAGATTTATTTGACTAATAATACAACGAGAGTTCGTTTTTGCAAGTGCTGATTGCCTTGTGCCTTCGAAGCTTCTTCTCCTGGAGTTCTTTCAAGTTCCTGTGAGGGAGATTAATCTTCACACTCCAATTGTAAATCATGACTTTTAGAGAACTAAAAGATGTGACTTTTGAAGAACCAATAGTCATGACTTTTGTTGATCCACAAAACATGTCTCTTGATATTTCAAAGGTTATGCCACTTAAAGCTATAAGAAAAGTGTCACTTGATGTGCCAAGAGTTGTGATCATTGAGGCTCCAAGTGCACTGCAACTATTGAAGAGAATTCAACAACCAATGTAGTTTTCCATCATCAAGCAACCAACACCCATTAAACATCTTCCATGGTTCGCTATTTTCACTCATCTTGTTTATTCATTTTATAACTTTGATTTATTTTGCAGCAAAATAATTAATCTCTATGGAGTTATTTTCACTTGTAATGATCAATTCGACGAGATGAGGTGAGCATTATCTACCTACTCAAAAGCCATCATTTGGAAAGGCATAAAGCTTAAAGGAATTGACATCTTCTACCTACTTGAAGGATTACAAAGGTCAAGACTCTTTATAAACCATCGTGATGGTTCAAGGAGGGGAGATAAAGAGTTATATACCTTTTCCAAAGATCATGATGTTTTGAACCAAAATACATATTCCTACTCCGATGGACGTGACGCTTCAAATCATCACCAAGAATAATCAAATGGATAGATGTCTTTTCACATGAAGAGATGAATGAGAAGTATCATTTGAAGTTATATATGATTAACATATCCTCTGCTAACCAAGGCCTTTGAAGATTTCTTTCTTTCATTTTGCTGGATGAACGAGTCGGTAACTCTTCAAATGAGTTATTTCTTAAAGAATATGTTTCTAAAAAAACTTGTTGGTAATGCCCATCTAAAAGAGAGACAATTAGAATACCTTTTCAAAAAAAGACTATTTTAGAGGCATGTACTTCAATGGAAAGTTTCATGAAGTTGTTTCATCATCCCAGTATGAGGATTTGATTACACAAATAACACATAAATTCTCAATGAAGAACCCTCTCGATTTGAGGACAAGTAGCCTAAAACAAGGGGATGAGGTGATCCTGTATAGCACCAACTTCTTTAAGACATACATCACTGAAGATCCATCAAGCTCAATCTAAGGTAGTTCTATGTCACTTTATATTATATTTACATATATATGCACTATATATTATTATGAGCATACATTTTCATATTAGACTATACTTGAATCATAACATTTGCATTTATTATATCTTATAGTTTGCATCATTGATTGATAATCATGCATAAAATCTATAGTCAACGTCTTTATATTATATGCTTATTAATTTAATTACTTAACTTATATTGTGTATTTGTTAAGGTACATAGGCGACCACATATTGGGACTGATTTAAGTTAATAAATAGAGTCCAAAGCTATGGGAACTTAACTAGGATAACTCCGCGAAAGCTAAGGATCAATTTGGAGAAAAGTTGTCAGTTGCACTATAAGCTCATAGCTGGATTGAGATAGACTTTTGAGTTAGCTAGGCTACTCAATTCAATTGGGGAGCTGCACCAAAATCATCACCCATCCGAGTACTTTAAATATAGGTGGTGTATGGGTGTTTTACCCTTTTGATTTTGGATTTAGGATGCAAAACAACATGCAAATGTAAGAGAATGACTTAAAGGGAATAGTTTTGTAGTTGATGTAGGTGAATATGATGGGTTGTTTACATAGAAATGAAAATGGTTTAAGTGTTGGGAAGATGATGGTTTAATAAAATAAAAATGGTTAAGATGATATAGTATTTTATAAGACTAAGAATGAACCAATGATATAGAAGAGCATAGACCCAATTCTTATAAGTCTAGATAAGGGGTGTGATGTATGATACTCTTACCTTAATTAATTGTGGATCTAGGAAGGAAGCAAACCAACCTGCAATAAAGTGAATGGCTCAAAATAGAATGGCTTGCTAGTTGATGTAAAGGTTAAATGGTAGGCCTTTATAATGATTTAGATTTACAGAAGATATTTAAGAATTTGGTTATGGTGTAGGTTTATGAAATAAAGGATGTTGAAGGTAGATCTTAAAAGGACCAAGGAAGAACCAGTGCTATAATGAGCAAAGACCCAGCCTACCAAATCTTTCAAAGGGGTGGTAGAAAAGGACTTGGACCCTCTATCTATAAATGAGATAATAAACACAAGTATCAAGGAAAGAAGTTAATGCCACGAGTATAAATATACTTGATAAGTAGATAAAAATCACCAAGGACTTGGGAAAGAGAGATAAACCTCACTTGATTAAAATATATGAAATGTGTGTTTACAAATGATTATGACTACCCTATTTATATAAATAAAGGGACATGGTCAAATGGATACATGGTGGTTGGGCCAGCCCTTGTGTCCCTTTAAAATGACATAATTAATTAATTACATGCATAAATAAAATGATATGATGATTCAACTAGATGGGGGAGACATATTCCTTGGCCGAATAATGCTTGAACCTCTTCAAGTTGGTGCCAAAAGTGAAGTAACATGTGCTTTGGCCGAATTGTGAGGTTTCCTTTAATCATGGCGCCTAAAAGAGACCACATGCAAGGCACATGGTTGTTGGTCATATGTAACACACATGGGGGTTCTAGGGAGCCTTGTGGTGCAACCTTATACATGGAATGGAGGTTGGTCATGTCCCTTATCTTGGGCCTTCATGGGTTCTCCTTCTAGCTTTCTTGAGTATGTAGTTAGCTAGCAATGTAAGGGCTAGATGTGAATGAGCTTCCTACCCGAGACCTCCTAAGCTCCTTAGCACCTATTCAAACTACCTTTAGCTTTCCATTTGATCACTTATAGAGACTTGACATCAAATGGTTTATCCAGTTAGGTTCAACTACATGCTAGCTCCTCCAACTGAGTTTAGCTTTCCATAAGTCTCCATGAGCTGATATAATGAGCTGATATAACCTTTGTGAGCTAAATGTGAGTTGCATATGAATTTCAAATGCTCCACAAGTTGCCTTAATGTGTGTCGCGCATCCATGTACCTATATGTGTAAAGAAAATAAGGTAAATCAAAGGAAATGAGCTGGCATGAATGAATTACATTGTTGTTGTGCTTGTTTATGGCCTTATGAGCTATGAATGCATGTCATGAGCTAAGAACTATATGATATAATATATGTGTGCTAATGTATATGACTTAGGAGCTGAAATAAATGAAAATGAGATAAGAAATGAATGAATGAATTGAAACTTATTTATATGAATGCTAGATTAATATAAATCCATAACATGTTTGAAACATCATACATCGAGTAATATAAAGATGTGGATATGTTAAGTTATATTTCAGCTATTAAAACATTATACAATTTAACATTAGATGGTGTTAACTTGTCAAATGAATTGAAAGCTTCAAGACACTTAGTTAAGAGTATTTCACTGAATTGTTTGGCTCTGGATCGAGTAATGGGATCTTGAGGAATCACTTCTGATACGTGCATGACCAGGATCAAATTTGTTTAATCTATGAAAGCATCCATGAAAACAAAGGAAGTTATCATTACCTTATTCTTTTATTATTCACATGTTGTTTTCATTATGTATGACAAATATATTTATGATATAGCTTGTTATAGTCATGTCTTAATCATACATATTCATTTATATGAAATAACTTAGTTATGAATGTTGTTATATGATCCACATCTTTATATTAATTGATGCACAATGTTATTTCAATCATGTTAAGTATGTTATATTAGTCTTGCATTCATTTAAGCATTATTCATTACATTTATGAAATAGAAACATACGTATTATTCATTTGTTAGCTCATATGCATTCATTTGAGCTCTTAGATCATATATATTAGCTTACATATATTATATGATGATATACATCGCTCATGTCATGCATTCATAGCTCATAAGACCATGATCATACACGAAATCAAGGTAATTATCTCACACAAGCTAAATGCCATTGAATTACCTTGTTTTCTTTGAACATGTAGGTACATTGGAGCATGAAACACATTGGGACAACTTGGTTAGCACAAAGGAAAAGCATAAAAGCTCACAGTAGCTCATGAACGTCATGAAAGCTCATGGAACACTAAGGAAAGCTCAACTCAGCTAAAGGTGCTCAAGGCTAGCTAATCTCAGCAAGTTGGACTTTTTGAAGCTAAGTTGTTAAAAGTTACCTCAAGTGTAGCTGAATGTGTTGTTATGAAGCTTGTAATGTCTCTGCTAGGAAGCTTATTCACAACCATCCCCTTGCTTGCTAACTAGCTACACACTCAAGCAAGCTTGGAGGAAGACACATGCACGTCCAAGATGATGCACATGACCATCCTTCACCCTATGTAGAAGGCTGCACCACAAGGTTCCCTAGAACACCCATGTGCATGCCATATGACCAGCCACCATGTGCCTTGCATGTGATCTCATTTAAGTGCCAAGATGAAGAGCCATCTATCCATTCGGCCAAACATCATTTCCTCTCCAATTTGGCGCCAACTTGAAGGGATACAAGAGCTATTCAGCCAAGGGTTTTTACCCTTTATTTAGACCGAATCATCATCTCTTTTTGTATTTAAATTATGACTTTATAGGGAGACACAAGGGCTGGCTGAACCACAATGTATCTATTCGACCATGCCCATCTAAAACATATAAATAGGCCATCATATTTCATTTATAATCAGAACTTTTTAATTAATTAAAGTGAGATTATTCTCTTTTCTTAAGTCCTTGTGACTTTTATCGACTTATCAAGTATTTTAATACTTGCGACGTCAACCCTTCCCTTTGATACTTGTGGTTACTATCTCCATATAGATAGTGGGTCAAAGTCCTTACTACCACCCCTTAAAGAAGCAATATAAACTTTGGGTCCTTGCTATCTATAGCATTGGTTGTTCTTTGAGTCTTCTTTAAGATACTACCCTCACAACCATCCCATTGTTTCATCAACCTAACTATAGCCATAACATCCTTCCGCTTCCATCTCTCATATCATAAATAGCCTACATATTCACCTTTACATCTACCACCCAAACCATCTATTTGATTCATTCACTTATGCAGGTTGTTTTGCTTCCTTACTAGATCCACAATCAATTAAAGAGGTAGAATTGCATTACATCAAGCGGTTATCAGAGCTTTGGTGGAAGAAGCAACGTGCAATAATAACAACAACAAAAATACTAAAAAGAAGTGCAAGTGAAAGAAAATCACAAATCAGCAAAGAAAAGTCAAGCTCTCAAAAGTAATAAAAGAAAAGAAAAGAAAGAAAGAAAAGTTGAAAGCACACAACAACAATTCTCATCACCAAGCCATTCAAGTAAGCCTTTAAACTGATTATGGTGATAGAAGGTTATGAAGTGACTTTATGTAAGTAACCCCTTTTGTTCTCTTCTTTCTATTTTTAAGCCACCCTTTCATTATATTTTGTTTTCCATTCCTACTAGCCCTTTTGCAGCCGACACACAACAAGTAAAATTTACATGATACGATTTTAAGTAAAGTCATTTAGAACTTGGGATAAAGAGAATTGAGAGGAAAAAGGCTTAAGCGCGTGTGAGATCAAAAGAGGACTATTAAAAGCCTTAAAGTCATATAGTGCAAGCACGAGTGGATTGAGTGACATTCAAGTTTTCTTTGGAGTGAACTCGTGAGGCTTTGTGAGAGCATTATTGGTAAGGTCTCATACACATTTCCATTTTCCTTATTTGCTAACATGTCTCTTCCATCCAACATCTTTGTAGTCAAAAGGTCTTTGAATATTCAAAGTCAAGAAGATGAACAACGACACAATATATTCCATACAAAATGTCACGTGGGAAATAAGGTTTATGTGGTGATCATTGATGGAGAAAGTTGTACAAATGTAGCAAGTACTCACATGGTGGAAAAGTTGGGCCTAAAGATGTCTAAACATCCTCATCCCTACAAACTTCAGTAGCTCAATGATGTGGGGGAAGCCAAGGTAACCAAACAAGTTATTAGGATGTCCATGAGTACAAGGATGAAGTTCTTTGTGATGTAGTGTCCATGAGTGCAAGCCACATTATATTAGGATGTCCTTCGCAATTTGATAAGAAGGCTACTCATGATGGATTTTCCAATAAGTATTCCTTCCAACATCAAGGAAAGAACCAATAGTCATGTCACTTCAAGTAGAAAATTTAAGAAATATGTCTTTTGAAGAACCAATAGTCATGACCTTTGGTGACCCACAACACATGTCATTTGACATTTTAAAGGATGTACCTCTTGAAGACCAAAAGAATGTGCCAATTGAAGATCCAAGAATTATGAATTTTGAAATCCCAAGTGCGATATCAATCTTGAAGAAAATTCATCAACCAATGGAGAATCTAATCATCAAGCAACCGATGCCTATTAAACATCCACCCTGGTTTGCTAGTTCTATTCATTTTGTTATTAGTTTTTAATTTTGTAACTTTGCTTCATTTTGCAGCAATTTGATTCATGTAAATAGTACTATTCTATCAATCTATGATGGCAAGATCATTTTTCATTTTAAGTTTGATTGGTACATCAAAATCGTCCAACACAAGGGTATGAAGCATGCTTTTTCCAACTTGTTAAAAGCCATTACCTGAATGGACACAAAGATTGAAAGAATTAACCTTATCCACCTACCTGAAGGAGATAGAACATCAAATTTATTCACCAACAATCATGAGGATTCAAGTAGAGAAAGTGAAGAAATACGATGCTTCGAAGAGATACAATCCTTGGAGTATACAATGGCACCTTTGGAGGAAACTACACCAACGTTGGAACAAAGGACACACCTATTTCCAAAAGGACAAGTTAATTTAACGCAACATAAGAAGGAGTCTCAACAAGTATGTTACTCTTCCATAGAAATTTTGATGCAGGAAATCATTGAAGAAGAGTTGTCTTTAAAAGAAACAATTCTTGAAGAATGTTATTCTAAAAAGGTATCTATTGGTAATAGTTATTCCAAAGAAAGGCCTTTATTAGAATACTTTCCCAAAAGGATATTTTTTAAAGATGATTATTCACAAAAGAGGATAACGCAATTGGATTCATACATTTTCAAAGAGGCACAACTTGTCAAGGAGAAAGGTGTAATGAACTAAATTGAAGGAAAAATCAAGGAAGATGAATCTGTTCTCTGTATAATTCACATCCCGACACAAGTCTTCGATTTGAGGATAAATAACCTTCAAAAGGGGGGATGATACGTGCATGACCAGGATCAAATTTCATTCATCTATGAAAGCATCCATGAAAATAAAGGGAGTTATCATTACCTTATTCTTTTATTATTCACATGTTGTTTGCATTATGTATGACAAATATATTTATGATATAGCTTGTTATAGTCATGCCTTAATCATACATATTCATTTATATGAAATAACTTAGTTATGACTGTTGTTGTATGATCCACATCTTTATATTAATTAATGCAAAATGTTATTTCAAGCATGTTAAGTATGTTATATTAGTCTTGCATTCATTTAAGCATGATTCATTACATTTATGAAATGGCAGCATACTTATCATTCATTTGTTAGCTCATATGCATTCATTTTAGCTCTTAGATCGTATATATTATCTTACATATATTATATGATGATATATTTATCTCATGCCATGCATTCATAGCTCATAAGACCATGATCATGAACGACAACAAGGTAATTAGCTCACATAAGTTTAATGGCATTGATTTACCTTGTTTTATTTGCACATATAGGTACATTGGAGCATGACACACATTGGGACTGCTTGGTTAGCTAAAAGGACAAGCATAATAGCTCATACTAGCTCATGAACTTCATGGTAGCTCGTTGAATACTAAGGAAAGCTCAACTCAGCTAAAGGAGCTCAAGGCTAGCTAATCTCAGCTAGTTGAACTACTTGAAGCTAAGTTGCTAAAAGTGACCTCAAGTGTAGCTGAATATAGCTGAATATGTTATTATGAAGCTTGCAAGGTCTCGGCTAGGAAGCTCATTCACAACCAGCCCCTTGCTTGCTATCTAGCTACATACTCAAGCAAGCTTGGAGGAAGAAACATGCACGCCCAAGATGATGTACATGACCATCCTTCATCCTATACACAATGCTACACCACAAGGCTCCCTAGAATACCCATGTGCGTTCCATATGACCAGCCACCATGTGCCTTTCATGTGGTCTCATTTAGGGGCCAATATGAAGAGCCATCTAACCATTCGGCCAAGCATCATTTCCTCTCCCATTTGGCGCCAACTTGAAGGGATACAAGAGCTATTCGGCCAAGGGTTATTAACCTTTATTTAACCGAACCATCATCTCTTTTTGCATTTAAACTATGAATTTATAGGGAGACCCAAGGTCTGGCTGAACCACCATGTATCTATTGGGCCATGCCCCTCCAAAACCTATAAATAGGTCATCATATTTCATTTGTAATCAGACCTTTTTGATTAATTAAAGTGAGATTATTCTATTTTCTTAAGTCCTTGTGACTTTTATCGACTTATCAAGTATTTTAATACTTGTGGCATCAACCCTTTCCTTTGATACTTGTAGTTCCTATCTCCATATAGATAGTGGGTCCAAGTCCTTAATACCAACCCTTAAAGAAGTAATATAAAGTATGGGTCTTTGCTCTCTATAGCATTGGTTGTTCTTTGAGTCTTCTTTAAGATACTACCCTCACAAGCATCCCATTGTTTCATCAACCTAACCATAGCCATAACATCCTTCCATTACCATCTCTCATATCATAAATAGCCTACCTATTCACCTTTACATCTACCACCCAAACCATCTATTTGAGCCATTCACTTATGCAGGTTATTTTGCTTCATTCCTAAATCCATAATCAATTGAAGAGCTAGAATTACCTTACATCAACTTATGGATCTAATGTAGGCGTGACAACATCATTCCCTTTTCTTTTTGGTGATTTGTCCCCAAATTGTTTCCAATTTCAAATGGTGACAAATCGAATACATTGAATGAAGCACTTACACCACCTAACTCATCAGGTAACACTAGTTTGTATGCATTGTCATTTATATTTCCATGATTTGGAATGGACCATCTCATTAGGGTAGAAGTTTGGTCTTCCTTTGATTTGGGAACCATTCCTTTCTAATTCTTTTGTTTGCTTACTGCTCATATTATTGTGTCCTTCTTTTATTATTGTCCTTAACTTATTGATAGAGTCTTTTCAACAATTATGTCTTTTCCTTTCCATCTTGGTTCACTAATTGATCACAATGCAAAGAAAGTAAGTCTAAATGAGTTAAAGGGTTAAAATCGTACACTACCTCAAATGGGGAATACTTGGTTACTGAATGAATGGTTCAGTTGTATGCAAATTGTATATGGGATAGACATTATTCCCAAGTCTTGATGTTATTCTTGATGATGGAACTGAGTAGTGTTGACAAAACTCTATTAACTATTTCAGTTTGTAGATGGCATGTATTATAAAAGAGTAGTTTTTAGCCAACTTTACTCCACAAAGTTCACCGGAAGTGGCTTAAGAATTTGACATCTTTCTCTGACACAATGGTTTGAGAAAGTCCATGTAATCTTACCACTTCTCTAAAGAACTAATTTGCAGTATGGATGGCATCATCGGTCATGTGGTAAGGTATAAAGTGAGCCATTTTAGAGAACCTATTGACCACCACATAGATTGAATCTGTTCCACTCTTAGTCTTTGGTAGTCTCAAGATAAAATCCATAGAGATATCAACCAGAGCATAATTGGAATAGGAAAAGGCATGTATAATCCATTAGGCATAACTCTTGATTTTGCTTTTTTACACACTAAGCACCTTTCACATACCCTTTCAATGTCCCTTTTCATATTTGGCCAATAGATATGCTTTTTCAAGATGCTAAGTGTCTTTTCAATGCCAAAGTGTCCCATAAGTCCCCCTTCGTGTTCTTATTTGGTTAGTATTTATCGTATGGAACCGTATGGAATACAAAGTCTCATTCTTTGAAAAGATAGCCATCGTGTTGGTAGTAATTGTCATGAGCACCTATTTCACATAACTGATACTTTTCTCTAAAGTCCAAGTCAGTAGTATATTTCTATTTGATGAATGAGAAACCAAGGAGTTTAGAATTCAAAGTATTAAGTAAAACATACCTTCGTGAAAGTGCATAAGCCACGATGTTATCTTTTTCTTTCTTATAGTTTATAAAATAGGGACAAGACTCAAAAAATTCAACCCATTTGGAGTGTCTCTTGTTAAGCTATTTTTGTCCCTTGATGTGCTTCAATGCCTCATGATCAACATGGATGACAAATTCCCTTGGCAACAAATAGTGTTTCCAACTCTCCAATTCTCGAATGAGTGCATATATCAATTTGTCATAGGTTTGGTAGTTCAGAGTTCCACCATTCAATTTCTCACTAAAATAAGAAATGGGCTTCCCTTATTGACTCAAAACAATACCTACTCCAATTCCGGAGGCGTCACATTCAACTTCAAAAGTTTTAAAAAAATTTGGCAAAGCTAGTAACAGTGCCTATGTTAACCAGTCCTTGAGTTTGTTGAAAGCCATTTCTTGTTCTTTTCCCCAAGAGAAGATTGAATTTTTCTTAATAACCCCTATTAAGGGAGCGACAATGTCACTAACTTTTGGTACAAACTTTCAGTAGAAACTAGTCAAACCATAGAAATTCTAAACTTAATTAACGTTAGTAGGTCTTAGCCACTCCTTGATTGCTTTGATCTTTTCTGGATCAACGACCAAGCCCTGTAACTTTCAATGAAGCCTAAGAAGGTAACTTTTTTAGTACAAAAAGCACACTTCTTGATATTAGCATATAAGTGCTCTTCTCTCAAAATGCCAATAATAGACCTTAAATGATCAACATGTTCGTCTAAGGACTTACTATATATCAAAATGTCATCAAAGTAAACAACACATAACTTATCGATGTAAGGCCGAAGGACATGATTGATCAAACGCATAAAAGTGTTGGGTGTGTTAGTTAGGCTAAAAGGCATGACTAACCATTCATACAAACCTTGTTTGGTCTTGAACGCAGTTTTCCACTCGTTACCTTCCTTCATTCTAATATGATGGTAGCCTCTTTTCAAATCAATTATGGAGAAGTTTCTGGCACCACTGAGTTCATCAAGCATATCATCTAACCGAGGTATAGGATGTCTATACCTAATGGTGATTTGATTCAAGGCTTGACAATCTACACACTTTCTCCAAGTTCCGCCTTTCTTTGGCACTAACAAAACTGGTACAGTGCAAAGACTAAACTCTCTCGAATTTATCCTTTCTCTAGTAGATCTTTGACTTGGTTTTGCAATTTCTTGGTTTCTTTGAGGTTGCTTCGCTACGTTGGTATATTGGGAATGGTGGCTCTGGGAATGAAATCAATTTGATGTTCAATTCCTCTAATTGGTGGTAAACCATCGAGAATTTCTTCAGGAAATATGATGTAAGGCTATTCAGGCTTCTTCAATAATGGAGAAGTTAGTATCCTTGTTGTTTCCCGATCTAGGAGAGACACCAAATGCGACACTTTGAATTGAATGTAATCTATAAAAAAGAAGAAGAATTGATTAAATAATTTGATAATTAAGAAATGAAAAGGAAATGGAAATAGAAAGAATTAAAATGGATAGAAATGTTATCAAAGACAGATGCGAAAGTATTGTTGAATTATCCTTCAAAAGTAAGAGAATTCAGCCACCAATGGTGAGGATGCACATGACTCTTGATGATAGATAATGGATAATTTAATGATAGAGAAATGGTTAAGGGATGGTGATGATATAGGCGTGAAATGGTGATGGAAAATGGTGATGATATAGGAGTGATATGGTGATGGAAGATGGTGATGGAAGATGGTGATGGACAAATAGTATCTTATAAGACTAAGAAGGAACCAATGCTATAAAGGAGCAAAGACCTATTTCTTATAAGTATTATAAGGGATGGTAGTAAGGACTTTGACCCACTAGTTATAAGAACTAGAAACCACAAGTATCAAGGGGAAAAATGACGCCACAAACTTAAGAATTAAGCTTGCTTAATCGATATAGTTCTAAAAGGAACTTGAAGAGAGAATAATCTCACAATGATTTAATTTATCAAAGGGTTTAGTACAAATGATATGCCAAAGGCCTATTTATAGGCTTGCATAGGTTTGGCCGAATAGTTATGTGTCCATTCGGCAAGATATATGTCTTTTTAATGGAAATACATGTCTTAAAATGAAAATAGATTGTGCTTGGATGAGGAGAAATGTCCTTGGCCGAATGGTTCCCTTACAATTCATCTTGGCGCCAACTTTGAAGCCAAATGATGCTTTGGCCGAATAGAGAGAACCCATTTCATTTTTGCGCCCATTTCATCCACACACATGGCACATGGGTGGCTGGTCATGAGGCACTCACATGGGTGGCATAGGGTGCTTATGGTGTGGCTTCTCTTTGGCATGAAGATAAGCAGCAACTAGGTGTGACTTGGTGTCTAGGTGTCATGGCATCAATGCGACAGTAACTTATTATGAAAGGTCACATTTTTTGAGGTAACCTTTCATCATTTGAGCTACTTCCCATAGGTTTGAGCTGAAGTTGAGCTGGCCATAGATGAAGGACATGCAGGTGAGTCTTAGGTCAGCTCCTTGTGAGAAGGCACCTCTTGGAATGGCATCTCTTCGTGAAACGTTATGAATCCACAAAAATTAACCTATACCATACTTGAAGTGCTCTGTGTGGTGGTGGTGATGGTGCAACTCTCTAGCTAAAAGGAGGTTTATAGCTACCTCAAAAGTCCAACTCAAGTGAGCTATGAGCTCGCGGGTTAGCTTTTAACTTTGTCCCAAAATGTTCTTGAGCTATCTCGGAGTTATCCTAGTCAAGTTTCCATAGATCATGGACTCCAATGCTAGCTTTAAGTCATCTCTCATCATGTGGCTGAACATATACCTACTAAAGAAAGCATATTATAAGCTAAGTAATACAAGATATAGTTATGTTAATATGTGGTTTACAATAATAACTTCATACATTCATAATATCATCATCATATCTATAAATATAATGAATGTAAGATATTATCATAACTATGGTATAAAGAAATATTAAGTTAAAGAAAATCCCCCATTGATTATTGTGAAAGGTTGGAGATGAAAGTACATTTATGTTGTTGATTTGGATCACATCATCCCCCTTCTTTAAAGCGATTTATCCTCAAATTGAAGGGTGGTTTCTTTTTAACGTTCGTCCATTCCATAGTTGTTGTTTTGTCAAAAGTAGGGATCCCTTTAATAGACACTTATGTGAGATATGCCCATGTAATTATGTTTTGAACGTTTAGGTCCCTTGATATCCCAAAAGTGGTGTCACATAATACTCCAATAGGCATGATCATTGAGTCCTCATAGGTCACGTCCATTCGTCATTCTAAGTACATGTAATTTGAATTAAAAATTATATCCTTTTACTGTTCAATGGACACGTCTTTTGGGTTCAAAAAGATCACGTCTCCTAAACCATCATTTTGACAAATAGTGCCTCTTGGTACAACCTGCAAGTTAGAAAAAAATCTGCATGTTCAAAGTTAGGATAATCATCTTCAACCTTGCATTCTGTCAATAGGCATTATTTTATCAAGCACTTCGGAGAATAAGCACTTGTTCTCGGATCAGTTTCCTCCGTGCTTGCTGTTTCCTTTCATTTCCTCATAGCCTCAACACTTTGCTTCATTTTAATTTGATCATTCTGAACTTGTTTTGGCGTTAAAGTAGTAAGGACAATCTTTTTCCCTCTATGGTTGAATGAGTATTGATTGGTAAAACAATCATGAATAGTCCTCTTGTCATATTGCCATGGTCTCCCAAGGAGTAGATGGCTAGCGTGCACAGGGACAACATCACACATCACCTCGTCCTTGTATTTTCCAATTGAAAAAAGGAACTATCACTTGCTTTCTTACACTGAGTTCTCCTTGTTCATTGAGCCACTATAACTTATAGGGATTCAGATTCTTCATTATTTTCAAGCCAAGCTTTTCCAATATTATTGTACTGGCCACGTTAGTACAACTTCCACCATCTATAATAATAAAACATACCTTTTCATTCACATGGCATCAGGTATGGAAAATGTTTTCTCACTGTGTATTATCTTCTGTTACTTGAAGATTCAAACTTCTTTTAATTACCAAGGCTTCTCCTTGATCAACATGATCTGCAAGAGTTATTTATTCATTGACTTCAATGGGCGCCTCTTCTTCTTCTTCTTCTTCAGATTTAGATTCTATTTCACCATTTTCAATTAAGAGCATCGTGTTCCGGTAAGGACATTGTGTAGATACGTGGCCCCTCTCAAGACATGTAAAGCACCTAATGTCTCTTGAACGTTTAATGGTTTGCTTTCATCGGTTGGGTCTTTACTTACTTGCTGAGTCTTTAAAGATTCGACTTGATCTTTGATAAGAGGAGGAGTAGGCTTCTTTATGTTATTTGGATTCCATTTTGATGTTGTGGGCACAACATTGCGAGATGTATTTCTCCTCTTCAGTTGCCTTTCAATCTTCATTGCCATTTGCAACATCTCATCTATTTCAATGTAATGATACAACTCTAAGGTGTTAGCAATTTTGGGGTTAAGTCTAGTAAGAAATCTCGCCATAGTTACCTCACAATCCTCCTCAATGTTGACTCGGATCATTGTCACTTCCATTTCTTTGTAGTAGTCCTTCACACTCCTCTGACCTTGTTTGAGATTCTGTAACTTTTGAAACAAGTCTCGATGATAGTGAATAGGAATGAATCATTTCTGCATAATACCTTTCATTTCATTCCAAGTTGAGACTGGTCATTCTCCATTCCTCCTTCAGTTAAGGGTAAGTTGATCCCACCATAATAAAGCATAATCTATGAACACCATGGCTACCAATCTTACTTTCTTCATCTCAGAATAGTTGTGGCAACTAAAAATGTGTTCCACCTTACTTTCCCATTCGAGATAGGCTTCAGGATCAGTATTTCCTTGGAATTAAGAAATTTTGATCTTGATATTACTCAGATTGTCATCAATAATGGCACGTCGAGGGCCTTGGAATGCTGCTTATTCTCCATCGTCAAAATTTTCTTGAGTATCTTCTTCTGGAGGTGGTGGTTGTTGTTGTCTTCTAGGGACTCCATTATTCCGAGCTGGTGGTAGATCCTAACATTGATATATCTTTTCATGAAGAGCATCAAACTTTTCACGAAACATTCTCATCATTTCACCAATGAGTACCTGTATTTGTAAGTTTGGTGTTCCTGTATTTTCTCTGGGGCTTTGAGACATGGTTAGTACAATAAAAAAATTAAAACCTTACCAGCATACTCACAAAACCTCACTTGATCACTCCAAAGAAAGTTCAAATTGCACTCCACTCACACTCGTGTTTTCACTCGGGGATATAGTCTTGCTTTTTTCTTGATCCCCCTTCTGATCTCACCCTCTCGTTTTTCTTTTTCCATTTGATTCTCTCTTGTGGGTCCATTTTATGAACTAACTCAAGATTGAGAAAGTCTCTTTAGTTTTTGTGTCGGCTTGAAAGAAATGGTTAGGGTATAGAATGGTTACGGTAGAGGTAGAATATAAAAGGTTATGAAAATGATAAGGTAATGAAATAATAATAGATGAAATAATAAGGAAATAAAATAGTAAGAAAGTGAAGATAACTTACAACTCAAGTTGCAACACTTACTATCTTCCTTCACAAGAAACAACAACGATACCTCCTTCTAGTTTATTGTTGGCAGATTGTATTGTGCTTCTCTTTGAGTGTGCTTTGCAACTTTCTTCACTTTTTCTATTTTTCTTTGAATTTTTTCTTCTTTTTATTTTCTTTCATTTGCACTCCAAATTTGCTGTAGGAGTCTTTTCTTATTTTTCCTTATTGTTTTTTGTCTTCTTTCTTTTTGCTTTTCTTGCAGCACTTTATTGTCAATCCAACAAAGCTTTGATTATCGCTTGTTGTAAGGCTATTCAGGCTTCTTAAATAATGTAGAAGTTGGTAGCCTTGTTGTTTCCCGATCTAGGAGAGACACCAAATGCTACACTTTGAATTGAAAGTAATATGAACAAAAGAATAATAGTTGATTAAATAATTTGAAATTAAGAAATGAAAAGGAAAGGGAAATAGAAATAATTGAAATGGATAGAAATTTTATCAAAGAGGGTTATAGAAGTGTTATTGAATTATCCTTCAAATGTAAGAGAATTCGGCCACCAATGGTGAGGATGCACGTGACTCTTGATGATAGATGATGGATAATTTAATGATAGAGAAATGGTTAAGGAATTGTGATGATATAGGCGTGATATGGTGATGGAAGATGGTGATGGACAGATAGTATCTTATAAGACTAAGAAGGAACTAATACTATAAAGGAGAAAAGACCGTTTCTTATAAGTCTTATAAGGGATGGTAGTAAGGACTTTGACCCACTAGTTATAAGAACTAGGAACCAAAAGTATCAATGGGAAGGAGTGACACCACAAACTTAAGAATTAAGCTTGTTTAATCGACATAGTTCTAAAATGAACTTGAAGAGAGAATAATCTCACAAGGATTTAATTTATCAAAGGGTTGAGTACAAATGATATGCCAAATCCCAATTTATAGGCTTGCATAGGTTTGGCCGAATAGTTATGTGTCCATTCAGCTAGATACATGTCTTAAAATGAAAATAGATTATGCTTGGATGAGGAGAAATGTTCTTGGCTGAATGGTTCCCTTGAAATTCATCTTGGTGCCAACTTTGAAGCAAGATGATGCTTTGGCCGAATAGAGAGAACACCTTTAAGTTTTGCACCCATTTCATCCACACACATGGCACATGGGTGGCTGGTCATGAGGAACTCACATGGGTGTCACAGGGTGGTTATGGTGTGGCTTCTCTTTGGAATAAAGATAAGCAGCAGCTAGGTGTGACTTGGCATCCAACTTGCATCTAGGTGACATGGCATCAATGGGGCAATAACCTATTATGAAAGGTCACATTTGTTTGAGGCAACCTTTCATCATTTGAGCTACTTCCCATGGGTTTGATCTGAAATTGAGCTGGCCATAGAAGAAGGACATGTAGGTGAGTCTTAGGTCAGCTTCTTGTGAGAAGGCACTCCTTGGAATGGTATCTCTTCGCGAAAAGGTACAAATCAAAAAATATTAACCTAGACCATATTTAAAGTGCTCTGTGTGGTGATGGTGGTGGTGCAACTCTTCGACTGAAAGGAGGTCTCTAGCTACCTCAAAAGTCCATATCAAGTGAGCTATGAGCTCGGAGGTTAGCTGGCAACTTTGACCCAAATGTTCTTGAGCTATCCCAGAGTTGTCCTAGTCAAGTTTCCATAGCTCATGGACTCCAATGCTAGCTTTAAGTCAGCTCCCATCATGTGGCCGAACATGTACCTACAAAAGAAAGCATATTATAAGCTAAGTAATACAAGATATTATTATATAAATTTGTGGTTTATAAAAATAACTTCATACATTCATAATATCATTATCATAGCTATAAATATAATGTATGTAAGCTATTATCATAACTATGGTATAAAGAAAGATTAAGTTAAAGAAAACCCCCCATTGATTATTGTTAAAGGTTGGAGATGCAAGACCATTTATGTTGTTGATTTGGATCACATCAAAATATGTCTTCAATTTTCTATAAAAGAGTGGAGATGGAGCAAGGCAAACCTTCCAGTGGGTTAGTAAGTAGAAAGTTTTCCTTGTACATAAGTACAAGTCTAGCTTTCTTTATGGATAAATGCTTCTGAATATCTACTCTACTGGAAAATATGTTCATATTTTGAGTATTGCTTTCTTTGGCCTTTTTTGCTTTCTCCCATTCTTCTATATGTGCTTTAAGGGTCACCTAGAATTTGTGGACTTGAGTTGGAAGCATAGGTACCGACGTGATCTTTCTCCCATGATGTTGGGAAGAATACTCATTGGAAAATCCATCGTGAGTAGCCTTCTTATCAAATTGCCAAGGACATCCGAGGATAATGTGGCTTCCACTCATTTGCACCATATTACAAAGGACTTCGTCCTTATATCTTCTAATGGAGAAAGGAACAACTACTTGCTCCGTATCCTTGATTTCTCCCAAGTCATTTAGTTACTGCAATTTGTAGGGGTTAGGATGCTTAGAAGTTTTTAAGCCCAATTTCTTCACTATTTGGGTGCTTGATACATTCATACAACTTCCTCTGTCAATGATCATTATGTATACTTTTTTTTCTAAATGACATTTGGTATGGAAGATGTTTTCTCTTTGTTCATCTTCTTTACTTTGAATGTAGAAAGTCATTTTAACTACAAAAATGCTAGATGGAAGAGACATGTTAGCAAAATAAGAAAAGGAAATGTGTTAAAGGACCTTACCAAAATATGGCTCTCACAAAGCCTCACGAGTTTTCTCCAAGGAAAAACTTCAATGACACTCATTCCGCTCGTGTTTGCATTATAGGATTTTAAGGCTATTACTTGTCATCTTCTAGTCTCCCACGCTCAAGCCTTTTTCCTCTCAGTCTCTTCGTCTCGAGTTCTAAGTAGACTTTACTCACAACTTTTTCAAGTAATTCTTACTTGTTGTGCGTCGGCTGCAAATGGTTAGTATGTATGGAGAAATAAATATAATGTAATAGGATGGCTTATAAATAAGAAAGAAAAGAAGAAAGGATTACTTACATCAATGTCACTTTACAACCTTTCTATCACCATAATCAATTTGAAATGCTTACTTGACTTCCTTGGTGATGTGAACTTGTTGTTGTGCTTTTTACTTATTTTTCTTTTGCTTTTCTCTTGAGTGCTTGCAATTTTCTTTGCTGACTTTTAAACTTTCTTCACTAGAACTTTTTTTTTGTATTTTGATTTGTTGTTGTTGCACGTTTGCTTATTCCACCAAATCTTTGATTACCGCTTGATGTAAGGTACTCGTACCTTAATTGATTGTGGATCTAAGAAGGAAGCAAAACAACATGCAATGAGAGAATGGCTTGGTAGTCAATGTAAGGGTGAAATGGTAGGCTTTTATAATGATTCAGAGTTGCAGAAGATAGTTAAGTATTTGGTTATGGTGTAGGTTTATGAAATAAATGATGGTGAAGACAGTATCTTAGAAAGACCAAGGAAGAACCAGTTCTATAATGAGCAAAGACCCAACCTTACACATCTTTCTGAGGGGTGGTAGAAAAGGACTTGGACCCTTTATGTATAATTGAGGCAGGGACCATAAGTATCAAGGAAAGGGGTTGATGCCACAAGTATAAATATACTTGATAAGTTGATAAAAATCATCAAGGACTTGAGAAAAAATAAGAACCCTAACTTGATTAAAAATATAAGAAAGGTGTGTTTACAAATGAATAGGACTAGCCTATTTATAGAAATGAAGGGACATGGCCGAGTGGATACATGGTGGTTCGGTCAGCCCTGTATCCCTTTAAAATTACATAATTAATTAATTACATGCATGAATAAAAGGGTGTGATGATTCGATTAGATGGGGGAGACATAATCCTTGGCCGAATGATGCTTAAACCTCTTCAAGTTGTGCCAAAGTGAAGTAACATATGTTTTGGCCGAATGGTGAGGTTGCCTTTAATCTTGGCGCCTAAAAGAGATCACGTGCAAGGCATATGGTTATTGGTCATATGTAATGCACATGGGAGTTCTAGGGAGCCTTGTGATGCAACCTTGTACATGGAATGAAGGCTGGTTATGTGCCTTACCTTGTGTGTGCATGGGTTCTTCTCCTAGCTTGCTTGAGTGTGTAGCCATCTAGCAATGCAAAGGTTGGATATGAATGAGCTTCCTAGACGAGACCTCTTTGTTTCCTTAGCACCTCTCCAAGTTACCTTCTGCTGCCCATTTGATCACTTCTAGCAATGCAAAGGTTGGATATGAATGAGCTTCCTAGACGAGACCTCCTTGTTTCCTTAGCACCTCCCCGAGTTACCTTCAACTTCCCATTTGATCACTTATAGAGACTTGACTTCAAATAGTTTATCTAGCTAGGTTAAGCTACATGCTAGCTCCTGCAGTTGAGTTGAGCTTCCCATAAGTCTCCATGAGCTGAGATAACCTTTGTGAGCTAATTGCGAGTTGCATATGAATTCCAAATACTCCCACAAGCTGCCTTAATTCGTGTTGTGGATCCATGTACCTATATGTGCAAAGAAATCAAGGTTAATCAAAGGAAATGAGTTGACATGAATGAATTACCTTGTTGTCGTGCATGATTATGGCCTTATGAGATATGAATGCTTGTAATGACCTAAGAACTATATAATATAACATATATGAGCTAATGTATATGACTTAGGAGCTGAAATAAACTAAAATGAGCTAAGAAATGAATGAATGCAAGATTAATATAAATCAATAATATTCTTGAAACATCATACAACAATTAATATAAATATGTGGATATGTTAAGTTATATTTCAACTATTAAAAGATTATATAACTTAACATTGGATGGTGTTAACTTGTCAAATGAGTTGAAAGCTTCAAGATAATTAGTTAAGAGTACTTCCCTGAATTGTATAGCTTTGGATCCAGTAATGGGACCTTGAGGCATCACTTCTGGATCTAATGTAGACGTGATCACATCAGGGTGGTTTAAAAGGACTTAGACCCACTAGATAAAAATCAAGGAACCACAAGTATCAAACGAAAAGAAAGATTGACGCCACAAGTATAAAACACTTAATAAGTCGATAAAGTCACAAACGACTTGAGAGAAGAGAATAATCCCACTTGTATTGATATAAGCAAAAGGAGTTGTTTTTACAGTGGAAGTATGCATGCCTATTTATAAGAAATGAAAATAAACTAGGCCAAATGACATGTAATTATTCGACCATAGTATCCATTGAATTAAAAAACATAATTAATTAATTAAATACAATATGAATATAGTTGATGATTCAGCAAAGTTGAAGGGATAGGCCCCTTGGCCAAATGGCTTCCTTTTCTATTCATCCTTAGCGTTATTTTGAAGAGTTGGGGCACTTGGCTAAATGGTGATGTTGCTTAGCGCATTGGATGGTTAGCTTGGAAGAGATGTTGCTTGGCTCTTCAGGCCAAATGGTGGTGATGCTTCACTTGGTGCCTAGACAAACACATGATTTGCACATGGATGAAACTCACAGAGTTTGTACATGGATCCTTAGGATGCTTATGAGGTAGCCTCGATCATAGGATGATGTTGAGTAGCCTTGGCATGACATAGCTCCTAATTAAGCTTGGTTCAACTACTTGTCTTCACTTTCAGCAATATAGCTTCAAATAGTATTTCTATCTGACTATAGCTCTATCTTAGCTCCTCCATATGAAATGAGATTTCCATTACATTCCATGAGTTTCCATAGCCTTTGAGAGCTAGTTATAAGCTTCCATAGGATGTCAAAGACTCTCCCAAACTACCATATTGTGTGTCACCCTTTAATAAACATATGTGTGAAAAGAAATAAAGGAATTATAAGTACTACAAGGTAGAATGAATCAAAATAAGGGTTGACGTACATGTATACATACTTATGAGATGTAATTGAACAAAGTGAACTGAGTAGACATAGATGTAATGATAATGAGCTAGTTTGAATGCATAATAAGCAAAATAAACATGCAATGAGCTAAGGAAATTGATAATAACATGTAGCGATAATACAAATGAATTGAAATAAATTTAATGAATGTAAAACTAATGCAAATCAATGACAAACTAAGTAAATAATAACATGAAGCATATAATATACATGTGTGAGCTATTATAAGTTATTCTTCAACTTGTAAAATAGTATATAATTTATCATCAAGTGCTAGTAACTTATCAAACAAATGAAAGCCAACAAGATAATTGAGTAAAAGTACTTCCCTAAATTGTTTGGCTCTAGATCGTGTGATATGACCTTATGGCATTATTTATGGATCCAATGTAGTTGTGACCATATTATCCCGCTTTCTTTTATGTAATTTGTCCCCAAATTATTGTTTTCCTCAAGTGGTGACAAGTTGGAGACATTGAATGAATCTCTTACACTTCCAAACTCGCCAGGTAAGTATAGTTTGTATGCATTGTCGTTTACCTTCTCCACAATCTGGAATGGATTGTCTCCTCGGGGTACAAGTTTCGATTTCACTTGGTTTAGAAATCGTTCCTTCCTGAAATGTTCATAAACCTAATCACCACAAACTTTAAAGGTTACATTTCTCCTTCTTTTGTTGGCATGTTGTTCATATTAACGAGTCCTTTTATTAATGTTTTCTTAAACTTGTTGGTGAAGTCTTTTTCACGAATTCTACCTTTTCTTTTCTATCTCTATTCACTAATTGATCACAAGGTTAAAGAAGCAAGTCTAAAGAAGTTAAATGATTAAAGCCATACATTATCTCAAATGGTGAATGCTTTGTGGTTGAATAAATGGTCCGATTGTAGGCAAACTCCATGTGTAGTAGTCATTCTTCCCAAGTCTTGATGTTTTTCTAAATGATGGATCTAAGTAGTGTTGACAAAACTCGATTCAATACATCAATTTGTCTATCTGTTTGTATATGGCATGTTGTAGAAAAAAAGTAGTTTCATGCCAATCTTACTCCAAAGAGTTATCCAGAAGTTACTTATGAACTTAATATCCCTATCAGACACAATGGTTCAAGGAAGACCATGTAATCTTACCACTTCTTTGAAGAATAAGTTTGCAATGTGAATGGCATCATCAGTCTTGTGGCATGGTATGAAGTGAGAGCCATCTACGAAAATATGTCTACCACCACAAAGATAGAATTCTTTCCACTATTGGTTTTGGAAGTCCCAATACAAAATCCATGGGATGTCAACCCATGGCATAGTTGGAGTGGGAAGATGTAATACCCCAAATATCAGTCAGGGACAATATTGAAAAAATTTGAAATTTGAAGATTTATTTGAATAAATGGTAATAGATGAGTAAATCATTTGGAATAGTGTTTGAACTAAATTGTATCAATAGATGAGTTAAGAGGGAAAATTAGTCTTTTAAGACAGAAAAATAAATTTAAAATATATATAAGGTATTTAAGAAAAAAAGGGAAAATGAAAACACTTAGTTTACTTTTCTTCTTCTTTTTCCTGTGGTTTTCTCTCCTCAATAGCTCCAAAGGTAAACTTAAATTAATCAATTTTCTTTTCGATTTTGGGTTGTTATTACAACCTTAAGTGATATGTAGGATTAAGGAAAAGTTATACGAGATTAAAACTATGAAATAGAGGAAATATTAGAGATTGAAGAAAATGTGTTTTTAAATGATATGTTGATATATAAGTGTTTATGGATGTTTATTGGTAGAATTGACTTGTCAAAGAGGTAAATGAAAGATTAGAAGCATTGGATATAATTAATAACATACTAGAAAAAATGGTATAATTCTTAGAATTGAATGTTCTTGGAAGATTTTAGATGTTTTATGAAACAAAATGAAAGAATGTTAATATGGTGGATATGTAAATAAGAGCTTAATGGTATTGTATGGTGTAAACATGCTGAAATTTGACACCATTTGGGTGATATTCAGGCTGAAAACTAGAAATTCTGGGCATAAGTATAGGTACTGATAGAACTGTATCGATACTACAGTCTTAACATCAGTAGAATTTGTAGAGTATTATTGATACCGATTCAAGTGGAAACGATACCAAGAGGGGAGTATCGATACCATGATGATGATATCGATACCATTTGATCACAGAATGCAAAAATGGTATCGGTACCGTAATAAAGTATCGATACTCTAGTATAGTAGTATTGATACCATGGTGGGGGTATCGATAATAGTGAGCCAAAAATGTTAAAAATAGGCTGATATTCTATAGAAAGTTAATAATATGTACTCTTAAGTAATGTTTGAGTATAATTGTTAGGAAATATACAAACAATTAATATTGTATGTGTCGTTATTTGGATACTTAAATAGATCAAAATCAAGCTCCCGAGTCAAACAAAACTAAAGACAAAGGCAAAGTACCGGAGTGATCAACTTCACATTTTGGATCTAATAGCGATGGAATCCAGACGATTACATTTAATCATGTATGTATATGTTATGATAGTCATAGTTGTATGATTTATTAATGTAAGTATGATGATTTCCAAATGGCACTAAGTGTGTAAAAACTTAAGAAATTCATACTAATTGTATGAATTTCTGTATAGGCACTCTGTGTGCAAAACTAAGAAATTTATAATAAGTGTACGAATTTCTGTATAGGCACTATGTGTGCGAAATAAGAAATTCATACCAAGTGTATGAATTTTTGAATGGGAGATATGAGAAATTGTTAGAAGTTCATAATAAAAAGGTGAATTGTCGTATTAGTAGTAGGATTATTGAATGGGTACTATAGGTATAAAACATCGAATGAATAATGATTGAAAAGGATAATTTATATTATGAATGATTATTATAGTAGAACCTAGTTTAAAATAAAAGATTAATAGGCCTAACTGTGTATTTGACGAAAGGTGTCATTTATGCAAATTAGATTAAAGGGTAAGTGCCTTTGAGGCATAAATGTGCATTTGACAGAAATGTGTCATTTATGCCAGTTAGATGAAAGGCTAAGTGCCTTTGAGGCCTAACTGTGCATTTGATAGAAAGGTGTCATTTATGCCAGTTAGATGAAAGGCTAAGTGCCTTTGAGGCCTAACTGTACATTTGACTGAAAGGAGTCATCTATTCCTGTTAGATGAAAGGCTAAGTGCCTTTGAGGCCTAATTGTGTATTTGGCATAACAATGTCAATTATGCTAGTTAGATGAATGGATAAATAACGTTAAGTAAAAGAATAATATCCTAATTGTGCATTTGGCATAAAGGTGTCAATTATGCCAGTTAGATGAACGGTTAAACACTGTTGAGTAAAATAATAATGGACTCACTGTGCAATTGATAAAATAGTGTCAAATATGCAAGTTATATGAAAGGCTAAATACCTTTGGGTAAAAGAATAAATGAATTATAATGTATTGTGATAGGAATTGTGTATAAGTGATATGAAGGGATGAGATAAATATATATAGATAATGTAAAACAATGCATAACTTGCTGATCGCTTGTGAATGTATATGCTAAGGCAAGCTAATATATGCAAGTAATAAAGTAGTGAGTGAATATCGTCTCCATAGGGATTGGATTAGAAATATCTTTTCACCACAACTAGAACTAATGCCACAAATTAATCCTACTAAGTATTAAAGCTAAGAACTAATATTAAGGAGCTAAGAATAATGATTCAATGAATTCAGAAAAGTGTGGTCGAGACAAATAAAATATGTAGACAGATAAAACAAAAAAAAACATATATTGGATTAAATATAATGTAAACAACCTCACATATTTAGACGTGTCACAGAGCACTGATGTTAAACCATTGTCTCGATGACAATTATTTTAAGATAAAAATGAATTATTATGACGAAATAAACTGCCCGATAGGATTACTAAGTATTCTTAGATGGTTGCTATGACAATACCTCTCGGATTTAACTATAGACGTTGTCTTAACCTACTTTAGCCTTTATCCCTTTTAGTCATTTGAAACTCACTCCTTATCTCTATGGTAGACAAGTTAGAACTTCACCATCCCGGATTCATTCCTTTGCTCACGTTGATCTCTCTTAATTCTCTCGAATTCAAGAATCACTTTCTAGACAAAAGGCTATCTCTCGATGCTCTTACAATGCCCATACATGTTTTACCGAAACCCCAGGTGATCTGTCGATGCTCTTACAGTGTTAAGGAAAAATATTTAAATTATGAGCAAAATAGTCATAAACAAACATAATTCATCATTCACAAACATAAAATATTGTTCAGCCAAAACAAAGTTTAACACCAAGTAAAGCATTCATGGTGTTATCAATGATCATCCAAGATTAAATCGTTTAATACAACCCCAAATAAAATAAGAGTTTATGAACAAAGGAAGAACGACTCCTAAAATTAGGGGCTCTGTCGCGACAATCCTGATCAGCACCACGCCTGCCTTGGTGATCACCCTCTCTCGAGGCCTGATCACCACTCTACTACCATATGGCTATGGAGGACACCAAGGAAGACTGGGGGTAGACAGAGGGAAAGCACTACAGTTGCTTACTCACGTCTAAGGTAAAGGTCTTCTTCCTTGCCCCTCTTCTTTTTGCGGCTACGACTGGTAATTATAAGGAGAATCTCCTAGGGTTTCGCATGCTTTTGGACTTTCATTAATTGGCCGTTATTAATTTCCCAAACTTAAAAAGGAAAGGCGATTGGCGGTTGTCAGGATATTCAAGGCTTTCTTGCGCGTGAAGCAGGTCATCCAGCTGGCATGTGACATAGGCAGTTTCACCACATTTGCTTCAGACTTCTTCAGACAAATCTTACCTCGGCGAGATAAATATGCTCCTCACGTTCTCATTTCCTTCATTAGCCTTTGCAACTTTTCATTGTCACGACTGAAATGTTCTTCCTCTATAGAATTCCTGCACAAACACAACTCAAAGAACCCCTTCTCCTCAACAGAATCAGTAAGCCAAATAAATATTTCCAAGGCAAAACTTATCCACCACAACCTATATGTAACTAAATGCAACTAAAAATGTAGTGCATACTTTGTTTAGACGAGCAATAACTTAAGTGAAAATACTAGAATTTAACTCTTTTTACGAAGTTATCACACCCCCAAACTTAAGCTATTGCTTGTCCTCAAGCAATGGATAATAGCTAGAAGAAAATCAAAATTGTCATGGCAAAGCAGTATCAAGAACATCATCAGGTTTGAGATTTCAGCCCTTAGCAAAAATATGTGGCCTCAACATGATCGACAGTCATATTAGTCAAGTCCCTTCCCTAGTCAGAATCCTTTGCTATTGTGTGTGCGTGATTGTAACCAGTCTATGCATAGAGGTAATTAGAAAACTTAAAGTAAGCACTTTTAGGTTGACAAGGCAACAAATTATTCAACAAGCTTTGTTTATACTCCTAGTTATTTATCAACTTTTATTCTCTTTATTCACACTTTTTTTCTATGGGGGAGTCAGCTCTTCACAACTACCGTTCCACACTCTAGGTGAAAGGGAGCATACCTTCCACCCCCAAGCTAGTCGGGTAGAGTCATCCTGTGACTACTTTCATTCACTCATATGCCTTGGCTACTCTTAATTTCTTTTGGAGTTTTTATTGTTCATGCATTTGCATAGAGGAGTATCCCTTTGTATTTTTCGAGTTTTCAACTTTTTAAACACTAGAGAGTTTTTACCTTACCCTTAGAATATTTTTGAAGTCTCGGTAATTAGAAAGTTCTTTCCTAAAAATTTTACAGATTACCTAGAGCAAAGATAACCTACAATCGTGTTTATACGTTTCAAAGGATCAAGCCTAGGGTTGGTTCTCTTCTTCAGACAGTCTTTACAATAATTCTGGCCTAGGCAATAAAATTTTGCATTCATCATTGGGTATCTCCAATTCATTCCTAACAATAATCCTAACTTCTTATGTCTTGACAACCAAAATTTTTAACCAATTAACATCAATTACTATTTAACAAAGTATAGCAGAATGGACAACACCTCCCCCAAACTTGAGGGATGCATTGTCCTCAATGCATGAAAACTACACTAAATGCTGTTATATGCAAATGTGAAAAAAAATGAAAACTACAAAAACGTATTGTGGTAGTGTGGCTTGACTGGATGCCCTCGTGCGACGTCATTTGGAAGGGGAAGGGCTCTCAGATCCCGAGTCTATTGCTTTTGGCTGAGAAGGAGACGGTTGAAGTATACGCCTCGTCGTTCTCTTATATCGCTTTTTGTTGGTCGATGCTCAGGCTGGAGTGGACTGCTCGATCGTGGGAGTCGGTTGTGCTAGAACTGGTGGTGGACTAGGAGCTGCTGTTGGGGCTAGTGGTGTTGATCGAACTGGGAATGGAATAGGATCCTTCTCAGGCTGCTTCGGTGCTGGCGTGAAATCTTCATCAGTGAAGAAGTGGGGTGGAGTATCACTGTTACTTTCGATGGTGGAGAAGGATGAGGAACTGAGGACTCCTCGGTGTTACCATGGCTTTCTTCTGGTACGGGTGGGACATGGGTTGCCAATGGTGGCACATCAGTGGGCACCTCTGGTGGAACGTCTGGAGGGACATAAGATGTTGAGGCATGGAATGTGATGCCGCTCACATTGTAGTTGAGGATGACACTGGAGAAGGTTGGCAGTCTGATCATTGTGGTTGGGAGCAACTCCTTGATGAAGGCGTTGAGTTGCATGTCCCTTGCCTTGGCGTATTCAAAGTAAATTTTCATGTGGTCCTCCAGGCGCCTGATCTTTTCACGCGTCTCACGCATGTGCGTTACCAAAGCTACCATTCTAGCCGCGGTAACCGATTTTGCTCCTCGTTCTAGACCCTCAGTTGGGTCGTCATCATTGAAACTCATTAACTCAGGGACCTTTTTCTATGTAATACCCTACTTGGGTTTGATGAAGTCTTCGAATGGTTCATCGGGAACCTTTTTTTCTGCACAGTGTGGTTATTAGGTTTGGGAACAATAGGTTACCATGGTTCTTCTTGGCATAATCATGGATCGCTCAAAGATAATTTCACCCACATCGATCGTCCTACCGTATATGATCGAGTGCAACAGCATCAGCCGCTTGAAGAGGATAGTGGTATTGTGGGATGTTGGTATCAGTTTGCCTTTAAGAAAATAGTTCCATAGTTTCATGTGTGGTTTGAGGGCTCGGTGATCTACTCATTTTCTTGTGGGGGCATTCCCTTCGAACTTGGCCCACCTAAAACATAAATCTTGTAAAACTCCACTGTACGATTCGTGATATGCCTCGGCCACAAATCTCTTATGTTGGTCATCCACTTTCCCTAACTTAAAGTATTTGTTAAGTGCATAAGGGGAAAAGCGAATGAGCTTTCCTCGAACATATATCGTGTGGTTGGAGGTGTCCGCGAGGTGAGCATAGAACTCCCTCACCATTACTGGTGCTATGGCGTTAGGATTACGAGCACACTTCTCCCAATTATGCTTCTTTATGATATCCATCACCTAAGGGCCAAACTGCTCTTCTCCCTCAGCTAGAAAAACGAATCCATCTTCCAAATAGACTTGGTGTTGCTGAATGGTTTTGAAGCGTGCCTCTGCTTTGGTTGTTTGGAAACGTGCGAAACTCTGTCTAGGGGTTAGGGCCGGTCTCGATCTCACCATTTTTCTTGACTGATTTTAGTGGTGGCGATGGGGAGGCATTTTGAGAGAAAGAAAATAAATTTTACGGTTTGTAAAGAAAGAAGAAAACACGATGAAGAAGAAGAAGAGTGGGTAGTTTTTCTTGGAAAGTGATGCGTGGTTTCGAGGTATTTTGGTCTTTACATGGCGGGGAAAAGATTTCTCATTAAATGAGAAATATTTGATAAGACATAAAGGGGAAGAAATGATTTCTTTCCCTCTTTATTATGCCGCCAAATCACGTACCCTAGGTCTTTTTTTTCTTCATGCAGGCTTCAACTCCCCACGCTGCCACATGTTCCTTGCTCGCCTACAATATGAAAGATGAAAATAATAAAATAAAATGGATTAAAGCATAAAATAACTTAACTTATTTATGTATAAAATTCATATTTTCGTTGTATAGGCAACTAATATTTGCTCAATTAAGAAAAGCAAACTCTTGGGCATCATGTGCCAACGATGTCGGTTTGTCACGTATGACTGGGGCTCCTTTGTACTCCTTGAGTTTCTTCCCATTCACTTTGAAGATGGAACCATTGTTTTGGTTCTAAATTTCAATTGCTCCATTGTCATGGACTTGGTGTACGATGAATGGCCCTAACCATCGTTATTTTAGCTTGCCTGGGAATAACTTAAGGGGTGAATTTTATAGCAGTACTTGTTGTCCAGAATAAAATTGGCTCGCCAATATTTTTCTGTCATGCCATCATTTTGTTTTCTCCTTGTAAAGGTGGGCATTCTCGTATGCATGTGCTCTAAATTCATCCATCTCGTTCAGCTCCAATAGTCTTCTTTCTCTAGCAAGCTGAGTATCCATGTTTATCTTTTTGATTTCCCAATAAGCTTTGTGTTCAAGTTCCACCTGTAGATGACATTCCTTTCCATAGACTAGCTTAAACGGGGACATTCCAGCGGTGTCTTGAATGCATTGCGATAAGCCCATAGTGCTTCATCTAGCTTCAGCGACCAATCTTTTTGACTTGGGTTGACCACTTTTTCGAGGATCTGCTTGATTTCTCGGTTTGACACTTCAGCTTGTCCATTCATCTGAGGTTGATACGCCATAGCAATTCTATGTCATACTCCATATCTTTTCAGTGCCTTGGCACTCAATTTATTATCAAAATATGTCCCTTCATCGCTAATGAGAGCTCGTGGTGTTCCAAAATGGGTGAATATATTTTTGTACAAAAACTTCAACACCATCTTGGAATCGTTCTTAGGTATTGCAATGGCTACAACCCATTTTGATACGTAATCCACTGCTAAGGGAATGTACATATCTCCGAATCATATTGGAAAAGGTCCCATGATATATATGCCCCATATGTCGAAAAGTTCAATCTCTAAAATGTTTTGCCATGGCATCTCATGTCGTTTCGAGATGTTTCCTGTACGTTGACATCTATCACATGACTTGTAGAATTCATGCGCATCTGTGATCAGGGTTGGCTAATAAAATCTCGACTGAAGCACATTTGCTGCTGTTCTCATCCCACCAAAATGCCTTCCATATGGTGACGAGTGGCATTGGAGTAGGATATATTGCTGCTTTTCTTCTGGAATGTACCTTCAGATTATTTGGTCTCTGCACTTCTTGAAAAGAAATGGTTCATCCCAGTAGTAATATCGCACATCATTTCAAAATTTCCGTTTGCCCTGGCTAGATAAATCAAGAGGAACAATACCACTAACAAGAAAATTAACGATGTCAATATACCACGGTGCAACCGTGACAAATAATATTTTCTCATCAAGGAAATCCTCTTTAATATATGTGATGTCAGGACAATCAGGTTTGTTATCTAGCCTAGACAAATGGTTTGCCACTTGATTTTCTATACCTTTTCTATCATTGATCTCAAAATCAAATTCTTGTAGTAATAATATCCACCAAATTAGTCTAGGCTTTGCATCTTTTTTATTAATCAGATATTTAATAGCTGAGTGAACTATGTGCATAATTACCTTAGTTCCTATTAGATATGGCCTAAACTTATCGAATGCAAATACTACTGCTAAGAGTTCCTTTTCAGTGGTAGTATAGTTCACTTGAGCATCATAAAGTGTTCGGCTTGCATAGTAGATAACATGAAAAATTTTACTTTTTCGTTGCCGTAGCACTGCTCCGACTGCATAGTCACTAGCGTCGCACATAAGCTCAAATGGTTCGTTCCAGTATGGTGGGATAACTATTGACGCTGCTGAAAGCATTTTCTTCAAATATGTGAAGGAATTCAAACAATCATTAGTAAACTCAAATGGATGATTTTGTTGAAACAAAAGACATAAGGGTTTAGAGATTTGAGAAAAGTCTTGATGTAAGGCTAACCAGGCTCTTCAATAATGGAGAAGTTGGCAACCTTGTTGTTTCCCGATCTAGGAGAGACACCAAATGCTACACCTTAAATTGAAAAGTAATATGCACAAAAGAAGAATAATTGGTTAAGTAAATGAATAATTAAGAAAGGAAATGGAAAGAATTGAAATGGATAGAATAGTTATCAAAGAAGGGCTACGGAAGTGTTGTAGAATGATCCTTCATGTGATGATGGATTTGGCCTCCAATGGTGGTAAATGGACGAATTCCTTGTTGATGATGAAGGATGATTATATGGGTGTGAAGGGATATGGATAATGGTGATGGAAATATTAATGGAATGGAGTTGGCGTGATAGTGATGATGGAAGGTGGTAATGAATAGATATTATCTTATAAGACTAAGAAAGAACCAATGCTATAAAGGAGAAAAAACCCGTTTCTTATAAGTCGTTATAAGGGATGGTATTAAGGACTTTGACCCTCTATCTATAGGAGATAGGAACCAGAAGTATCAAGGTGAAGGAATGACGCCACAAGCTTTAGAAAGGCTTGCTTAATCGATATAGTTCTAAAAAGAACTTGAAGAGAGAATAATCTCACAGAGGATTTTTAATTATTAGAGGGTTTTGTTACAAATGAAATGCAATAGCCTATTTATAGTTTTCAAAGGGTTTAGGCTGAATAGATACTTGATGGTTCGGCCAAGGTTGAACCCCTTTGAAAATACATGATTTTTGATGAAAACACATGATTTAAATGAAGATACATGCTCTTGGCCGAATGGTTATGTGTTGGTTCGGCCCTAAGGTTGATTTGAATGCATTTGGAAGTTATTTGGGTGCCAAAATGAAGATTAAAGAGTCTTTGGCCGAATAGGAAGCATCCCTTGGTTTTTTGGCGCCAATTTGATGTCACATGGAGTACACATGCTTGAATGATGCACATGGCAGCCTACTTGAACGCACATTGGTCTTCTTGTAAGGCTTTGGTGATGTTACAACCATAGGATGGTGTCTTGAAGTCCATGGAATGAATATGACAGCAACTAGGCGTGACTTGGCTTCCAATATGCATCTAGGTGTCATGGCCTTCAATGGACAGCAACTTGTCATGAAAGGCCACATTATGTGGAAGGTAACCTTTCATCATTTTAGCTACTTTACAAGTGTTTGAGCTGAAGATGAGCTGGCCATAGATGAATTACATGAAGATGAGTCATAGGTCAACTCCTTGTGAAAAGGCACCTTTTGGAATGACAACTATTCGTGAAAAGGTACGAATCCACAAAAATTGACAAAGACCATATTTGAAGTGTTCTATGTGGTGAAGATGACGGTGTAACTCTCCAACTGAAATGAGGTCTCTAGCTAGCTCAAAAGTCCAGCTCAAGTGAGCTATGAGCTCAGGGGTCAGCTGGCAACTTTGTCCCAAAATGTTCTTGAGCTGTCCCGGAGTTGTCCTAGTTAAGTTTCCATAGCTCTTGGACTCCAATGCTAGCTTTAAGTCAGCTCCCATCATATGGCCGAACATGCACCTACAAAAGAATGCGTAATATAAGCTAAGTATATGAATTATTATAAAGTAATAAGAATGTGCATATTATAAAGATGTGAACTATAGGTTATAATAATAACTCATGCATCATATGATAATGAATGAATATTATTATTATAACTATAGATTATATTCATGAATATCAATGAATGATGCAAACCATAGGACATAATGAATGAATGCACAGGTTATGATAATTCAAGTATAGTCTAATATGAAAATGTATGCTCATAATAATATATAGTGCATAAATGAGTAAATATAATATAAAGTAAGGTAGAACTCCCTTATATTGAGCTTGATGGATTTTCAATGATGTGAGTATGTAATGCAGAAAGTTGGTGCTAGACAGGATCACATCATCATCCCCTTCTTTTATGTGATTTGTCCTCAAATTGAAATGTGACTTCTCCAAATTGTACACCCCTTCAATCGTTGTTGATTTGTATTCTAAATATATCCATTCAGTAGTAACTTGTTCAAGACATTCCCTTTCGAAAACATCTATGAAAGGATCCTTGTGAAAAGTCATGAACCTTGAATAAGTATCTTGAACCTCCTTGTCCTGAAAAGAAAGAAAACTTTCATACGTAAGGGAATTATGAATCATTGTTAGGTTTAAAGTATACTCCCTATTCACATCTTTTGGATGACCAATAGTGATGTCTTTTGAATCGAAAGAGATGTTGCTTTGAATGTTCATAACTTTTGGCATTCTAAAAGACACATTCTTTGGTCCTCCAAAGATCATGTCCTTTGATTGAAGAGTCACAGCCTTAGATTCTTGAAGAGTACGTCCTTTGGCTCCTTTCCTTGAAAATTTATGTTCTTTAAATTGTCCTTGCCATCATAAATTGATAAAATAATGCCACTTACATGAATCGAATTGCTGCAAAATGAATCAAAATAAGTAAATGAAAAACTAATGACAAGATGAATGGACATATCAAACCAGGGTGGATGTTTAATGGGAGTTGGTTGCGGAATTCTTTTCATTGTTGACAATACACTTGGAATGTCAACGAACACAACTCTTGGCACTTCAAGGAATGCTTCTTTTGGAACTTCAAATGGTATAACCTTTGAAATATCAAAAGGCATGTTTTGTGATTCACCAAAACTCATGACTATTGGTTCTTCAAAAGTCACATCTTTTAGTCCTCCAAAAGCCAAGATTCTTGAATCGTCTCCTCGAAAAGATATGTCTTTTGAATTTCCATGCAAAACATAAGGAAAAATAGGAGTAAAGTTAGATAAAATTTGTTCAAAAGTCCCATTTTCTACTCCAATCTCATTCCCCTCATTTTTAATTCCAATGTGTTCTTCATCCACTCTCTGATTTTCATCATTTTCAATGTTTTGTTCAATTTCAAATTGCATTCCTTCACTGCAACTTTCTTCCAAACGTTATTCTTCAAGTTGCTTCTTTATTGTTTTAATGTGTTCCCTCAAGATGTTTTGATCTTCATTTACTCGGCTAGAGGATAATGGAGTCAAGATGGTTTTTCTTTTATTGTGGTAGAATGAATATCGATTTGTGAATTCATCATACAATGCTCATTTATCAAACTGCTAAGGTCGACCGAAAAGAAGATGGCTTGAATTTATGGAAGCAACATCACAAAAGACTTCATCTTCATATCTCCCAATTGAAAAGGGCACAAGTACTTGCTCTATGACTTCGAACTCTTCATCTTCATTTAATCCTTGCAAAACATATGGGCTAGGATGTTTAAATGTTGTAAGTGCCAATTTCTTGACCATGTATGTACTTACAATGTTTGTACAACTTCCTCCATCAATAGCTACAAGACACACTTTACCATTTACATGGCAACGAGTGTGAAATGTGTTTGTTCTTTGTTGTTCATCCTCCAATGTTTGGAAAGATGGAAGATCACAAGACATTGTTAACATAAAAATAAAAATAAAATTAAAACCTTACCAACACACTCACAAAAGCCTCGCTTGGTCACTCCAAAGATATTTAAGACTTCACTCTACTCGCACTCGTGTTTGCACTCGGGGATATATTCTTGGCTTTTTTTTATCCCCTTCTGATCTCACCCTCTCGTTTGCCTTTTACCGCTCAATTCTCTCTTGTGGGTCATTTAAAGAACTAACTCAAGATTGAGCAAGTTTCTTAGTTTGTACGTCGGCTTAAAACAATATGGTTAGGGTATAGAAATTTTTATGGTAAAAGTAGGATAGAAAAGGTTAAGAAAAGGATAAAGTAATGAAATAAGAAAAGATGAAAGAAAATGAAATGAAATATTAAGAAAGTGAAGATAACTTACAACTCAAGTTACAACACTTACTATCTTCCTTCACAAGAAACAACAAGGATACCTCCTTCTAGTTTGATGTTGGGCAGATGGTAATATGCTTCTCTTTGAGTGTACTTTGTAACTTTGCTTCACTTTTTCTTTTGCTTTGAATTTTCTTCTTTTTTTTTCTTTCTTTTGCACTCCAAATTTGATGTAGAAGTCTTTTTCTTTTCTTTTTCTTTTTCTCTTTTTGTTGCTTATGTTGCAGCACTTGATTGTCAATCCACCAAAGCTCTGATACCACTTGATGTAAGGCTAACCAGGCTTCTTCAATAATGGAGAAGTTGGCAACCTTGTTGTTTCCCGATCTAAGAGAGACATCAAAGAAGAGCTGCGGAAGTGTTGTAGAATGATCCTTCAAGTGATGATGGATTCGGCCTCCAATGGTGGTAAATGGACGAATGCCTTGTTGATGATGAAGGATGATTATATGGGTGTGAAGGGATATGGATAATGGTGATGGAAATATTAATGGAATGGAGTTGGCGTGATAGTGATGATGGAAGGTGGTAATGAATAGATAAAATCTTATAAGACTAAGAAGGAACCAGTGCTATAAAGAAGCAAAGACTTGTTTCTTATAAGTCGTTATAAGGGATGGTATTAAGGACTTTGACCCTCTATCTATAGGAGATAGGAACCAGAAGTATCAAGGTGAAGGAATGACGCCACAAGCTTTAGAAAGGCTTGTTTAATCGATATAGTTCTAAAAAAAAGTTGAAGAGAGAATAATCTCACAAAGGATTTTTAATTATTAAAGGGTTTTGTTACAAATGAAATGCATTAGCCTATTTATAGTTTTCAAAGGGTTTAGGCCGAATAGATACTTGATGGTTCGGCCAAGGTTGAAACCCCTTTCAAAATACATGATTTTTGATGAAAACACATGATTTAAATGAAGATACATGGTCTTGGCCGAATGGTTATGTGTTGGTTCGTCCCTAAGGTTGATTTGAATGCATTTGGAAGTTATTTGGGTGCCAAAATGAAGAGGAAAGAGTCTTTGGCCGAATAGGAAGCATCCCTTGGTGTTTTGGCACCAATTTGATGTCACATGGAGTGCACATGCTTGAATGATGCACATGGCATCCTACTTGAACGTACATGGGTCTTCTTGCAAGGCTTTGGTGATGTTACAACCATAGGATAGTGTCTTGAAGTCCATGGAATGAATATGACAGCAACTAGGCGTGACTTGGCTTCCAACATGCATCTAGGAGTCATGGCCTTCAATGGGCAGCAACTTGTCATGAAAGGTCACATTATGTGGAAGGTAACCTTTCATCATTTGAGCTACTTTACAAGTGTTTCAGCTGAAGATGAGCTGGCCATAGATGAATTACATGAAGATGAGTCATATGTCAGCTCCTTGTGAAAAGGCACCTTTTGGAAAGACAACTATTTGTGAAAAGGTACAAATCCACAAAAATTGACATAGACCATATTTGAAGTGTTCTATGTGGTGAAGATGACGGTGTAACTCTCCTGCTGAAATGAGCTCTCTAGCTAGCTCAAAAGTCCAGCTCAAGTGAGCTATGAGCTCGGCGATCAACTGGCAACTTTGTCCCAAAATGTTCTTAAGCTGTCCCGGAGTTGTCCTAGTTAAGTTTGCATAGCTCTTAGACTCCAATGCTAGCTTTAAGTCAGCTCCCATCATATGGCCGAACATGCACCTACAAAAGAAAGCATAATATAAGCTAAGTATATGAATTATTATAAAGTAATAAGAATGTGCATATTATAAAGATGTGAACTATAGGTTATAATAATAACTCATGCATCATATGATAATGAATGAATATTATTATTATAACTATAGATTATATGCATGAATATCAATCAATGATGCAAACCATAGGACATAATGAATGAATGTACATGTTATGATAATTCAAGCATAGTCTAATATGAAAATGTATGCTCATAATAATATATAGTGCATAAATGAGTAAATATAATATAAAGTAAGGTACAACTCCCTTATATTGAGCTTGGTGGATTTTCAATGATGTGAGTATGTAATGCAGAAAGTTGGTGCTAGACAGGATCACATCAAGTCTTTTATGAACAGCCTATAGAATCCTGCATGTCCAAGGAAACTGCGTACACCTCGCACATTAGTAGGTGGGGGAAGATTTGCAATTGCATCCACCTTGGCTTTGTCGTGTTTGATGCCATGGCATGAAATTTTATGTCCCAACACTATTCCTTCAGTTACCATAAAATGGCATTTTTCCCAATTCAATACTAGGTTGGCTTCATTACAACTTTTCAACACCTTGGATAAATTACAGAGGCATCGGTCAAAGTCATCACCCAAAATGGAGAATTAGTCCATAAATATTTCCATGCACTCTTCCACCATATTTGAAAAGATTGCCATCATGCATCGTTGGAATGTAACTGGAGCGTTACACAGTGCAAACGGCATTCGCCTAAATGCATAGGTACCATACGAGCATGTGAACGTTGTTTTCTCTTGGTCTTCGGGTGCTATGGCAATTTGGTTATACCCCGAGTATCCATCGAGGAAGCAATAAAATGCCTTTCCCGCTAATCTATCCAACATTTGATCGATGAAAGGGAGGGGAAAATGATCATTCTTTATGGCTTTGTTGAGCTTCCTATAATCCATGTATATATTCCAGCTAGTGACTATTCTCGTGGTGAGTAACTCATCATGCTCGCTTTTAACCACGGTTACACCACTTTTTTTTGGCACGTATTGGAATGGGCTAACTCATGAACTATCGAATATAGGATAAATCACTCTCACATCCAGCCATTTTATTATTTTCTTCATGACTACCATCTTTATGATCGGGTTGAGCCATCTTTGGGGTTCTACCGAGGTGTTGTGGCTATCTTTAAGATCGATTTTATGCATGCATATGGTTGGACTGATTCCTTTCACGTCTGCCATTGTTCATCCTATATCTTTTCTTTGCTGTGACAAAACATTCAACAAACTCTTCTCCTGTTCGGAGATTAAGTTGGCAGAGATTATCAATGGAAAAGTTTCATCAACTCCTAGATAGGCATATTTCAAATGTGATGGTAAAGTCTTAAGCTCCAATTTCGGTGCATGTTGTGAAGATGACTCTTGATATTTAACTTCATCATAATTTAAAGGTTCGAATTTTATACCTGACCTATAAAGAAATCTCAATTGGTCATTCGTCTTTCCTTCACATATTGTCTTGGTATCGCTTTTAGGATGTTCAGTGGTAGATTTTCAATGTCGTGGCCATGATTATCAGAACCGTCTTCTGAAAATATTTTGTCAAGGCCAAAGTTTTCTGCTTCATGTATTTCGGTTATAGGTTCATGTTACAAATTGTTGTACTCATCGAACCTTAGGGATTCAACTCATCTCAGGATTACCTTTTCTTCAATCTTATAAATGTATTGGCATTCCTCTGGATTGTATGCATATTTCATAGAGTTGAATACATTGATCGTGACACTTTGCTCACCAACTCTCATGGTGAATTCTCCCTTTTCACAGTCTATTAGGATTCTGCCTGTGGCTAAGAATGTGCATCCCGGAATAATTGGTGCGTTTTCATCACCTTCGCAATCCAGAAATAGAAAATCCACTGGAAATACGAATTTATCTACCTTTACTATGACGTCTTCAATTCTGCCCTCGGGTCGCACATAAGACCGATCAGCCAACTATATAATGACTGAGGTGGGATGGGCGTGATACCCGTCTAGTTTCACGAATATTGATTTTGGTATCAAGTTTACACTTGATCCCAAGTCAATGAGAGCTCGTCCGATGAAATCATTACTAATGGATCATGGTATTACAAAGCTGCCATGGTCTTTTTGCTTTGGTGGGAGTTTGCTCTCTGCCGAGCAGATTTCTGTTGCCGTGGCGACACGTTCTACCTTCTTTTTCTTTGTAAAAATTTTCTTCAGATACTTGGCATAGGAAGGCATTTGCTCAATGACTTCGAGTAGGGGCACATTGATACACAACTGGTCCAGAACATCAATGAATTTCTTGAACTGGATGTCATCATCATGTTTCTTCAACCATTGAGGGAACAGTGGTGGAGGTCTCACATCAACTACTGATGGTGCAGGGAAATCGCTGGCCTTGACCATGAATTTATTGTTATCCGGTTGATGATTTTTTAAGCCTTCACTTCTTTCCTTCTATTCATGTGCTTTCTCTTGTTCAACATTCTCATATTCCTCATCCGGTTGTGTTACGCCTTGGCGATAATTGTTCAGCTATTCTCCCCCAAACTTATCATCTTGATCAACTTGTTTTCCACTCCTTAGCGTAAGTACATTATATTACTCCTTCACATGATGCTTAGTGACTTCAATATCACTAGGGAGATTTTTGTGTGGATGAGAATGTAATGCCGTGGCAATCTGTCCCACTTGATTCTCCAATTCTCTGAGAAATGAACTATGGCTTTGCAAAAGTGTTGCCTGGCTTTGTAACAAATTTCCTTGATTTTTTTATTGTTGCAGAATGTTCGTGCATCATGGTTTTTGTAGACGCCATGAAATATTTTGTCAAGGCCATGAATCCTTGCAAGGATAATTCCAAGGAGTTAATATTGGAATCAGTGTTAGAGGAAGAAGCTATACCTTTGTTGTTCTGCCAGTGCTATTGATGCTGATTCTGAGTATGCTGATGGTCAGGATTATTTTTTTGTGGCTTGTAATTTGTGGCTTGATTGTTTCTGTTCCCTTGATTATTCCATGAAAAATTTGGGTGTTGTCTCCAACCAGGGTTATACATGTTCGAATAGAGATTATTGTTGTTCCGGTTGTAGTTTCCCATAAAATTAGTTGACTCATGGTTTTCAGGACATTCACTCTCATGATGGTTGCCTTGACAGAATAGGCACACATTAAAGGTCGCCTTGACTTCTCTTACGTCATTGGACGTTACAAAATTTTCAACATATTGGTTATGGCAAAAAGTTGGGTTGCTACCGAATCTTTGCTTTTTAATTCATATGCTCCAGAGGTTTTTCTACTGCCTCCCAATCTTGCACTTGGAAATTGATAGTCATTATTTGCTATCCTGTCGAGGTTGTCAAAAGCTTCCTCGGGTGATTTGTCTAGTAGGGTGCATTGACTCATTTGTGAAGTAAACTTTTATACATGTCCCAATATTCGTACATTGATTCATCATCACCTTGGCAGAAACTCGCAATGTTGTTCCGAAGCTGTGTATTCATATTGGGCGGATTATGTCGGAGTAGGAAACTCTTGCATAAATTTGCCCATGACTCCATTGATCCGGAATGAACTCCGCTGAGCCAAGCTCTTGCTCTATCACGTAAGGAGTAAGGAAAAAGCTTTAGTTTGAGCACATCTTCATGTACTCCTTGTTGTCTAAATGAATCAGATACTTCAAGTAAAGCTCGCACATGCTGTCTAGCGTCTTTATTGAGTGTACCACCAAATTGGCCGATAGAGTTCAACATATTAAACATCACCAGTTTGAGTTCAAAATGAGTGGATTGTATCTCAGGTGCCACTATGCCAGGATTGAGGTCATCGAGAATTGGGTTCAAATGATCTCGTATCTCTCTTGGTTATTGCAACTTGATCTCCTAAATCTCCCATGTCATTTTACATTTGATTCAATTGTTCTCTGGTTCTTTAAGCACGCAACCTTTGTCTGAATGATTACTCAACTTCGGGTCGAATTGTTTCAAAGGCTTACCAGAAGATCTAAAGGTCATGCAATAATAAAAACCTATAAAAGAAAATAATAAACTAAATTAGACTAAATAATTATAAAGTGACACAAAGAACTTGTTATGGCTGGAAAGTTCGTCAGTTGCCAATCCTCGGCAACGGCGCCAAAAACTTGATCGCTTGTGAATGTATATGCTAAGGCAAGCTAATCTATGCAAGTATACAGAATCAATTCAAGTAATATAGTAGTGAGTGAGTATTGTCTCCATAGGGATTGGATTAGAAATATCTTTTCACCACAACTAGAGCTAATGCCACAAATTAATCCTACTAAGTATTAAAGCTAAGAAATAATATTAAGGAGCTAAGAATAATGATTCAAAGATTTCAGACAAGTGTGGTTGATATAAAGAAAATGTGGAGACAGATAAAACAAAACAAAACAAGTATTGGATTAAATATAATGCAAACAACCTCACATATTCAGACGTGTCACAGAACATTGATGCTAAACCATTTCTCAACAACAATTATTTTAAGCCTAGAATGAATTATTATGACTCACTAAACTTCCCGATAGGATTACTATGTATTCTTAGAGGGTTGCTATGGAAATACCTCTCGGCGTTAACTATAGACATTGTCTTAACCTACTCTAGCCTTTATCTCTTTTAGTCGATTGAAACTCACTCCTTATCTCTAATGTAGACAAGTTAAAACTTCACCATCCTGGATTCATTCCTTTGCTCACGTTGATCTCTCTTAATTCTCACGAATTCAATAATCACTTTCTAGACAAAAGGATATCTCTCGATGCTCTTACAATGCCCATACATGTTTTACCGAAACCCTAGGAGATCTCTCGACGCTCTTACACTGTTAAGGCAAAATATTTAAACTATGAGTGAAACAGTCATAAGCAAACATAATTCATCATTCATAAACATAAAATATTGTTCAGGCAAAACAAAGTTTAACACCAAGTAAAACATTCATGGTGTTATCAAAGATCATCCAAGATTAAATCGTTTAATACAACTCCAAATAAAATAAGAGTTTAAGAACAAAGGAAAAATGACTCCCAATATCAGGGCTCTGTCGCGACAATCCTGATCAGCAGCACGCCTACCTTGGTGATCACCCTCTCTCGAGGCCTGATCACCGCTCTGCTATCGTCTGGCTATGGAGGACACCAAGGAAGACTGGGGGGTAGACGGAGGGAAAGCACTACAGTTGCTTGCTCACGCCTGAGGTAAAGCTCTTCTTTCTTCTTCCTTGCCCCTCTTCTTTTTGCGGCTACGGCTGGTAATTATAAGGAGAATCTCCTAGGGCTTTGCATGCTTTTGGAGTTTCCTTAATTAGCCATTATTAATTTCCCAAACTTAAAAAGGAAATGTGGCTGGCGGTTGTCAGGATATTCAAGGCTTGCTTGCACGTGAAGCAGGTCATCCAGCTGGCATGTGACATAGGCGATTTCTCCACATTTGCTTCAGAATTCTTTAGATAAATCTTGCCTCGGTGAGATAAATCTGCTCCTTACGTTCTCATCTGCTCCATTGGCCTTTACAACTTTTTACTGTCACTACTGAAATGTTCTTCCTCTGTAGAATTCCTGCATAAACACAACTCAAACAACCCCTTCTCCTCAGCAGCATCAGTTAAGCCAAATAAATCTTACCTAGAAAAAACTTATCCACCACAACTTATATGCAACTAAATGCAACTAAAAATACAGTGCATACTATGTTTAGACGAGCAATGACTTAAGTGAAAAGATTAGAATTTAAGCCTTTTTACGGAGTTATCACTTGTATGAATGGATGTTATAAATGAAAATGTAAATAGAACATAATGGGCAGGAAAGAATGCCCAAATGAATTACAAAACGGTGTATTAACAGTATTTAAGGTGCCACCATAATGATTATAAAAGATACATGATCAACTGGCACCTTGGTGCAATACATGTATAGTATTTTCATAATTAATGTACACATGGTAAATAAAGAATAATGGGGAAACTATAAAGAAGGTTAGGTGTGATGAGTATACTAGGAATAATTTCCATGATGGCATGAAAGAATCATGGTTTAACTAAGAAGGGTGGTCCTTATGAATGATGCAATTTAATTCTTCATTCAATATTCATAAGATATTGTCTTTTAATTGTAATATATTTACAGTATTTTGTCTCACTAAGTAAATACTTAATGTGTATTGATTTCACGCATAGGTAAAGGCAAAGATTAGTTGTGTTAGGAGTGCAGCGGTAGCAGCAGCTTTCATCAATTAAAGGTTGACCCGTCAGTAACGTTATGACAATCTTATTTTTTTGAAAACTTAGTTGGCATGTAATGGAACTAAATTAAATATTTTGTATTGTATTTAAATTGATAGTTTTAGTATTTTACTTATATAAACATACTACTTTGAAGTTGTTAAAAAATTGAAATAAAATTTTACGATTTTTCAAATAACCAAATATTTTATAAGTGATATGACATATGTATCTCGTGTACGAAAGGGTATACGGGAGATGGGTGTTATAGAAGAGGCATGTATAATACATGGGGTATTATGACTCTTGATTTTTCACTTTTTTACACTAGGCCCCTTTCACACACCCTTTCAACGTCCCTTTTTATTTTTGGCCAAAAGAGGTGTTATTTCATGATACTAAGTGTCTTTTAAAATCCAAAGTGTCCTATGAGCCCCCCTTCATGTGCTTCCCTGGTAAGTACTTCTATTATGGAACCTTGTGGAATACAAAGCCTTCATTCCTCAAAGAGGTATCTATCATGTCTGTAATACTTTTCATGTGTATTTGTTTCACATAAATAATACCTTTATCCAAAGTCCAAGTCAGAACCATAATGTTCTTTTATAAAAGAAAAACCAAGAAGTTTAGAATCCAAAGTGTTAAGTAGAATATACCTGTGAGAAAGGGCATCAACAACAATGTTATCCTTACCCTTCTTATAATATATGACGTAGGAAAATTACTCAAGAAAGGAAAATGACTCAAGAAATTCAACCTATTTGGCATGCCTTTGTTAAGCTAGTGTTGTCATTTAATGTGTTTCAATGCCTCATGGTCAGTATGGATGACAAATTCCTTTGGCCATAGATATTGTTGCCATGTCCCCAAGGCCCAAATGAGTGCGTACCTTTCCTTATCATAAGTGGGATAGATTAGGGTTGCACCATTCAATTTCTCAATGAATTATGCAATAAGCTTTCATTTTCAAAATAACAACATTTCAAATTTCAGAGGCATCAAACTCGACTTGAATGGTTTTATCGAAGTTTGGTAAGGCTACTAATGGTTTCTCTGTTAGGAAATCCTCGATTTCATTGAATGTCGCCTCTTATTATTTGCCCCAAGAGAAAATGAATTTTTTTTAATAATCTCGATTAAAGGAGCGGCAATAGAACTAAAGTTTGGCATAAACCGACGGTAAACACTAGCCAAAACACGAAAACTCCTGACTTGACTGATTTTGGTAGGTCTTGGCAACTCTTGAATTGCCTTGATCTATTTTGGATCAACCACTAATCCCTATGAACTAACAATGAAGCGTAAGAAAGTAACTTTATTGGTACATAAAACACACTTTTTAAGATTAACATATAATTGTTCCTTTCTCAATATGCCAATAATGGGCCTTAGATGATCCTTATGATCATTAAGAGATTTACTGTAAACCAAAATGTCATCAAAGTAAACAACAGAGAACTTGGTAATGCAGAGTCGAATGATATGATTCATCAAACGAATAAAAGTACTAGGAGCATTGGTTATGCCAAAAGGCATACCAACCATTCATACAAACCTTGTTTGGTTTTGAAGGCAATTTTCCACTCAGCAGCTGCCTTCATTCTAATATGATGGTAGCCACTTTTCAAGTAGATCTTTGAGAAGATAATGGCACCATTACGTTCATCAAGCATATAATCCAACTGAGGTATAAGATTTATATACGTGATGGTCATTTGAATCACAACCCTACAATCTTTTGGCACCAACAAGGATGGTACAACACAAGAACTTAGACTATCCCAAATGTATCCTTTGTCCAACAATTCTTTAATTTGTCTCTGTAATTTTTGGTTTCTTTTTCGTTACTCCTATAGGTCAATCGTTTAGGAATACTGGCACCGGGAATAAAATCGATTTTATGTCCAATCTCTCGAATGGGTGGTAGGCCATATGGAATTTCTTCAGGGAAGATATCTTTAAATTCCTGGAAAATAGTGGAAAGAGAAGAAGGAAAGCCTTCATGAAGGTTAGTATGAAGGAAACTTTCCTTGTACAAATGTAAAAATAGAGCTTTCGTTGTGGACAAATGTTTTCTGATATCTCCTCTACTTGCATAAATGCTTAACTTTTGATTGTTATTTTTCTCTTTAGTTTTCTTTATTGCTTTAGTTTTCTTCCATTCTTCCACACGTGATTTGAGAGTGAGTTGGCATCCATGGACTTGATTTAGCTTTAAAAGAACCAACGTGATCTTTCTTCCGTTGTGTAGAAAGGAGTACTCAATGGAGAAACCGTAATGAGTAGCCTTATTGTCAAATTGCCAAGGACGCTCAAGTAGAAGGTGACTTTCACTCATTGGTACCACAACACAAAGTACTTAATCTTGATATGTTCAAATGGAGAATGATACAAGTACTTGCCTAGTGACTTTGGTTCTCCCACATCATTTAACTATTGTAATTTGTATGGATGAAGGCATTTGGTAGTTTTGAAGCCTAACTTTTCCACCATAAGATTGTTGGTTACATTGGTACAACTTCGTATATCGATGATCATTAAGCACACTTTATCTCCCACATGATATTTGGTATGGAATATATTCTCCCTTTGTTCATCATCTTGACTTTGAATGATCAATGTCTTTTTAACAATAAGGATGCTATATGGGAAAGACATGTTAGTGATAAAATAAGAAACATAAATGTGTTCAAGGACCTTACCAAAGAATGCTCTCACAAGCCTCATGAGTTCACTAAAAAGAAACTTGAATGACACTCAATCTTCTCGTGCTTGCACTATAGGACTTTATGGCTTTTTCTTGTCCGCTTCCGAACTCCCATGCTCAAGCCTTTTCCTCCTCATCCTCTTTGCCTCAATTTCTAATTAAACTTACTCAAAACTATCTCAAGTAATTTTACTTGTTGTGCGTCGGTTATAAATGTTAGTAGGTATGAAAAACCAAAATATAATGCAAAAGGTGGCTTAGAAATAGAGAGAAAAGAAGAAAGGGGTTACTTATAGGATAAGTCAATTTGCAACCTTACTATCACCACAATAAAATATTCAATAATGGTTTAGTTGATTGAATTGGTGACTTGAAGTTGTTGCAGTGCTTTTCGAATTCTTTTTATGATTTTCTTTCTTTTCTTGATTTTGATTTTCCTTTGTATACTTGTACTTTTTGCCAATTTTGGAGTTTTTTTACTTGACTTTCTTTTTCTTTTTTTATTTTGTTGTTACACTTTGCTTCTTCTATCAAGCCTCTGAATACCAATTGATGTATGGGTATTGTACCCTTTAAATTGTGGATCTAGGAATGAAATAAAACAACATGAAAATGTAAGTGAATTGCTCAAAAAGAATGGTTTGGTAGTTGATGTAGGTGAATATGGTGGGATGTTTATATAGAAATGAAAATGGTTTAAGTTTTAGGAAAATGATGGTTTATGAAATAAAAATGGTTAAGATGATATAGTATCTTATAAGACTAATAATTGGCCAATACTATAGAGGAACAAAGACCTGATTCTTCTAAGTCTATATAAGGGGTTGACGCCACAAGTATAGAATACTCGATAAGTTGACAAAGTCACAAAGGACTTGAGAGAAGAGAATAATCTCACTTGTATTGATATAAGAGAAAAGACTTGTTTTTATAATGGAAGTATGAATGCCCATTTATAGGAAACGAAAAGAATCTAGGCCAAAGGACATGTAATTATTTGGCTATAGTATACATTGAATTAAAAGGCATAATTAATTAATTAAATCTAATATCAATGGAGATGATGTTTTGGTCAAGTTGAAGGGATAGGTACCTTGGTCGAATGGCTTCTATGCCTATTAATCATTTATGTCATTTTGAAGAGTTAGGGCGCTTGGCCAAATAGTGATGTTGCTTGATGCTTTAGATAGTTAGCTTGGTAAGTAATGTTGCTTGGAGCCTTAGGTCGAATGGTGGTGATGTGTCACTTGGCGTCTAGATAAACACACGCTTTGCACATGGATGGAAGTCACACGGTTTGCACATGGATCCTTAGGATGCTTATAATGAATCCTCGGTCATAGGATGATTTTGAGCAACGTTGGCGTGACATAGCTCCTAATTAAGCTTCATTCAGCTACTTGTCTTCACTTTTAGCAACTTAGCTTCAAATAGTCCTTCTAGCTGACTTTAGCTCCATCTTAGCTCCAACAGCTAAAATGAGCTTTCCATGAGCTGCTATAGGATGCCAAACACTTTCCCAAGCTATCATATTGTTGTCTCCATTTAATGAACCTATGTGTGAAAACAAATAAATAAAATATTAGTGCTATGAACTGGAGTAAATCAAAATAAGGGTTATTGTGCGTGTATACATACTTATGAGCTAGAATTGAACAAAGTGAATTCAGTAGACATATATGTAATGCTAGTGAGCTAGTTTGAATGCATAATGAGCTAAATAAACATGCAATATGCTAAGGAAACTAATAATAACATGCTGCCATAATATAAATGAATTGAAATCAATTTAATTAAATGCAAAACTAATGCAAATCAATGACAAACTAAGTAAATAATAAAATGCAACATATAATATAAACATGTGAGCTATTGTGGGTAATTATTCAACTTGCAAAATAGTATATAACTTCTCATCTAGTGTTGTAACATATCAAATGAATCAAAGGCATCAAGATACCTGAGTAAGAGTACTTCCTTGAATTGTTTTGCTCTGGATTGGGTGATAAGACCTTGTGGCAATACTTATGGATCCAATGTAGGTGTGACCACATCAATAAGCCGAGTTAATTTTGTACATTTCATACCTTTTTGTGAATAGGTGCCTTTATGGGATGTGACTTTTCACAATGAGCTTCCAAAAGACTCATCAAGATACAACTCACCTATGGCCAACACATTTTCAGTTCACGCACCCTAGAACATGCTCATTTATGAAAGGTTACATTCTAAACATTGTGATCTTTCATAAAAGTTGTTATCCCTCAGGAGTCCTTATCAAATGGGTACACGTTGGTGAAGAGATTTCAACTAAAGGAGGCCTAATTCATGAATAGACATGTGGAACACCAAGGTGACTATTCGGCCACACACGTAAATTGTACATGAAGAGTTTGGGGCAAAAGTCCAGAGGCAGTTCAAAGGTGTCCTACGTGTGGGAGAGTGTCCTACAAGCATGTGAGCAGCATGTAGGGCGTTATATACCTATCCAAGAGTGCATGACATGTGTGACATTGTGCACGTTTGGAAATTAAAGATTGGAAAGATTTGAATTTAAACTGAAAACACATGTAAAATTGTTTGAATTCTCAACCCTTCCCTTCATTCATGGCCAATTTTTAACCTCCTTATCCACTCATTTAACACATGCAAAATGTGTAAAATGTATTCAAAATCAGCCACACAAATGGACAACAACACAAGGGAGTTACATGGTGGGTTTTCATTTGAGTTTTAAATTCAAAATTTGATTATTTTGTAGCCACAAGTGATGGCAGACCATATCACTCCTTTATCTATATATTTTGTAATTTTTTAAGTACAAAGGTTAGACATTTTTATGAATAAAAATTATTGTGAGGTTTTCCTCTCAAAGTTGGTCCTTCTAAGATCTATTTTCTTGACATTTCAAGTCTGATCTTGTTGTGTCAAACTTGTGATACTTTGGGATCTTAGATTGGTATCTAACGGGTCCAAGTCCTTTGCACAGTGAACGTATAAGGTTCGAGTTTATACTTTTTAGTATAGGTTCTTCCTTGTTCTTTGTTTGTTAACCAAATTTCCAGATTTGTTCTTTCAACATTTTCATCTTCACCAAGCATTCATCTTCAACCTTTCCCCATTCTAAAATTTCCAGCAACCTTTCTTTATCCTTTCTTATCCATTTTCGTTATTAACCTTAACCATACAACCAACAACATCTTTCTTAGTTTTAGTAAATTTGCTGTAAAGGAATTGCTTACTTCGTTCTAGATCCATTATAATCGAAGAGGTCACCATTCAACAGGTTGTCTCATATCATATGGTATTAGAACCAGGTTTGAACCAAGTAAGAAAGTCATCTTTGAAAGTACCAAAAAAATTCTGAAAATTTAAAAAAAAATATTAAATTTTTTTGAAAATTACAAAAAATTAAAAAGAAGAAAATAAAATTTTATGATTTTGAGATATCAAGAGAAGAAGAAAAGTGTAATGATCTTGTGTTCTTCAACATTAAAGTGCTTTAATTCAACCCAAAATGCATCATCTTTGATTTTTTTGGTTACAGTCTCGTTGTAAGCATTTCTTTGTAGTAAGTTTGCTGATTACTTTTCATATCTTCTTTCTTTGTTTCCTTTGAATTTTAGCATTTCCTTTCATTATTTTCTAATTTACGTTAACCGTTGTTGTTTCTTTTAGCCGACACACTTGACAGATACTAAAATATCAAAATTAGTTCGTAAAAGAACTGATTATGAGGGAACGGGTGGAAAAGGTATATTGAGCATGTGATATCAGAAGGGGAGATAGAAAAAAGCCATTAAATGTTTCTCCTGAGTGAAACACGAGTGTTGAGTGATTGAGTGCCAATTCTGATTTCTTTGGAGCGAAATTGCGAGAATCTTTGTGTGTGTGCTGTGAGGTCCTATATACATTAATTATTTTTTGTGTTGTCTTGTTTTATTTTACTAATACAGTAGGTTCTAGTGATAGCCATCCAGTTGACCAACCACCAAACATGCAAATGCAAGCCATTACCTGTGAGATACAGAGGATGTTAAGGGATGAACTTGAGGCTTCTAGAATGGATAAAATCAATGGAGGATCCCAATCTTATCATAATGAAGAGATTAATGATGAAAACGAAATTGATCAGCCTTCGAGACTGAATCAGAGACATTGGTGTGCATTTGGTGATAATTTAGCTAACATAAAAGTTGTAATTTCATCTTTTCAGGGATGAACAAATCTTGATGCATATTTGGCATGGGAGAGTAAAATTGAGCATGTTTTCGAGTGTTATAATTACTCAAAACAAAAAAAGGTTCATTTGGTAGCAATGAAGTTTATTGATTACGCTATCATTTGGTGGGATCAATTGTTGATCAGTAGACGAATAACCGGTGGGGGTCCAATGAACGCGTTGGTTGAAATGAAGCGAGTTATGAGAAAACGGTTTGTTCCATCGCATTATGATCGTGATTTATTTTAGAAATTATAAAACTTGAAAAAGGGTAATCGAAGTGTTGAAGATTTCTTCAAGGAGATGGAAATGATCATGATGCGTGAAAATATCGTGGAAGATAGAGAAGCAACTAGGACACGTTTTCTTGTAGGTTTGAAATTTGAAGTTGCTAATGTTGTTGAGTTGCAGCATTATGTCGAGTTGGATGACATGGTGCATATGACAATCAAAATAGAAAAGGAACAACTGAGAAAATCTTCTTAGCGAGGTCATACTCTTTCTAAAGTTTTCTTTAATCCATTATTCACTCCTAACAATGCTAGGAAGCAAGCACTGCTTAAGATTAAGGAAAGAACAGAAGCGAGTAGTATGAAGCCTCCAGTTATTGAAATTGGACGTGAAAAGTAACATATGCAACCAGAATGCACAAGAGGCATCCAATGCTTCAAATGCCATGGAAGAGGGCATGTTGCAAGTCAGTGTCCTAATCGAAAAACAATGTTGATACATGTGAATAGGGATATAGAGTCTGAATCTGAAGATGATGAGCAAGAAACCCCTTTAGTGGATAGTGATAAAGATGATGCCAAATACAAACGTGTGCAACATGTGAAGCACTTGTGGTTAAGAGAAGTTTGAATGCATAGCCAATTGAAGATGAGAAGCAGGGAGAGAACATCGTTCATACAAGATGTCTTGTAAATAATAAGGTATGTGTTGTGATTATTGATAGTGTAGCTCTACTAACGTTGCAAGTATTATTATGGTTGAAAAGTTAGGGCTGAACCCAATCCATAAAAGCTACAATGGTTGAATGATTCTGGAGAGTTAAAAGTCACTAAACAAGTTCTTGTGCCATTTTTCATTGGAAAGTACAAGGATGAAGTGATGTGTGATGTTGTGTCAATGGACACCACTCATTTGTTGTTGGGACATCCGTGGTAGTTTTGTAAAAGGTGATGCAAGATGGTTTCACAAATAGATATTCTTTTATGAATGAATGTAAGAAAATCACCTTGGCATCTTTGACACCAAGTCAAGTGCAAGAAGATCAAGTTCGTTTGAAAAAAATAGTGAATAAGCAAAAAGGAAGAAAAAGATGAATGTGTACGCAGGCGGAAAGGAAATCAGGAAATGTATTTCCTCTCAGCAGTTTTTACTTGTTTTAATATATAAGGATAATTGCTTATTAGCTAAAATTCCTACTGATTTGCATGTTTCTATTACATCACTTTTACAGGAATTTGAGGATGTGTTTCCAGATGAGACACCGAGTGGATTACCACCTATTCGGGACATTGAGAATCAGATTGACTTTATTTTGGGAGCTACTATTCCAAATACGACAACATATCAAAGTAATCCCAAAGAAACGAAAGAGATTCAGAAGCAAATCATTGAGTTCATGTAGAAGGGTTACATTCGAGAGAGCTTGAGTTTGTGTGTTGTACCAATATTGTTGGTGCCAAAGAATGGCGGAACATGGAGATTGTGTGTCGATTGTCGAGCTGTGAATCAGATTACTATCAAGTATCGACATCCTATTCCTCACCTTGATGATATGCTTGATGAATTATGTGGTGCGAGTATATTCTCCAAGGTGGATTTAAAGAGTGGGTATAATAAGATTCGAATGCGAGAAGGCGATGAATGGAAGGCAGTCTTCAAAATGAAATTGGGTTTGTATGAATGGTTAGTGATGCCTTTTGGTTTAACTAATGCACCCAGTACGTTCTTACGGCTAATGATTCATGTTTTGTGACATTATATGGAAAATATTGTGTTGTGTATTTTGGTGACATTCTTATCTACAACAAGTCATTGCAAAAACATGATGAACATTTGAGAAATGTTATTGGCACATTGAGAAAAGAAAGGTTATTCAGTAATTTATAAAAATGTATATTTTGTACTGACAAGCTTACCTTTCTTGGTTTCATTGTTAGTACCTTGGGTGTAGAAGTCGATCCTGAAAAAGTGAAGGTAATTCAGTAATGGCCTCGACTGACTTCGAAAAGTCAGGTTAGTTCTTTTCATGGTATAGCTAGTTTTTATCATCGATTCGTGCCTAACTTCAGGTCAATTACTGCACCCTTAACCGGGATTATAAAGAAGAATTTTGTCTTCAATTGGGGAAATGAACAGGAGGCAAACTTTCTAAAAATAAAGGATTGTTTGACTAACGTACCAGTGTTAGCCTTGCCTAATTTTGATAAAACGTTCAAGATTAAGTGTGATTCATGTATAGGAATTATAGCAGTCTTGTCACAGGAAAAGCGACCTATTGCATATTTCAGTGAAAAGTTGAGTGGTGTCACCTTAAACTATCCAGTTTATGATAAGATTATGTATGCATTAGTTTGAACACTTGAGATGTGGCAGCACTATCTTTTTCCAAAAGAGTTTGTGATTCACACCGATCATGAGGATTTGAAACACATTACAAGTCAGCATAAATTGAATAAAAGGCATGCTAAATGGGTTGAAATTTTAGAGTCTTTTCCTTATGTCATTCAATATAAAAAGGGTAAAGACAATGTTGTAGCAGATGCCTTCTCCCGCAGGTATGTACTTCTAAATTATTTGGATTCTCATTTGATTGGTTTTTCTTATATTAAAGATTTATATGCCACTGACCCTGTTTTTGGAGAAAGATACATGTCATGTGAAAAAGGTACAGATGAGAAGTTTTATCGACATGATGGTTATTTTTTCAAAGAAAGAAGAATTTGTATTCCTGAAGGGTCAATTTGATGAGTCCTTGATCGATAAGCACATGAAGGTCGACTTATGGGACATTCTGGAGTCACTAAGATGTTGCACATTCTTTAGGAGCATCTATTCTGGCCTAAGATGCACAGTGACGTTGAAAGAATATGTGAACGTGCTGTGATATGTAAGAAAGAAAAATCTAAGGTTCTACCACACGGTATGTATTTGCCTTTACCCATTCCGTATTCTCCTTGGCTGGATATCTCGATGGATTTTGTGTTGGGATTGCCTAGAACTAGGATAGGTAGATATAGTATATTTGTTGTTGTTGACAAGTTTTTAAAGATGGTACATTTCATGGCGTGTCGTAAGACTGATGATGCTACCAATGTGGCCAACTTGTTTTTCAAGAAGATTGTTCGTTTACATGGATTGCTAGGTCTATTTTTCTGATAAGGATGTTAAGTTTTTGAGTCATTTTTGGAGGACTCTTTGGTGCAAATTGAGAACAAAACTGATGTTTTCCACTACTTGTCATCCTCAAACTGATGGACAAACTGAGGCTATAAATTGAGTTTAATCTACTTTATTGCATTCCATCATTAAAAAGAACATTAAGACATTGGAAGATTGTTTTCCGTATGTTGAGTTTGCCTATAACCATTTTGTTCATTATGCAACTAAATTTTCACCATTTGATTGTTTATGGTTTTAATCCTTTAACTCCAATGGATTTGTTGCCATTGCCTCAAGAACAGTTTATGAATAGGGACTGAAAGTCTAAGGCAAACTATGTGAAAAAGTTGCATCAACAGGTTAAGGAAAATATAGAGTGAATGACTCAACAGTACGAGTAGCAAGCAAATAAAGGTCATAAGTGAGTTACCTTCGATGTTGGAGATTGGGTTTGGGTTCATTTCCGAAAGGAACGATTTCTAGCCCAATGACGTTCTAAGTTGTAACCACGAGGAGATAGTTTATTTCAAGTGTTAGAGAAAGTGAACGATAATGCTTACAAGTTGGACTTACCGGATAAATTCAATGTAAATGCTAAACGTTTTTGATTTATCCCCTTACGATATTTCTACAAATTTGAGGTCAAATCTTTTTCAAGAAGGGGGGATGATGTGAGCACATCAACTCCAGCAAAGGAAGTTGATCCGGAGGTCCTACCAAAAGGACCTATCAAACGTTCTAAGGTAAATAATTTCAGGGAAGCTCTTTCTCTTAAGTGTTTACAAGTTTCTGAATTATTCCATAATGTTTATGCCTTAGAAATAAGATTTTCAATGTGTTACATACTGATGTGTAACATCGCCTTAGTTATACAAAGTAATTATATGCATTTGCATTAGTTTCATTAGATATATAAGTGAGTGCATTATATATATTACTTACTTTATGTTTTAAATAAGTTTTATAGCTCATAAGTGTGTTTGCATGATATTCTCAACTTATTAGTATGTTTACAATAAGTTTACCATACTTTGATGGAGGTCATTATGTTTTTCATATAGGAACAATAAAGGGCAGTAGCTTAAGGTCCTAATCCTAGCTCGGTTGAAGCTCAAAGGAGTGTATGCAGCTCATCTAAGCTCAAATAAACTCACTACATTTTCAGCTAGCTGAATTCAACTCACCTTAGCTCCGTTCTGCTCCATTTCAGCTCCACTAGCTCAATTCAAGCTAACAAGTCCAGAAGCAACTGAAAGGTGTCCTACGTGTGGTAGAGTGTCCTACAAGCATGTAAGAAGGATGTGGGCGTTATATACCTATCCAATAGTGCAGGACATGTGTGACATTGTGCACATCTGTGGGAAATTTAGCATTGGGCAGATTTGATTTCAAACTGAAAACACATGTGAAATTTTTTGAATTCTCAACCCCTCCCTCCATGCAGGGCCGATTTTTAACCTCCTTATCCACTCATTTAACATATGCAAAATTTGTTAAATGCATTCAAAATCATCCACGCAAATGGACAACAACACAATGGAGTTATATGGTGGTTTTTCATTTGAGTTTTAAATTCAAAATCTGATTGTTTTGTAGCCACAACTGATGGGAGACCATATCACTCCTTTATCTATATATTTTTTAATTTTGTAAGTACAAAGGTTAGACATTTTTATGAATAAAAATTATTTTGTGGTTTTTCTCTTAAAGTTGGTTCTTCTTAGAACTATTTTCTTGACATTTCAAGTCTGATCTTGTTGTGTCAAACTTGTGATACTTCGGGTTCTTAGATTGGTATCTAACGGGTCTAATTCCTTTAAACAATGAACGTATAAGGTTCGGGTTTATACTTTTTAGTATAGGTTTGGGTTTATACTTTTAGTATAGGTTATTCCTTGTTGTTTGTTTGTTAACCAAATTTCCAGATTTGTTCTTTCACCATTGTCATCTTCACCAAGCATTCATCTTCCACCTGATGTCAGCACACCAACACAATTTTCAAAGGATATGGAAGTAATGTCACAAGGACCAGTCACTCGATCAAGAGCCAAACTGTTCACAGAAGCTCTTACATCCAAATGCATTAAAACCTTTGAATCATTTAAAAATGCATCCCCGAACAATAGATTATATATTATGTTTCATGTTAACATATAATATAATCTATAAACCACAGACTTATACATTTATATTTTATATTAATTAGCTTATAATATGCTTTCTTTTGTAGATACATGTTCGGACACATGATGGGAGCTAACCCAAAGCTAGCATTGGATTCCATGAGCAAAGGAAACTTGGACAGGATAACTCCGGGACAACTCAAGATCATTTTGGGACAAAGTGTCCAGCTGACCCCAAGCTCATAGCTCACTTAAGCTGGACTTTTGAGCTAGCCAAAGACCTCATTTCAGGTGGAGAGTTGCACCATCACCACCAACACACATATCACATCAAATATGATCTAGGTCAATTTTTGTTGATTCGTACCTTTTCGCAAAGAGTTTCCATTATGAGAAGTGCCATTTTACAAGGAGATGTTCTAAGACTCACCTAAATGTCCTTCATCTATGGCCAGCTCATCTTCAGCTCAATCACATTAGAAGTAGCTTAAATGATGAAAGGTTGCCTTACACAAATGTGACCTTTCATAATAAGTTGCTGCCCCATTGATGCCATGTCACCTAGACACAAGATGAATGCCAAGTCACGCCTAAATTGTTGTATTTCTTCATTCCATGGACAAGCCTACACAAAAAGTATCATACGACCCCATGTGAGTGTCTCATGACCAGCCCACCCATGTTTCATACATGTAGATCATTTAGGCGCCAAAGTGAGGGGACACATACCTATTCGGCCAAGCATGATAAGACATCAAAATGGGCGGTAAATATGAAGAAGCATGGGAGACAAAATAATCCAACACTTACCTATATTTTCAAAGCATTGTAACCCCATGTAAAGGCACATAGCCTTGTCGAATCACCACCTAATTATTCAGCCAAACCCCTTGCAAGCCTATAAATTGGATTTGACATTCATTTGTAAACTCAACCCTTTTGATATATTAAACTCTTATGAGATTATTCTGTCTAAGTTCTTTTTAGAACTATATCAATTAAGCAAGCTATTCTAAGTTTGCGGTGTTGAACCCCTTCCATTGATTCTTAGAGTTCCTAGTTCCCATAACTAATGGGTTTAAGTCCTTGCTGCTATCCCTTATAACGACTTATAAGAATCGGGTCTTTGCTCAGCTATAGCATTGGTTCATTCTTAGTCCTATAAGATACTATGTCAACCATCAGCATTCACACCTATATCTTTATCCTTCCATTACCATCTCTCCATCATTGAATTATCCATCATTTTTCATCAAGGATCACGTGCATCGTCACCATTGGCGATCAAATTTTCTTATATTTGAAGGACAATTCAACAAGACTTTCGTAGCCTATCTTTGCTAACATTTCTATCCATTTAATTTCTTTCTATTTCTATTTCCTTTCTTAATTATCCATTTACTTAAATCATTTTTTTCTTATTTTGTGCAGATTACTTATCAATTCAAAGTGTAGCATTTGGTGTCTCTCCTAGATCGGGAAACAACAAGGCTGGCCAGCTCTCCATCATTGAAGAAGCTTGGATAGCCTTACATCAAGTGGCATCAGAGCTTAGTCGGATTGACAATCAGGTGCTGCAACTAAAAAAGAAAAAGAAAGAATAAAAACAAAAAGAAATGAAAACGATTCCTACATTAATTTTGGAGTGCAAAAAGAAAGAAAAGAAAAGAAGAAAAATTCAAAGCAAAAAGAAAATTGAAGAAAAAATTGCAAAGTACACTCAAAGAGAAGCATATTACAATCTGCCCCAACATCAAACTTGAAGGAGGTATCCTTGTTGTTACTTTTAAAGGAAGGTAGTAAGTGTTGCAACTTGAGTTGTAAGTTATCTTCATTTCTTACTATTTCATTTCCTTTTCTTTAATATTTTCTTATTTACTACCTTATCCTTTCTTAACCATTCTATCCTACCTTTACCATTTTAATACAATAACCATTTCTTTTTAAGCCGACGCAACAAACATATAAACTTTCTCAATCTTGAGTTAGTTCTATAAAGGACCCACAAGAGAGAATTGAGCGGTAAAAGGCAAACGAGAGGGTGAGATCAGAAGGAGGATCAAGAAAAAGCCAATAACATATCCCCGAGTGCAAACACGAGTGTGAGTGGAGTGTAATCTGAACTTTCTTTGGAGTGATCAAGTGAGGCTTTTGTGAGTGCGCTGGTAAGGTTTTAATTTATTTTATTTCACTAACAATGTCACAAGAATTACTTGATTTCCATATAGCTTCAAGACAAGTTCTTGTCATTAAAAAAGGCTTAAGCACTCAAATCATAGAGGATGATCAAAGAGAAAACATCTTCCATACTCGTTGTCATGTAAACAACATAGTTTGTTTCATGATCATCGATGGAGGAAGTTGTACGAACGTTGCAAGTACACTTATGGTGGAAAAACTTGGCTTGAATACTTCTAAGCATCCGAATCAATATAACCTTTAATGGTTAAATGGAGGTGGATAAGTAAGAATCACAAAGCAAGTTGTCATTCCATTTTCAATTGGCAAATATCAAGATGAAGTCCTTTGTGATTTTGTATTAATGGATGTTGGACATATACTTTTAGGAAGACCGTGGCAATTTGACAGACGAGCAATCCATGAGGGTTTACCAAAAGGTATACTATCAACCATAATGGTAAGAAATTCACTTTGACACCACTTTCTCCTAGTTAAGTGAATGAAGACCAGATTCATTTGAAGAAAAACATGGAGTCCTACAAAAACGATGAAAAAGAGACAACTAAAGCATTAAACATATATGTTGGAAGAAAGGAGATTCGGAAACATTTGTTATCATACAATGCTTTAATTGTACTAATGTACAAGGAGAGTCTACTTTTAACTAATCTCCTAGAAGGCTTGCCTTCTTTTGTTGTTTCTCTTTTACTGGAATTTAAAACGATGTTCCCAGAAGATATACCAAAAGGACTTCTACCCTTCGAGAAATTTAACATCAAATCGATTTCATTCCCTGTGCTACCATTCCAAATAAACTAGCCTATAGAAACAATCGGAGGAAACAAAGGAACTTCAAAAGAGGTTGGTGAATTAATGGAAAAGGGGTACATTCGAGAAAGCTTAAGTCCATGTGTTGTTCCCATTGTGCTTGTACCAAAGAAGGATGGTTCATGGAGAATGTGTTTAGATTGTCGAGCAATTAATCAGATCACCATCAAATATCGACATCCAATTCCAAGTCTTAACGATATACTTGATGAACTAAGTGGTGCCACTATCTTCTCCAAAATTGACCTTAAAAGTGGATATCATCATATTAGGATGCGAGAAGGAGATGAATGGAAAACCGCTTTCAAAACAAAGAAAGGATTGTACGAATGGTTGGTTATGCCCTTTGGACTAACCAATGCACCTAGTACTCTCATGAGGTTAATGAACCATGTACTCAAGGCCTTTATCGGTAAGTTTTGTGTGGTATATTTTGATGACATTTTGATTTATAGCCATACTTTGGAAGATCATGTGTAACATTTAAGTTCCGTACTTGTAACTCTTCAGAAGGAGAAGCTTTATGTCAACCTTCAAAAATGCTCTTTTTGCATTAACAAACTTTCGTTCTTAGGATTTATTGTAAGTTCATAGGGACTTGAAGTAGATTCGGAAAAGATTAAAGCAATTCAGGATTGGACAACACCTACATCCATTAGCTAAGTCATAAGTTTCCATGGACTTGCAAGCTTTTACAATAGGTTTGTGCCCAACTTTAGTTCTATTGCCTCTTCATTAACTGGGATAATCAAAATGAATTCAACCTTTACATGGGGTAAAGAACAAGAGGAAGCATTTTTGGCCATCAAAGAATGCTTGACTAAAGTACCACTACTGGTACTTCCTAATTTCGATAAAACTTTTGAAATAGAATGTGATGCTTCAAGAATTGGTATAGGTGTCGTTTTGACTCAAGAGGGATGACCAGTCTTATACTTTAGTGAAAAGTTAAGTGGTGCTTCACTAAACTATCCCACTTATGAAAAAGAGATGTATTCTCTTATACGGGTATTAGAAACGTGGCAACACTATCAATGGCTCAAGGAGTTTGTTATCCATACTGACCACGAGGCATTGAAGCATATTAAAGGCAAACACAAACTCAACAAACGGCATACCAAGTGGGTAGAGTTTCTTGAGTCCTTTCCATACATTATTAAATACAAGAAAGGTAAAGAGAATATCGTTGCAGATGCGTTTTCACGAAGGTATGTACTTCTTAACACCTTGGATTCTAAATTACTTGGTTTTTCTTTCCTTAAAGATTACTATGCTAATAGTCATGATTTTGGAGAGAAATACAAGTCTTGTGGTGCAGTTGAGAAGTTTTATAGACATGACGAATATCTATTTAAGGAAGAAAGGCTATGTATTTCTCAAGGATCCTTCCGAGAAGTATTGGTATGAGAAGCACATGAAGGAGGACTCATGGGACATTTTGACATCAGCAAGACGTTGGAAATCTTGAAAGAACATCTCTATTGGCCTAAGATGAAAAGATACGTTGAACATGTTTGTGAAAGATACATTGTTTACAAAAAGGCTAAGTCAAAAGTCATGCCTCATGGACTTTACAAACCTCTTCCCATTCCTACAGCACCATGGGTTGATATTTCCATGGATTTTGTGATGGGTCTTCCAAAAATAAGAAATGGGAGAGATTCTATATTTGTGGTGGTTGGTCGGTTCTCCAAAATGGCCCATTTCATACCATGTCGCAAAACAAATGATACAAGTCACTTGGCTAATTTATTCTTCAAGGAAGTTGTGAGATTGCATGGCATACTAAAGACCGTTATTTCTGATCGAGATGTTAAGTTCCTTAGTCATTTTTGGAGGACATTGTGGAACAAACTTGGAACTAAGTTGCTGTTTTCAACAACTTGTCACCCCCAAACTGATGGGAAAAAAGAGGTTGTCAACATAGTGTTTTAAACATTGTTGAGAGCCATTATCAAGGAGAACATAAAGACTTGGGAAGACTGCCTTCCACATGTTGAATTTGCATACAATTGATCAGTTCATTCAGCCACAAAGACTTCACCATTCGAGGTAGTGTATGGATTCAATCCCTTAACTCCTTTGGATCTTCTTCCTCTACCTCAAGAACAAATGGTTAACAAGGATGCTAAGAACAAGGTCGAGTTCATCAAGAAGATATATGAACAAATTCAGCACTAATTGAGAGAAGAATAAAGTAGTACGAGCAATGAGCCAATAAGGGACGCAAACCACTCCAGTTGGAAGTCAGAGATTGGGTATGGGTGAATTTGCGTAAGGAAAGATTTCCAACTAAAATGAAATCTAAGCTTTTGCCGAGAGGTTATGGTCCCTTTCAGATGATCGAGAAGATCAATGACAATGCATACAAGTTGGATCTTCTCAGAGAACACAATATAAGTGCCACCTTCAATATAGCAGATATATCTCCAATCAAGGATGATGACGATTTGGGGAAAAATCACATAAAAGAAAGGGGGATGATGTGAGCACACCGATTCCATCATCAAAGGATATGAAAGTAATGCAACAAGGACCAATCACTCGATCAAGAGCCAAACTGTTCAGGGAAGCTCTTACATCCAAATGCATTAAAACCTTTGAATCATTTAAAAATGCATCCACAAACAATAGATTATATACTATGTTTCATGTTAAAATATAATAAAATATATAAACCACATATTTATACATTTATATCTTATATTACTTAGCTTATAATATATTTTCTTTTTTAGATACATGTTTTGCCACATGATGGGAGCTAACCTAAAGCTAGCATTGGAGTCCATGAGCTAAGGAAACTTGACTAGGACAACTTCGGGATAACTCAAGATCATTTTGGGACAAAGTTACCAGCTGACCCCCAAGCTCATAACTGACTTGAGCTGGACTTTTGAGCTAGCTAGAGACCTCATTTCAATTGGAGAGTTGCACCATCGTCGCCACCACACAGAGCACTTCAAATATTGTCTAGGTCAATTTTTATGGATTCGTACCTTTTCACGAAGAGTTGCCATTCCAAGAAGTGCCTTTTCACAAGGAGCTGTCCTAACACTCACCTACATGTCCTTCATCTATGGCCAGCTCATCTTTAGCTCCAACACATGGGAAGTAGCTCAAATGATGAAAGGTTTCCTTACACAAATGTGACCTTTCATAATAAGTTGCTGCCCCATTGATGCCATGTCACCTTGACACAAGATGGATGCCAAGTCACACCTACATTGTTGCCTTTCTTCATTCCATTGACAAGCCTACACAACAAGTATTATACGACTCCATGTGAGTATTTCATGACAAGCCCACCCATGTGCCATGCTTGTGGATCATTTAGACGACAGAGTGAGGGGACACATACCTATTCGGTCAAGCATGAGAAGACATTAAAATGGGTGGGAAATATGAACAAGCATGGGCGGAAAATGAACCAACACTTACCTATTTATTCAAAGCATTATAACCCCATGTAAAGGCACATAGCCTTGTCGAAACACCGCCTAATTATTCAGTCAAACCCCTTGCAAGCATATAAATAGGCTTTGACATTCATTTGTAAACTCAACCCTTTTGATAAATTAAACTCTTGTGAGGTTATTCTCTCTTTAAGTTCTTTTTAGAACTATATCAATTAAACAAGCTTATTCTAAGTTTGTGTCATCAAACCCCTTCCATTGACACTTAGAGTTCCTAGTTCCTTAAACTAGTGGGTTCAAGTCCCTGCTACCATCCCTTATAACGACTTATAAGAATCGGGTATTTGCTCATCTATAGCATTGGTTCATTCATAGTCCTATAAGATACTATCTCAGCCATCACTATCTTCCATCACCATTCACACCTATATCTTCATCATTCCATTACCATATCTCTATCATTGAATTATCCATCATCTATCATCAAGGATCACGTGCATCATCACCATTAGTGGTTGAATTCTCTTATATTTGAAGGACAATTCAACAAGACTTACGCAACCTATCTTTGATAACATTTCTATCCATTTCCTTTATTTCCATTTCCTTTCTTAATTATTCATTTACTTAATCATTTCTTTCTTATTTTGAACATATTACTTATCAATTCAAAGTATAGCATTTGGTGTCTCTTATAGATCGAGAAACAATAAGGCTACCAACTTCTCCATCATTGAGGAAGCTTGGATTGCCTTACATCACCACCTTTCACCATTCTAAAATTTCCAGCAACCTTTTTTCATCTTTTCTTCATCATTTCTTATCCATTTTCGTTCTTAACCTTAATCATACCACCAACAATATCTTTATTAGTTTTAGTAAGTTTGCTGCAAAGGAATTGCTTACTTCGTTCTAGATCCATTACAATCGAAGAGGTTCTCATTCAACAGGTTGCCTCATATCAAGAGGGCTATTTATGTTACGAAAAAAGGTAGCGCAAGTATGTTGATATGGCTATTGTATGGGTGATGAAACAAAGGATGGTTGGTGAGGATAGTAACTTAGAAAGACCAAGGAAGAACAAGTTCTACAATGTGCAAAGACCCAACCTTACAAATCTCTCCAAAGGATGGTAACAAAGGACTTGGACCCACTATCTATAAGGAAATAGGAACCACAAGTATCAAGGAATAGGGGTTGATGCCACAAGTAATTAACTTACTTGATAAGTCGATAAAAGTCACAAGGACTAGAGAAAAGAGAATAATCTCACTTATATTAAAATGAAAGGCATGTTTACAAATAAATAGGACTAGCCTATTTATAGATTTTAAAGGGACATGGCTGAATGGATACATGTGGTTCGGCCAACCCTTGTGTCCCTCTAAAATAAAAAAAATTACATAAATAACATGAAAACATAGGTGTTGGTTTGGCTGAATGGAGGGGGCATGTCTTATAGCCGAAAGGACAAAGGATGTTTGGTCGAATGGTTATGTAGTCATTCATCTTGGCACCTAAAAGGGGCACACGCATAGCACATGGCTTGGCTGGTCACAAGGCGTGGACATGGTTGTCTAGGAGGCTTGTGGTGTAGCCTTATGCATAGGATAAAGACCAAGCATGTGCAGCAGCCTTGGGCGTGAGTTGAGCTATCTTCAAGCTTGCATGTGTCTAGCTAGCTAACAATGGAAAGGCTGGTGGTGAAGGATCTTCTTAGTCGTGATCTCCCAAGTTTCCTAGCAGCACATTCAGCTATGTTCAGCTACATTTGATGCCACTTTTAGCAACTTGTCTTCAGATACTCCAACCAACTGAGATTAGCTAGCCTTGAGCTCTTCCAACTAGTTGAGCTTCCCATTGTGTTCCACTAGCTACCATAATGTTTGTGAGCTAATTGTGAGCTGTATATGGATCCCAAATACTCCAACAAGCTGCCCCAATGTGTGACATGCTTCCATGTATCTACATGTGCAAAGAAAACAAGGTAAGTCAAAGGCATTGAGCTTGTATGATCCAATTACCTTGCTGTCGTGCATGATTATGACATTGTGAGCTATGAATGCATGACATGAGCTAAGTATATCATTATATAACATATGTAAGCTAATGTATAAGACCTAGGAACTAAAATAAATATACATGAGCTAACAAATGAAAGATTAAGCATGATGCCATGTAATTAATCATGCATAAATGAATACAAGATTATTCTAACATACTTAACATACTTAAAATAACAATGTACATCAATTATAATGATGTGTATATGCTAAGTTATTCTTTGGTGTAAGTGAATGCGTAAATGAATGTAATTAAATGAATGCACATAAGTGTTTATCATTCTGTTATTGCATAACTTTATGTTCTTTTGGCAAAAAAAAGTATCCTTTGGACGAATGTGTTCTTCCAATAGGTACCTTTCATAAGATCTTCTTTCAGGTCTTTCTTTGGAATATAAATTACCAGTAGGTGCCTTTTTGGAATGATCTTCCTTTAAGGATATCCTTTTTGGAAGTTACCTTTCATTTGGCTTGTCCTGAAAAGTGAAGAGACATGTTGTTTCAAATTAAGGGGTACTTACCTTTGGAAGACATGAATCATAACCCTTGATGAAGAGTTGTGACTTTGAACCACATCCATCACCATTATTCGTATGAGTCCCTCCATTTTCCAGCAAAGAATCATCATGCTTCTTCATGAAGAAGTCTAGTTTCATGTTTCGTCCATCTTCATTCTTCATTGGTAGTTTGTCTTTTCGCAAGGCTTGGACACTTCTTCGCATATGTATTTGATCATGTTGTACTTCTTTAGGTGTCAAAGGAACCAAAGTTACCATGCATCATTCATTCTTAAAGGAGTATTGGTTGTGATAACTGTCATGAATGACACTTATGTCATATTGCCATGGCCTCCCAAGTAAGATATGGCTAGCATGTATAGGTACAATGTCACAAAGTACTTCATCATTGTACTTACCAACTAAAAAAGAAATTAGTACCTATTTAGTAACGTTTAACTCATCTCCTTCATTGAGCCATTGGAGTTTATATGGAGTTGGATGCTTTAAGGTTGTCAAACCGAGTTTATCCACCATAATAGTGTTGGCTACATTTGTGCAACTCCTTCCATAATTAATCATTATACAAACCTTGTCCTTGACATGGCACCTTGTATGAAAAATGTTGTTTCTTTACATATCCTCATTAATTGATTATGATTAGAGACACCTCTTTGAAACAAGCATTTCTTCATAATCAACAATATCTCTTGGCTCTTCTTCATAGATTATTTCGGGTTCATCATCATGGACAGGTTCTTCGGAATATGAGACAACATCTCCATTGTCTAGAAATATCATAGTATTTCGGTTAGGACATTGGCTTACAACATGTCATTTTCCTAAACACTAAAAACACTTGATCTCTCTGCACCTCTCAGAAGTGTTTGTTTGCCTTTATTTACCCTTTTTGGATTCACCCACTTGTATTGTTTTGGATACCTCAACATTATCCTTCACTTGGACTGGGGTTGGCTTCCCGAAAGTATTAGGCTCTTATTTCCATTTGGTGGCTGAATTTGGGCTACTCCAGTTGAAGACATTTCTTTTGATTTGTCATTCAATTTTGATGGACATATGTACCATCTCCTCAATTTCTACATAATACTATATTTCAACAAGGTTAGCAATTTCAGGATTTAAGCCAGATAAAAACCTTTCCATGGTTTCTTCCCTATCTTCATCAGTATTGGCTCGAATCATGGTTATCTCCATTTATTGAGATAATCTTCAACGCTCCGGTTCTCTTGTTTAAGATTTTGAAGCTTATGATAAAGATCTCAATGATAGTGAGTAGGAACAAACCTTTTCCTCATAATGGCCTTTATTTCTTCCCAAGTATTGATTAGGATTTCACCATTTCTTCTTCTTGAACTTACTAATTGATCCCACCAAACGAGGGCGTAGTCCACAAACTCCATAGCATCAAGCCTTACTTTCTTCTACTCCGTGTAGTTTTGGCATTAAAAAATATGTTCAATTTTTATTACCCAGTCAAGATAGGCTTCATGATCAGTCTTTCCTTGAAATGGAGGAAGTGTTACCTTGATGTTGCTAAAATTATCATTTTTGGTACCTTTCCCCTGTATTTCTATTGATATCTCTTCTTGCTCCTTGGGATATTTGATGCAAGCTTGTTTCACCTACAAAAGGGAGTACTCTTGAACATTTTTATGTTGTATTTACTTTATACTAGTTTAATGATAAATACTATTGTAATACATCTCATATTAAGGATACTAGTTATGCAATTAATAAATGACTTAGCATGAACACATATTCATAATAGATGCACATTGTTATTTAAATATGTTAAGCATGTTAGAATAATCTTGCATTCATAATAAGCATGATTCATCACATTTATAAAATGGTAGCATACTTATCATTCATTTGATTAGCTAATATGCATTCATTTTAGCTCTTAAGCCTTATACATTAGCTCCCACATATTATATGATGATATCCTTCATTACATGCAATCACAGCTCACAAGACCATGATCATGCACGACAATAAGATATTTAGCTCATACCAGCTCAATGCCATTGAATTACTTTGTTTCCTTGCACATGTAGGTACATTGGAGCATGAAAAACGTTGGGGTAACTTGGTGGAGTATTTGGTCGTCATATTCAGCTCACAAACAGCTCACAAATAACATGGCAGCTCGTGGAACACCAAGGAAAGGTGAAATCAACTGAAGGAGCTCAAGGCCAGCTAATCTAAACTAGTTGGACTATTTGAAGCTAAGTTGCCAAAGGTGACATCAAATGTAGCTGAATGAGATGCTATAAAGATTGGAAAGTCTTAGCTAGGAAGCTCAATCACAACCAACCCCTTGCTTTCTAGCTAGCTACATACTCACGCCAGCTTGGAGGAAGATCCATACACGCCCAATATTTTGCACATGAGCAGCCTTCATCTTATGCACAAGGCTGTACCATAAGGCTCCCTAGAACACCCATGTGAGTGCCATATGACCAGTAACCATGTGCCTTGCATGAGGTCTCTTTTAGGCGCCAAGATGAAATGAAACAACATCATTCGGCCAAGCACTCTATCCTTTTCAATTTGGCGCCAAGATGAATAGCAAAAGGAACCATTCGACTAAGGGTTATTTCCCTTCATTTAGGGCCGACCCATCATCTCTTTTAGCCTTTAAATTATGTCAATTAGAAGAGAAACAAGTCCTGGTCGAAACACCTTGTAACAATTCGACCATGCCCCTTCATTTCCTATAAATAGGCTATCATAATTCATTTGTAAGCAAACTTTTTTCATCAATTAAAGTGAGATATTTCTCTTTGCTTAAGTCCTTGTGATTTTTATCGACTTATCAAGTAACTCAATTAAAGTGAGATAGTGGGTCCAAGTCCTTGTTACCACCCCACCCCTTAGAAAAGATTTGTAAGGATGGGTCTTTGCTCTCTATAAAATTGGTTCTTCCTTGGTCATCTCTAAGATACTATCCTCACAAACTTCCATTATTTCATCAACCATACCTTAGCCATAACAACATACTTTCGCTACCATCTCTCTTAATATAAAATAGCCTACCATTTCACTTATTCATCTACCACCAAACCATCTATTTGAGCCATTCACTTATGCATGTTGTTTTGCTTCCTTCTTAGATCAACAATCAATCAACAAGGTAGAATTACCTTACATCAAGTGGTAATCAGAGCTTTGGTGGAAGAAAGCAACGTGCAACAACAACAAAAACAAAAATACAAAAAGAAGGGCAAAGTGAAAGAAATAGAGAAAAATCAGCAAAGAAATTGAAGCACTCAAAAGAAGAAATTGAAAGCACTCAAAAAGGAAGAAAAAGAAAAGAAAATAAAGAAAAGTTCAAGCACTCATCAACAATTCGCATCACCAAGGCATTCAAGTAAGCCTTTAAATTTGTTTGTGGTAATAGAAGGTTGTAAAGTGACTTTGTGTAAGTAACCCCTTTATTTTCATCTTTCTATTTCTAAGCCACCATTTCATTATATTTTATTCTCCATTCTTACTTACCCTTTTGCAGTCGACACACAACAAGTAAAATTTACTTGATACAACTTTAAGTAAAGTCATTTTCGAACTTGAGATAAAGAGAATTGAGAGGAAAGAGGCTTGAGCGTGTGAGATCGGAAGAGGACAAGTAAAAGCCTTGAAGTCCTAGAGTGCAAACACGAGCGAATTGAGTGACATACAAGTAATCATGTCTCAGAGTCTAGGACGAACCCTTGTAAGAGAAGCCCCTAACTTGCAAACTCAAGCAATTATGCATGAAATGGCAAGATTGCTGAAATTAGAATTGGAGCATTTGCATGATCGTATGGATCAATTTTAGGCATCTTTGGGCAACCATAAAATAAATCGCCCTAGAATGGAAGAGGAATTTGAGGAGAATGAGGCTGAAATAACATCAGTAGCAAGAAGATATGTTCATCGAAATCAGAATGACAACTTCAACAACATTAAGGTAACCATTCCTCCATTTCAAGGATGAACTAATCCTTAAGCCTATCTTGACTAGGTAAACAAGATCGAGTATATATTTGAATGTCAAAACTATACGGAGCAAAAGAAGGTCAGGCTTACTGCTATGGAAATTCGTTGACTATGCCCTAGTTTGGTGGGATCAATTGGTGAGTTCAAGAAGATGAAATTGTGAACGCCCTATCACTACGTGGGAAGAAATGAACCATTATGAGGAAAAGGTTCATGCCTACTCACTATCATCGAGATCTTTATCATAAGCTACGAAATCTTAAACAAGAAAGTAGAAGCGTTGAAGATGATTTCAAGAAGATGGAGATAGCCATGATTCGAGCCAATGTTGATGAAGACAGAGAAGCAACCATGGCAAGGTTTTTATCTGGCCTAAATCCTGACATTGTTAACCTTGTTGAACTACAACATTATATAGAGATTGAAGATATGGCACATATGGCCATGAAAATTAAACGAAAGATTAAAAGGAAAGCCTTCAATCGGATTAGTCCAAATTCAGCCATAAAATAGAAACAAGAGCCTAATACTTTTCTGAAGCCAACTCCAGTCCAAGCAAGGATCCTATAGAGGTAACTAAAACTAAACAAGTGGGTAAATATAGCAAGGGTAAAGAGAAGCAAACCAACACTTTTGAGAGGTACAGAGACATCAAATGTTTCAAGTGTTTTGGAAAAGGAAATGTTGCCAGTCAATATCCCAACCAAAATGCTATGATGGTACTTGACAATAGATATGTTTTCTCATATTTTGAAGAACCTGTCTATGATGAGGAACCTAAAGTAATCCAAGATGAAGAATCAGAAGAGAATGCAGACCATAGAGAAATGTTTATTTTAAAAAGATGCCTACAATCCCAAACATCTCAAGAGGATGTACAAAGAAACAACATTTTCCATTAAAGATGCCATGTCAAGGACAAGGTTTACACAATGATTATAGATGGAGGGACTTGCACAAACGTAGCCGTACTCTTATAATTGAAAAACTTGGTTTGCTAACATCAAAGCATCCCACTCCATAAAAACTCCAATGGCTCAATGAAGGAGGTAAGTTAAACGTTACTAAATAGGTTCTAATTCCTTTTTCAGTTGGTAGGTACAAGGATGAGGTACTTTGTAACATTGTTCCTATACATGCTAGCCACATTTTACTTGGTAGACCATGGTAGTATGACAAAAGGTCCATTTATGACTGTTACCATAACCAATATTCTTTTAAGAATGAAGGACCCAAGGTGACTTTGGTACCTTTGACGCCTAAAGAAGTACAACAAGACCAATTGCATATGCGAAAAAGTGTACAAACATGGAGCAAAGACAAAATTACAATGAAGAATGAAGAAGGATGAAACATGAAACCAAACTTCTTCATGAGGAATCATGATGACTCATTGCTGGAAAATGAAGGGTCTCCTACGAAAAATGGTGATGGTTGGGATTCAAAGTCACAATTCTTTACCAAGGGTCTTGAACTTCAAAAGGTAAGTACCCCTTCATTTAAAACCTCATATATCCTCATTTTTCAGGACTAACCACATGAAAGGTCACTTCCAAAAGGGTTATCCCTAGAAGAAGATTATTCCCAAAAGGTACAGGTTGGTAAATTATATTCCAAAGAAAGGCCTAAAAGGAGATATTGTGAAAGGGTACATAATGGAAGAACACATTCATTCAAAGAATGCTTTCTTTTAACAAAAAGATTGGAAGTTATGATGTAAGGTGATCTACACGCATTGGTAAAGAGAGTATATAACCTTATTGTTTCCTGAACTAGGATTGACAAGTACTTATGTCCTTTAATTAATAAGCTTGGGTTGCAATAAAATAAGAAAGAAATATGATAAATGATGAGGTTAAGAAATGTATAATAATATAAGTAATGGAAATGAAAAAGAAATGAAAGAAAGATAAGAAAGAGATGGCTACGAAATTGATGGTCTTGATGGATGATGTTGATAGTGTTAATGTTGAAATAGAGATGGTGATGATGTTGTATCTCAAGCACGCCAAAAAGGAACCAATACTAGGAAGCACAATCCCGTTCTTCACCAATACTAGGAACCAATACTAGATATTAATCTAGGAATTTTGGAATCAGGATGGAAGGTATGATGCCACAAGTATATGAATTTTACTTGTTTAATCGATAAAGTTCACAAAGAACTTTGAAGAGAAAGTAACTCACAAGAGTAATTTTATATATGAGATGAGATCCTTACAAATGATGGCAGCCTCTCAATTTATAGGAAATGAGAGGGCTGGCTGAATAATTAGATGTATATTTATCTAAATACAAGACTATTTGAAGGTGCATGATGCTTTGGAAGAATGTAGATGCTCCTTGGCCTTGGTGCTGGTTTGACTACTCATTCATTAAATGACTTGATGTTTCGGCTGAAATGAACGTACATTTCCCTGGGTCAAATGGTTAGGTGATGTTTCAACCAAGTCTAGTGCATGTGCTAGGCATGTGGGGGTTGGTCAAATGGTCATGTTGTTTACCTCATGTCTCTTCATGATTTAGGCCTCCAATGGTTGCAATTTCTTCACCAACGTGCTCTTGGACGAAAAGGCATCTTCATGGGTAGCATCATTCATGAAAGGTCATGATGTTTAGGAAAGGTAACTATTCATGTTTGAGCTACTTCTGGTGTGAATGAGCTGGAGGTGAGCTGGCCTTAGATAATTTGTAACATGGTGAACCTTTGGGCAGCTCCTTGTGAAAAGGTACCTTCTGAGGTGCCAACTATTCACGAAAAGGTACGATTTCACAAATTTTGACTTAGGACATATTTGAAGTGTCCTAAGTGGTAATGATGATGGTGCAGATCCCCAACTAAAATAAGGTCATCTTGTAGCTCAGATCTTCAGCTCAATACAGCTATGAGTTCACGAGCTTTTGGATAACTTTTCACCAATGAATCTTTATGCTCTCCTAAACTTCCCTACGTGAGTTTCCTTGCTGTTACATACACCATTTAGCTCTAATGTAGCTCCCAAATGTTGTGATACTATCCAAACTAACTCCAACTTTCTCCATGACTTGAACACACCATGGATGTTCTTCAAAGTTGTTTCTAAGGGAGTTCTTCATTACCCTATCTTATACTATATCATTTATACATTCTATTCTATCATAAGCATGCATTCACATGTTAGTATAAATTATCATATTATTATTTCCATCCTCTACTTATTTGATCATGTTTTTCATATTATTCAAATATATGCTATGATTACATATCATTTCTTAGGATATTATTATTACATGTTTCCATTTATCATTTATGAATACCATGTTATATGATATTCATGCATACAACATATACCCATATCTTTATGATTGATACACAATGTTATAAGCATGTTAGGATAGTCTTATAATCATATTAAGCATGATTATCATATATACATCAAGGCATCATCATTATAAATCATTTCATTAGTTCATATGCATTCATATTAGCTCTTAAGCTTCATGAATTATCTTACACATATTTTGAGCTTATTTAATTATCTCATGACCTTCAAACATAGCTTATATCACCATAATCATACATGGCAACAAGGTATCTCATAACAGCTCAATGCCATGGACTTACCTTGTTTCCTTGCACATGTAGGTACATTGGAGCATAATAAATGTTGAGGTAGCTTGGTGAATGATTTGGATGCCATATGTAGCTCACAAACAGCTTACAAAGTAAAAGGCAGCTCATGGAACACTAAGGAAAGCTCGATTCAGCTGGAGGAGATTAAGGCTAGCTAAACTTAGCTAGTTGGACTATTTGGAGCTGAGTTGCCAAAAGTGATGTCAAGGGTAGCTGAATGTAGCTGAACATAATGTTAAGCAGCTCACAAGGACTTAGCGAAGCTTGTTCACAAATAGCCCATGTTTGCTAGCTAGCTCCACAACTCAAGCTAACTTGGAGGAGGCACATGCACGCCCAAGAGAGAGAACATGACCAGCCATCATCCCATGCACAAGGCTGCACCACAAGGCTCCCTAGAACAACCATGTGCGTGCCATATGACCAGCCCCCATGTTTCATGCATAGACTCTCATTTAGGCACCAAGATGAAGAGCCATTTAACCATTCGGCCAAGCATCATCTCCTCTCCCATTTGGCGCCAATTTGAAGGTATACAAGTGTTATTCGGCAAAGAATCATTTCCCTCCATCAAGTGCCGAACCATCATCTCTTTTAGCATTTAAATTATGTCTTGATAAGGAGATACATGGGCTGGCCGAACCTTTATGTCTCTATTCGGCTATTCCCCTCCATTTCCTATAAATAGGAAAGCATTCATCATTTGTAATCAGACCTTTTATTTTAATTTAAGTGAGATTTTTCTCTTTCTTAAGTCCTGGTGACTTTTTATTGACTTATCAAGTATTTTATACTTGTGGCGTCAACCCTCTTCTTTCATCTTGATACTTCTGGTTCCTAGTTCATATAACTAGTGGGTCAAAGTACTTAACACCACCCCTTTAAGAAATAATATAAAGATTGGGTCTTTGCTCTCTATAGCATTGCTTCTTCTTTGAGCATTCTTCAAGATACTATCCTCACAACCATCCTTTTTGTTTCATCGCCATAACCATTTCAATCATCTTCCGCTTCTATCTCTCATTTATTAAATAGCCTACCTATTAAACCATACGTTTACCACCCTTATCCATTCTGTTTTGAGCCATTCACTTGTGCAGGTTGTTTTGCTTCCTTCCTAGATCCACAATCAAATGAGAAGGTAGAATTATCAAGCGGTAATCAGATCTTTGGTGGAAGAAAGAAACGTGCAACAACAACAACAACAAAAATACAAAAAAAAAGTGCAAGTGAAGTGCAAAGTCAAAGAAATAAAAAAAATCAGAAAAGGAATTAAGCACTCCAAAAGAAGAATTTCCAGCACTCAAAAAGAATAAAAGCAAAGAAAAGAAAAGAAAAGAAAGAAAGTTGAAGAACTCATCAACAACTCTCATCACCAAGCCATTCAAGTAAGCCTTTAAATTGATTGTGGTGATAGAAGGTTGTAAAATGACCTTGTGTAAGTAATCCCTTTTGTTTCTCTTCTTTCTATTTCTAAGCCACCCTTTCATTATATTTGTTTTTCCATTCCAACTAACCCTATTACAGCCGACGCAAAACAAGTAAAAATTTACTTGATATAGTTTTGAGTAAAGTTCTCTAGAACTTGGGATAAGAGAATCGAGAGGAAAAATGCTAGAGTGTGTGAGATCAGAAGAGGACAAGTAAAAGCCATTAAAGTCCTAGAGTACAAACACGAGCGGATTGAGTGACATCAAGTTTCTTGGATTGACTCGTGAGGCTTTGTGAGAGTATATTCTGGTAAGGTCCTATACACATTTCGTTTTTCCTTATTTGCTAATATGTCTCTTCCATCCAACATCTTTGTAGTCAAAAGGACTTTGAACATTTAAAATTCAAGAGGATGAACAAAGAGAGAACATCTTCCATACCAAATGTCACGTGGGAGATAAAATTTGCGTGTTGATCATTGATGGAGGAAGTTGTACAAACGTAGCTAGTACTCACATGGTGGAAAAGTTGGGTCTCAAGACTTCCAAGCATCCTCATCCATACAAACTTCAGTGGCTCAACGATGTGGGTGAAGCCAAGGTAACCAAACAAGTTGTTGTACCTTTCTCAATTGGAAGATACAATGATGAAGTCCTTTATGATGTGGTGCCCATGAGTGCAAGCCACCTTATACTAGGACGTCCTTGGCAATTTGACAAGAAGGCTACTCATGATGGATTTTCCAACAAGTATTCTTTCCAACATCAAGGAAAGAAAATCATATTGGCGCATCTGCTTCCAAGTCAAGTTCATGAATGCCAAGTGACCCTTAAGTCACGCATATAAGAATGGGAGAAAAAGAAAGCCATGAAAAGAACCCTTGAAGAAGAACATTTTGAGGAGACAAGAACAATTAGAAATGAATCTGTTGGAGTTGAAAAGGATGTTTTGCAAGTAGTGGAGCAAATTGAAAGTGGCAAATTTGAAAAGGATGAGTATAGAGAAGAGTAGCAGAATGAAGGACAAATTTTACCTAACAATTCTTCTTCTACTATTTCTTTTTCCTTGCAGGATATTCAAAGAGACATATCTTTTCAAGTAGAAAATTCAAGAAACATGTCTTTTGAAGAACCAATAGGTGTGACCTTTGGTAATCCACAAGACATATCCTTTGATGTTCCAATAGTTATGCCACTTGAAGTTCAAAAAGATGTGTCACTTGAAGTGCCACAAGTTGTGACCATTGAGGCTCCAAGTACATTACAACTGTTGAAGAGATTTCAGCAACCAATGGAATTTTTCATCATCAAGCAACCAACACCCATTAAACATCCTCCATGGTTTGCTATTTCCATTCATATTGTTAATATTTTTTCTTTTACTAACTTTGATTTGTGTTGCAACAACTTGTTTCATCCTTATGGTGAAGAAATCATACCAACCCTCAAGGCAATCATTTTAAGAGGTACAATGGTGAAAGGACACAATGATTTAAATCAACCCCAAAAAGTCATTCAAAGAACAGTTATCTTCACCAAGCGACGTGATGACTCCAACCAAGAGACAAACCTTTTCACCAACAATTATGGTGAATTAAAAGGAGGAAATAAAGATATAGAGGTCCTTTCAAAGTATTGTGATGATTCAAAGAATAAAGAAAATGGATCAAGTTGGTTCTTGAAGGGCTATGTCTCTCCCATTCAAAGGACATGTGATGATTCCCAAACATTGTGTCCTCCCATCAAAGGATGTAAAGTTACCAGATTTGAAGCCAAGAGGTTGAACATATCGTGTGAATCATCTATTGGAGGAAAACATAAGGATTCAATCCTTCCTACATCAAGAAGGTCTTCAATGAGAAACTACTTCGATTTGAGGACAAATCGCCTAAAAGAATGGGAGGATGATACGATCCAAACTAGCTCCAACTTTCTCCATGACTTGAACACACCATGGATGTTCTTCAAAGTTATTTCTAAGGGAGTTCTTCATTACCCTATCTTATACTATATCATTTATACATTCTATTATATTATAAGCATGCATTCACATGTTAGTATAAATTATCATATTATTATTTCCATTCTATGCTTATTTGTTCATGTTTTTCATATTATTCAAATATATGCTATGATTACATATCATTTCTTAGGATATTATTATTATATGTTTCCATTTATCATTTATGAATACCATGTTATATGATATTCATGCATACAACATATACCCATATATTTATGATTGATACACAATGTTATAAGCATGTTAGGATAGTCTTATAATCATATTAAGCATGATTATCATATATACATCAAGGCATCATCATTATAAATCATTTCATTAGTTCATATGCATTCATATTAGCTCTTAAGCTTCATGCATTATCTTACACATATTTTGAGATGATATAATTAGCTCATGACCTTCAAACATAGCTTACATCACCATAATCATACATGTCAACAAGGTATTTAGCTCATAACAGCTCAATGCCATGGACTTACCTTGTTTCCTTGCACATGTAGGTACATTGGAGCATAATAAACGTTGAGGTAGCTTGGTGAATGATTTGGACGTCATATGCAGCTCACAAATAGCTTACAAAGTAAAAGGCAACTCATGGAACACTAAGGAAAGCTCGATTCAGTTGGAGGAGCTTAGGGCTAGCTAAACTTAGCTAGTTGGACTATTTGGAGCTGAGTTGCCAAAAGTGATGTTAAAGGTAGCTGAATGTAGCTGAACATAATGTTAAGGAGCTCACAAGGACTTAGCTAGGAAGCTTATTCACAAACAGCCCATGTTTGCTAGCTAGCTCCACAACTCAAGCTAGCTTGGAGGAGACACATGCACGCCCAAGAGAGAGAACATGACCAACCATCATCCCATGCACAAGGCTGTACCACAAGGCTCCCTAGAACACCCATGTGCGTGCCATATGACCAGCCCCCATGTGCCGTGCATATGATCTCATTTAGGCACCAAGATGAAGAGCCATTTAACCATTCGGCCAAGCATCATCTCCTCTCCCATTTGGCGCCAATTTGAAGGGATACAAGTGCTATTCGGCCAAGGATCATTTCCCTCCAACAAGGGCCGAACCATCATCTCTTTTAGCATTTAAATTATGTCTTTATAGGGAGATACATGGGCTGGCCGAACCATTATGTCTCTATTCGGCTATGCCCCTCCATTTCATATAAATAGGAAAACATTATCATTTGTAATCAGACCTTTTATTTTAATTGAAGTGAGATTTTTCTCTTTCTTAAGTCCTGGTGACTTTTTATCGACTTATCAAGTATTTTATACTTGTGGCGTCAACCCTTTTCTTTCATCTTGATACTTCTGGTTCCTAGTTCATAGAACTAGTGGGTCAAAGTACTTAACACCACCCCTTGAAGAAACAATATAAAGATTAGGTCTTTGCTCTGTATAGCATTGGTTCTTCTTTGAGCATTCTTCAAGATACTATCCTCACAACCATCCTTTTTGTTTCATCGCCATAACCATAACCATTTCAATCATCTTCCGCTTCCATCTCTCATTTATTAAATAGCCTACCTATTAAACTATACGTTTACCACCCTTATCCATTCTGTTTTGAGCCATTCACTTGTGCAGGTTGTTTTGCTTCCATCCTAGATCCACAATCAAATGAGAATGTAGAATTACCTTACATCATGTTGGCTGAATATGCCTACATACATAACATAAGAAAATAAACTAAGTATATAAACTTATATAATGTGTATAATATAAGAATGCAACTAAAGGTTATAACAATAACTCATGCATCATAGGATAATGAATGAATATTATTATTATAACTATAGATTATATTCTTGAATATCAATCAATGATGCAAACCAAATGACATAATGAATGCACAAGTTATGATAATTCAAGTATAGTCTATTATGCCAATGTATGCTCATAGTAATATATAGTGCATAAATGAGTAAATATAATATAAAGTAAGGTAGAACTCCCTTAGATTGAGCTTGATGAATCTTCAATGATGTGAGTGTGTCGTGAAGAAAGTTGGTGCTAGACATGATCACGTCATCGTCCCTTTTTTAGGCTATTTGTCATCAAATCGTAAGGTGATTTCTCCTTAGTGTCTTTCCATTCAAATGTTGCTGATTTGGCTTGAAAATATATCCATTCAATAAAAAATTGTTCAAGATATTTCCTTTTGAAAAGATCTATGAAAGGATCCTTGTGAAAAGTCATGAATCTTGAATAAGTACTTTGAACCTCCTTATCCTGGAAAGAAAGAAGATTTTTATAAGTAAGGGAAATATTAATCATTAGAAAGTTAAAGGTATACTCCCTATTCAAATCTTTTGGATGGCCAAAAGTGATGTCTTTTGAATAACAAGATATGTTGCTTTGAATGATCATGTCTCCAAAAGTCATGTTCCTTTGTCCTCCAATAGGTGTATTCATTAAATCATGAAAGGTTATAACTCTTGGAATGTAAATGTCCTTAGAATCCTCATAAGTCACATACTTTGGATGATAAAATATCTCCCTTTGCCTTGTATCTCTTGGCTCTTTGAAGGTCACGTCCCCTAGCCTCCCAATTTGACAAGTTGTGTCGCTTGGAATATTCAAAAAATCAAAGAAAAAATCTACAATTTCATGGTTAGAATAATCATTTTTATCTCTCATTTCATCCATAGGCATTCTCGAATAACCTTGCCATCACCAAGTGATAAGATAATACAATAGATATAAATCGAATTACTGCAAAGTAAATTAAAACATGTAAAGGAAAAACTATCGACAAGATGAATGGAAATATCAAACCAAGGTGGATGTTTAATGGGATTTAGTTGCTGAATTCTTTTAAGGATTGGCAATGCACTTGGAATGTCAACGAACGCAATTCTTTGCACTTCAAGTTATGCTTCTTTTGGAACTTCAAATGGTATAACCTTTGAAATATCAAGAGACATTTTTTGTGAATTACCAAAAGTTATGACTATTGGTTCTTCAAAAGTCGCATCTTTTAGTTTTTCAATAGCCATGATTCTTGAATTATCTACTTAAAAAGATACATCTCTTGAATTTCCCTGCAAAACAAAAGAGAGAATAGGAGAATAAGTAAGGTTAGATAAAAAATGTTCTTCACTCTCCTCTTTTCCTCCAAATTCATTCTTTTCAATTCTCTTATTTCCAATGGTTTTTGCGTCATCTCTATTCATCTTTTTAACTCCAACATTTTGTTCAAATTCAAAATGCTTTTGTTCATTTGAATTTTTCTCCAAACATTCTTCAGTTGCATTATCTTTAAGTTGTTCTTTTATTGCTTCAATGTTCTTCTTCAAGGTGTTTTGATCTTCATTTACTCGGCTAGGAGCTAATGGAGTCAAGATGATTTTCCTCTCATTGTGGAAGAATGAATACCGGATTGTAAAGCCATCATAAACAGCCCGTTTGTCAAATTACCATGGCCTCCCCAAAAGTGAATGACTCGTATTCATAGGCACCACATCACATAGGATCTCTTCTTTGTAACTGCCAAGTGAGAATGGCACAAGTACTTGTTCAGTAACCTTCAACTCTTCCTCGTTGTTCAACCATTGCAAGTCATATGGGCTAGAATGTTTAATTCTCATAAGCCCCAAATTGTTCACCATGTATTTGCTTGCAATGTTTGTATAACTCCCTACGTTAATAGGTACAAGACACACTTTACCATTTACATGGCAACGAGTATGAAATATATTTGTTCTTTGTTGTTCGTCCTCTAAGGTTTGGAAAGATAAAAACCATAAAACATTGTTAGTAAAAATTAAACAAAAATTAAAACCTTACCAGCACACTCACAAGGTTTCACAAACTTCACTCAAAAGAAAAGATAAGATCACTCCACTCAACACTCGTGTTTACTCTTAGGAATATATCTTGGCTTTTAACAATTCCCCTTCTGATCTCACTCTCTCAATTTCTCTTGCTAAGTCCTTTTAAGAACTTACTCAAAATTAGAACAAGTTAATTCTCTACTTGTGTCCGTCTGCTACAAATAGGTTAGGGTAGAAAGGAATAGAAGAAATGGAAAGGTAGAAGAAAAGATTTAAGGTATTAAAAGGAGAAAATGGTTGAAGACAAGGAAAATGAAAGGATGAAAAAAAAGAGGTGACTTATAATTCAAGAAACAACACTTACTACAACGTTTCTCAAGAAACCATAGGGTTATCTTCTCTCAGTGTAGATAGGCCTCTTTGATGTACTTACAATGGTAGAGTACACTTTCCTTGGCTTTGTTTTCTTTTTGAATTTCTTTTTTTCTTTTTTTCTTTTCTTCTTTTATGAAATTTTCTTTTTTTTGTCTTTTCTTTCGTTTTGTACTCCAATTTTGATGTATGAGTCTTTTTCTTTTTCTTTGCACGCCAAAGACACTTTTGTTGTCAATCCAACTATGCTTTGATTATCGCTTGATGTAAGGTGATCTACACACTTTGGTGAAGAGATTAGATAACCTTATTATGTCCCAATCTAGGATTGAAAAGTACTGCTGTCCTTGAATTAATAAGCTTGGGCTGCAATAAAATAAGAAAGAAATATGATTAATGATGGGTTTAAGAAATGTATAATAATATAAGTAGTGGAAATGAAAAAGAAATAAAAGAAAGATAAGATAGAGATGACTATGGATTTGATGGTCTTGATGGTGTTGATGTTGAAATGGAGATGGTGATGATGTTGTATCTCAAGTATGCCAAAGAGGAAACAATGCTAGGAAGCACAATTCCGTTCTTCACAAACTTGCTTGAGGGGTGGTGATAGTGTCTTCAACCCATTAGATATTAATCTAGGAATTTTGGAATCAGGATAGAAGGTATGACGCCACAAATATAGGAATTATACTTGTTTAATCGATAAAGTTCATAAAGAACTATGAAGAGAAATTAACTCATAAGAGTAATTTTTATATATGAGATGAGATCCTTACAAATGATGGCAGCCTCTCAATTTATAGGAAATGAGAGGGTTGGCCGAATAATTAGATGTTTATTTGTCTAAATACATGACTATTTGAAGGTGCATCATGCTTTAGACGAATGGAGATGCTCATTGGCCTTGGTGTTGGTTCGGCTACTCATTCATTAAATGACTTGATGTTTCGGCTGAAATGAACATACATCTCCCTTGGTCGAATGGTTAGGTGAGGTTTCAACCAAGTCTAGTGCATGTGCTAGACATGTGGGGGCTGACTGAATTGTCATGTTGTTCATCTCTTGTCTCTTTATGATTTAGGCCTCCATTGATTGCAATTTCTTCACCAACGTGCTCTTGGATGAAAAGGCATCTTCATGGGTAGCATTATTCATGAAAGGTCACGATGTTTGGGAAAGGTAACCATTCATGTTTGAGATACTTCTGGTGTGACTGAGCTGGAGGTGAGCTGGCCTTAGATAATTTGTAATATGGTGAACGTCTAGGCAGCTCCTTGTGAAAAGGTACCTCATGAGGTGCCAACTATTCGCGAAAAGGTACGATTTCACAAATTTTGACTTAGGACATATTTGAAGTTTCCTAAGTGGTGATGATGATGGTGCAGCTCCCCAGCTGAAATGAGGTCACCTTGTAGCTCAAATCTTCAGCTCAATCGAGCTATGAGCTCATGGGCCTCCGGATAACTTTTCACCAATGAATCCTTATGCTCTCCTAAATGACCCTATGTGAGTTTCCTTGCTATTAAATGCACCATTTAGCTCTAATGTAGCTCCAAGTGTTGGCCGAATATTCCTACATGCATAACATAAGAAAATAAACTAAGTATATATACTTATATAATGTGTATAATATAAGAATGTGACTATAGGTTATAATAATAACTCATGCATCATAGGACAATGATTGAATATTATTATTATAACTTTAGATTATATGCTTGAATACCAATCAATGATGCAAACCAAATGACATAATGAATGCACAAGTTATGATAATTCAAGTATAGTGTATTATGCCAAAGTATGCTCATAGTAATATATAATGCATAAATGAGTAAATATAATATAAAGTAAGGTAGAACTCCCTTAGATTGAGTTTGATGAATCTTTAATAATGTGAGTGTGTCATGAAGAAAGTTGTTGCTAGACATGATCACATCATGTTATGCAAGGATTCGATTCTAGGAAAAATCGCCCTAAAGAAGGGGGATGATTGATAGGGAAGCGGTGGCGGGTTAATGAACATTGCTCTTGTTGAAGAATCAAACCTAGAAAGCTCTAGACTCGATGAAGAACAAAGGTTATGAATATGGGAAGGTGGTAGCAGTTGCTAGGATTATTTAGGGTTTCTTTTATGTGCTGGAAACAAGATAAAAATAAGATTAAAACAAGATAAAGAAAAGATAAATGAATTGCAAATAAAATAAGATAACCAAGAAATCAAAAGATCTCCCTCATGGAGGTGAACGGTAAAGATGATTGATGGTGCGGATGGATTTGTGGAAAAATATATGGATAAGTGTCCTATCGAGCCCTCCTAGTCGTAATGAAAAGGCAAACACGATAAATGGCTCTAACCAAGCCTCCTAGTCACAATGAAAAGGCAAATTGGAGTGTGAAGATTAATCTCCCTCACAAGAACTTGAAAGAACTCAAGGAGAAGAAGCTTCGAAGGCACAAGGCAATCAACACTTGCAAAAACGAACTCTCGTTGTATTATTAATCAAAGAAATCTTCAATTAAAAAGTTTAATGAAGCCTCCTTTATATAGGGGCTAAGTTCTAAAGATCCTAAATAACTAATGAATAAAATAATAATAAACTAAACATATCTTAACTCTAATTCCTAATAAAATAATAATAACTAAAGATAATACTTTTAACCCAACCTTAATTCCTAATAAAATAATAAATCTAATCCTAAAAGATAATGCATCATCCTATATTAAGTTATATTACAAATAATCAATAAAAATATTGAAAATTCGTAATATTTACAAAATCCCGTATTAATCCAGTATAGGATTTTCTGCATGCACCTTCTTCAGTAAAATAACCATATCTTGAGTTTCCGATATCAGATTGATGCCATTCAAGAACCGTTGGAAAGATAAGAGACAGATGGTCGTATCTCAAGAGACATCTTGACTAAATAAGATCAACATACCATTCAAAAAGTCGTCGTAAGTCTGCTTCTATTCTGATCCTTTTTTCCAATGCTTGGACGAGTGGATCATTTGAAAGAGTTATTACTTCTTCCTTTGATGTGAACCTTGTGATGCATGTATCATCCTCCCTTTATCAAAAAGATTTGACCTCGAATCTGAAACATTAAATGGAGCAACATTAGAATCGTTTAATGATTCATTCACATTATACTTACCGAATAGATATGCTTTGAATCTTCGAGACTTTGTTCTTCTAATAGGTTCGAGTAGAAACATTAGTCCAAAGAAGCATGTATTATGGACTCTGGTGCATGTATCATTCCCCCACTCCTCAAAAGGATTCGTCCTCAAATCTGAAAATCCAAAAGAAAGAGATTTAGATGTGTTGAAAGAAAAACTTGTGAAACATTTACCATGATCAATGTGATGTGTCTTTATGCGTTTTAGTCGAGGTTTCTTCTTTGTAGGAACTGATTTATTGAATTCTTGAAATCCTCTTTTGTATACAAGTCTTGTAATATGGTGTTTTGGTTGAAATTCAACATGGCACCGGCCACTGTTGGCTTTATGTATGATTATTTCAGATAATTTCTCCATGGTTTTATTTGTGTGTGACAAGAATGAGTGTTTAAAAACCATGTCAACTGGTTTGTTAAAGTAATCCCTTAAGTCTCCTAAGTGGGGTTCATGAATTAATGATCCCCGGGAGAAGCTTTTTGGACTGTAGAACCTGTTTAGTTGGCAAGGAAACTCATATACAAGATAAAGCTCATTAAAAGCACTTTTAAAAGTATGGGTAGAAATATAAAAAATATCCGAGTTATCGTGATATAAATCTTTGATATGTTCAATTCTCGGAATAGTAGTATGAGTTTGATAGGTAAGAGTATAACTTCGTGGTAGTGTGTCGTCTACTGTGTTTTGCTTACCTCGGTATGTTACGCACTTAAAGGAGTTGTGTTTAGTATGGATGACAACTTCACGAGCCTTACCTTGTAAGAAGGAGAAGAAGTATGTTACAATGTCATTAAAATGAGTAATAAAATACTTACCTTTGGACTCTCGTAAATCATGACTCTTCATTGATATAGCATAGTGATTAGGGCTTTCAGGTGGTAACCCGTCAGGAGGGTCACCTAGCACTATTCGACAACTCTTGGCGATAGAAGATGGTGTGGGCCAGTCTCGTGTTGCTTTTACTTTCTCATCATTTACATGGATTCCCTGTGCATGAACTATAAAGCATGTGGAGTTGTTCAAGTCATGGTTCATCATTAAGATGACGTTACGACTAAGGCTTTCATGGATGTAGCCTTTTTGTAACAAATTTAACTCTTTGGTTTCTTCGAGATTGTATGTTTGACGAGGTATGATGGAACCTTGAATTAGATTGGTTTGTGTTGTTTTCCTTTTTCCAGTGGTAATCCGTCAGGTGGATCGCCTAATTCTTCTTGAAAATCCTGTAACAAAGATGAAAACACACTAGGCAAATCCTTGTTAATGTTAGAAATCGAAATAATTGATTCTCTAAAGCGAACAAGGATGGAAGGTTGTTTGTAAAGAAGGTTCTCTCTCAATTCTTTTGTGCTCACACATAGATTTTGAGTCACTCTTTTCTTCTCACAATTAGGTTCACTCACCTCCCATGGGTCATTATTCTTTTGGCTTTTGTAACTAGTGACCTCTTTTTCTTTTCCTCTTTCTTAGCTTTTTCTTTTTTTACTTTCCCTACCTCCTCACAAATTATCATTTGATCTTTAGGGACTGGAAGTGTTTCATTCTTTCCTGGTTGTTCTTTCTCCTTGTCAGGTTTGTCATCTCTTAGCTTTTTTAGAGAAGATGGAGCAGAAGACGAGGAAGGATTTGAAGGATTACCTTGGTAAGAGGATGAAGTACCTTGGTAATGTTCTCGGAATCTCCTTTGGATTTGTACTTCGATTGTCATTGCTTTCTTTAGTGTATCTTCAAGGTTTTCGTACCCATGGAGGTCAAGAAGATCAATGATGTTTGAGTTCAAGCCGACGACGATTCTTGACACGGTGACTTCTTCTTTTTCGGTTATGTTAGCCTTATTGATTAAGGACTGCATCTCCTTGTAGTAGTCTTCAACTGAACTTCTACCTTGTCGAAGTCGGTGTAATCGTAGTTTAACTTCTCGTGTATAATGTTTCGGTAGGAATTGCTTCCTCATGGTTTGTTTGAGGTCGGTCCAAGAAGTGATTGTTGGAATTTGGAAATTTTGGATCTTTTTCCTTGTTTGCATCCACCAAGTTCGAGCATATCCTTCGAATTGCATGGTGATGAGGGGAACTTGTTTAGCTTGGGGGTAGTCATGGTATGCGAATATGAGATCAACTTTTCCTTCCCAATCGATGTACCTGTCCGGATCGTTGTCTCCTTTGAAAGATGGGATCATGAACTTTGGTTTTACAAAGAGTTCGGGTGCTTGGAAACGTAGTTGTTCTCGCCTGGGTACCAAAAGTTCAGCATTGTTTAGTCTTGGATTCTGGTTTGGTAGATCCAGTTGTGGTTTTTGTCGTTCTCTCACGGTATTGGTTAGTTCATCAAATCTTTCAACTTGAGTAGTGAGCGTGCAAGTGCGGCTAAGATAGCCGTAAGTGTCTTGTTGTTATTGTCACACATCCTGAAATCATAACACTCGAAAGAAAATTTTAAAGTAAAATAAAAATAAAAGAAAGAAAATTCAACAAAGCAAGAAACCTCACAAGTCACTCCAAGAAAGTAACACAACGAGAGGCAAGTAAGCCGATCTTGTACTCTTTAAAACTCACATTACCAAGTAGTCTTCCACAGTTCGTATTGGAGTTTGATTACTAGCAAAGGCGATAAGAAAAAAACCTAAAAGCTCTAAGAGGCCAAACAAAGGTTAGACTCCAAGAGAACGAGAATGCAAAGAAGGAAGAAGTATGAAAACTCTTTAGTCCTACTAACACAAGGAAGATAATGTGTTACATAATGCAAAAGAACAATAATAGGGAAAAACAAAAGAACCTAAAGCACTAAGAGTCAAAGAAAAAGGGACCAAACCAGAAAACATAGAAAACGCTGGATCAACTTGAGAAACGTTTTTGAGGGGGTTACCGGTGTCTGAAAATTTTGGAAAAATTATTTAATGTTTTTCGATGCGTCAAGAAACCACCTGTAAAATTTCAGAACCAAATACAGTCAGTAGTATACAGTGGACTCTGTTGAGCGGTGAGTCCTCAAACAATCTATTTTTCTTGATCGCTTTGTTTGAAGGTGTTCTTGATCTCCAAATCTTCTTCTTTTTTTGTAAATGATCTTCAATATATGAAGTTGCAATCTAAAAATTTTCACCACAAAATTCCTCCTGTAGAATTTTCAAGAAATTCGACAAGATCCTAGATCGAATCTGCCAATGAAACTTGAAGAATGTATTTGAAGGCACTAATGAACTTCGATTTGGGTGAATTTTGGACTGGAGATTTATATTAGGATGAATATGATATCTGGAGAAAATCATCCCTAAATACCTTCATTTGCATTTTTTTTTTGAAATTTTGGCTTTTTGTTTTTTTTTTGTGTTTTTTTGCCTTTTTTGTTTTTTTTTTTGTTAAAAAATAGCAAACTAACAAGAAGGATTTGAATCTAAATTAAAATTAAATAAAAAGAACCTGAAACGATGAATCTTCTCTGAACTAGCTCCGTTGGGGTACCTTGACGGTTTTGTGTGCAAGAACAAGCAAAATTGCTTGCTTCTTTCCAAGAATCGGCCCAAATCTGATACCAATTGATAGGGAAGCGGTGGCGGGTTAATGAACGTTGCTCTTGTTGAAGAATCAAACCTAGAAAGCTCTAGACTCGATGAAGAACAAAGGTGATGAATATGGGAAGGTGACGGCAGTCGCTAGGATTGTTTAGGGTTTCTTTTATGTGCTGGAAACAAGATAAAAATAAGATTAAAACAAGATAAAGAAAAGATAAATGAATTGCAAATAAAATAAGATAACCAAGAAATCAAAAGATCTCCCTTATGAAGGTGAACGGTAAAGATGATTGATGGTGCGGATGGATTTGTGGAAAAATAGATGGATAAGTGTCCTATCGAGCCCTCCTAGTCCCAATGAAAAGGCAAACACGATAAATGACTCTAACCAACCCTCCTAGTCGCGATGAAAAGGCAAATTGGAGTGTGAAGATTAATCTCCCTCACAAGAACTTGAAAAAACTCAAGGAGAATAAGCTTCGAAGGCACAAGGCAATCAACACTTGCAAAAATGAACTCTCGTTGTATTATTAATCAAAGAAATCTTCAATTACAAAGTTTAATGAAGCATCCTTTATATAGGGGCTAAGTTCTAAAGATCCTAAATAACTAATGAATAAAATAATAATAAACTAAACATATCTTAACTCTAATTCCTAATAAAATAATAATAACTAAAGATAATACTTTTAACCCAACCTTAATTCCTAATAAAATAATAAATCTAATCCTAAAAGATAATGCATCATCCTATATTAAGTTATATTACAAATAATCAATAAAAATATTGAAAATTCGTAATATTTACAAAATCCCGTATTAATCCCGTATAGGATTTTCTGCATGCACTGTCTTCAGTAAAATAACCATATCTTGAGTTCCCGATATCGGATTGATGCGATTCAAGAACCGTTGGAAAGATAAGAGACAGAAGGTCGTATCTCCAGAAGACATCTTGACTAAATAAGATCAAGATCCCATTAAAAAAGTCGTCGTAAGTCTGCTTCTATTCTGATCCTTTTTTCCAATGCTTGGACGAGTGGATCATTTGAAAGAGTTATTACTTCTTCCTTTGATGTGAACCTTGTGATGCATGTATCAATGATGCAAGCAGATTTTCACCTACAAAGGGAGTACTCTTGAACATTTTTATGTTGTATTTACCTTATACAAGTTTAATGCTAAATACTAATATAATACATCTCATGTTAAGGATACTAGTTAAGCAATTAATAAATGACTTAGAATGAACACATCTTCACAATAGATGCACATTGTTATTTAAATATGTTAAGCATGTTAGAATAATCTTGCATTCATAATAAGCATGATTCATCACATTTATAAAATGGCAGCATACTTATCATTCATTTTATTAGCTCATATGTATTCATTTTAGCTCTTAAGCCTTATACATTAGCTCCCACATTACATGCAATCAAAGCTCACAAGACCATGATCATGCAGGGCAACAAGGTATTTAGCTCATACAAGCTCAATGTCATTGAATTACCTTGTTTCCTTCCACATATAGGTATATTGGAACATGAAAAACGTTGGGGTAAATTGGTGGAGTATTTGGACGTCATATTCAGCTCACAAATAGCTCACAAAGAACATAGTAGCTCGTGGAACACTAAGGAAAGCTCAACTCAGCTAGAGGAGCTCATGGCCAGTTAATCTAAGATAGTTGGACTATTTGAAGCTAAGTTGCCAAAGGTGACATCAAATGTAGCTGAATGAGATGCTATGAAGATTGGAAAGTCTTAGCTAGGAAGCTTGATCACAACCAGCCCCTTGCTTTCTAGCTAGCTATATACTCACATTAGCTTGGAGGAAGACCCATACACGCCCAAAATGTTGCACATGACCAGCCTTCATCCTATGCACAAGGATGCACCACAAGGCTCCCTTGAACACCCATGTGCGTGCTATATGACCAATAACCATGTGTCTTGTATGTGGTTTCTTTTAGGCGCCAAGATGAAAGGAAACATCACCATTTAGCCAAGCACTCTCTCCTCTTCAATTTGGTGCCAAGATGAATAGCAAAAGGAACCATTCGGTCAAGGTTTATTTCCCTTCATTTAGGGTGGAACCATCATCTATTTTAGCCTTTAAATTATGTCATTTAGAAGAGACACAAGTCTTGGCCGAAACACCTTGTAATCATTCGGCCATGCCCCTCCATTTCCTATAAATAGGCTATCATAATTCATTTGTAAGAAGACCTTTTTCATCAATTAAAGTGAGACATTTCTCTTTTCTTAAGTCCTTGTGACTTTTAACGACTTATAAAGTAACTAATTACTTGTGGCGTAAACCCATTTCCCTTTGATGTCCCTTTAAAATGACATAATTAATTAAATAAATAACATAAAAACATAGGTTTTGGTTAGGCTAAATGGAGAGGGCAAGTCTTATGGTTGAATAGTGCTTGAGCCCCTTCAAGTTGGCACCAATTTGGAGGAGAAAGGATCATTGGCCTAATGGTTATGTAGACATTCATCTTGAAGCCTAAAAGGGACACACGTATAGCACATGGCTTGGCTGGTCACAAGGTGTGCACATGGTTCTCTAGGAGGCTTGAGGTGTAGCCTTATGCATAGGATGAAGACCAAGAATGTGCAATAGCCTTGGGCGTGAGTTGAGCTATCTTCAAGCTTGCATGTGTCTAGTAAGCTGGCAACAAAAGGGCTGGTATTGAAGGATCTTCTTAGTCGTGATCTCCCAAGCTTTGTAGTAGCACATTCAGCTATGTTTAGCTACATTTGATGTCACTTTCAGCAACTTGTCTGCAGATACTCCAACCAGTTGAGATTAGCTAGCCTTGAGCTCCTCTAACTGAGTTGAGCTTCCCATTGTGTTCCACGCCATGATGTTTGTGAGCTACATATGGATCCCAAATACTCCAACAAGCTACCCCAATGTGTGCCATACTCCTATGTGTCTACATGTGCAAAGAAAACAAGGTAAGTCAAAGACATTAAGCTTGTATGATCCAATTACCTTGATGTCGTGCATGATTATGACCTTGTGAGCTATAATGCATGAAATGAGCTAAGTATATCATTATATAACATATGTAAGCTAATGTATAAGACATAGGAGCTAAAATGAATGCACATGAACTAATAAATGAATGATTAAGCATGCTTCCATTTCATGAATGTTATGAATCATGCGTAAATGAATGCAAGATTATTCTAACATACTTAGCATAATTAAAATAACAATGTACATCAATTATAAAGATGTGTATATGCTAAGTTATTCTTTAGTTATTAAATCACATAACTAATAACCATGGCATGATATGTATGATTATGTCCTAGATGATCATAATAATATAAAGTAAGTAAAATATTAAGATGTTCAAGAATACTCCTTTTGCATGAAGTGAAAACGTTCTTGCATCATCCCCCCTTCTTTAGGGTGATTTGTCCTCAAATCGAAGCCTTTGAAGTGCTTATCATTCTGTTATTGCATAACTTTACGTTCTTTTGGCAAAAGAAAGTATCCTTTGGATGAATGTGTTCTTGTAGTATGTACCCTTACATAAGATCTCCTTTTAGGTCTTTCTTTGGAATATAAATTACCAAAAGGTACCTTTTTGGAATGATCTTCCTCTAAGGATATCCTTTTTGGAAGTGACCTTTCATTTAGCTTGTCCTGAAAAGTGAAGAAATGTTGTTTCAAATGAAGGGGTACTTACCTTTTGAAGACATGAACCATAACCCTTGATCAAGAGTTATGAATTTGAACCCTAACCATCACCATTATTCGTAGGAGTCCCTCCATTTTCCAGCAACGAATCATCATGCTTCTTCATGAAGATGTTTTGTTTGATGTTTCGTCCATCGTCATTCTTCATTGGTTGTTTGTCCTTTCAGAAGGCTTGGACACTTCTTTTCATGTGTATTTGATCTTGTTTGATACATGCATCATAAGGCTCAAATCAAAGGAAGAAGTAATAACTCTTCCAAATGATCCACTCATCCAAGCCTTGGAAAAGAATATCAGAACAGAAGTAGATTTGTGATGACTTTTTCAATGGGATCATGATATTATTTGGTCGACATGAGTTCTGTAGATACAACCGTCTATCTATTATCTTTCCAACGGTTCTTTAATCACATCAATCCGATATTAAGAACTCAATATATGGTCATTTTAGTGAAGACGGTGCATGCAGGAAATCCTATACGGGATTAATACGTTATTTTGTAAATATTACGATTTTTCAATATTTATATTGATTATTTGTAGTATAATTTAATATATGATGATGGATTATCTTTTAGGATCATATTTATTATTTTATTAGGAATTAAGGTTGGGTTAAAACAATATTTTTAGTTTTTGTTATTTTATTAGGAATTAGAGTTGAGACATGCTTAGTTTATTATTATTTTATTCTTTAGTTATTTAGGAATTAAGGTTGGGTTAAAACAATATTTTTAGTTTTTATTATTTTATTAGGAATTAGAGTTGACACATGCTTAGTTTATTATTATTTTATTCTTTAGTTATTTAGGACCTTTAGAACTCAGCCCCTATATAAAGGAGGCTTCATTCAACTTTGTAAATAAGATTTCATTGATTAATAATACAACGAGAGTTCGTTTTTGCAAGTGTTGATTGCCTTGTGTCTTCGAAGCTTCTTCTCCTTGAGTTCTTTCAAGTTTTTATGAGGGAGATTAATCTTCACACTCCAATTTGCCTTTTCATCACGACTAGGAGGGTTGGTTAGAGCCATATTATCGTTTTGGCCTTTTCATTGTGAATTGGAGGGATCGATAGGACATTATCCATCGATTTTCCATATATCCATCCACGCCATCAATCATCTTTACAGTTCACCTTAATAAGGGAGATATTTTGATTTCTTGGTTATCTTACTTTATTTGAAATTCCTTTATCTTTTCTTTATCTTGTTTTAATATTTTATCTTACCTTGTTCACAGCAACTAAAACAAACCCTAAGAACCCTACTTGCTACCGCCACCTTCCCATATTCATTCCCCATTGTTCTTCATCAAGTTTAGAGCTTTCTAGGTTCGATTCTTCAACAAGAGCGACATTCATTAACCCACCACTGCTTCCATATCAATTCGTATTAGATTTGGGCCGATTCCTGGAAAGAAGCAAGTAATCTTGCTTGTTCTTGCACACAAAACCGTCAAGGTACCTCAACGGAGCTACTTCGCAAAAGATTCATCGTTTCAAGTCACAAAATTGAAAAATATTACAAATGAATTAATTTAGGGCTTATTTTCTCCATATATCATATTCATCCTAATAATAATTTCCAGTCCAAAATTCACCCCAATCGGAGTTCATTAGATCCTTCAAATACATCATTCAAGTTACATCGGCAGATTTAGTCAAGAATCTTGTCGAATTTCTTGAAACTTATAATGGTATAATTTCGTGGTGAAAATTTCTAGATTGAAACTTCATATATTTAAGATAATTCACAAAAAAATAAGAATTTTTGGAGATCAATAACACATTTGAACAAAACAATCACGAAAAACAGATTATTTGAGGACTCACCGTTCAACGGAGTATACTGGATACCATTGAAGGTATTTTGTTCTGAAATGTTACAGGTTATTTCTTGACACATCGAAATACATTCAAGAATTTTTTATAAAATTATTGGACACCTGTAACCCCCTCAAAAATGTTTCTGAAGTTGATCCAGCGTTTTCTAGGTTTTCTGGTTTGGTTCCTTTTTTCTTTGACTCTTAGTGCTTTAGGTTCTTTTGTTTTTCCTTTTATTGTTCTTTTTCATTATCTAACACATTATATTCCTTGTGTTAGTAGGACTAAAGAGTTTTTATACTTCTTCCTTCTTTGTATTCTCGTTCTGTTGGAGTCTAACCTTTGTTTGGCCTCTTAGAGCTTTTAAGTTTTTCTTATCGCCTTTGCTAGTAATCAAACTCTGATACAAACTGTGGAAAACTACTTGGTAAAGTAAGTTTTAAAGAGTACAAGATCGGCTTACTTGCCTCTTGTTGTGTTACTTTCTTAGAGTGACTTGTGAGGTTTCTTGCTTTGTTGAATTTTCTTTCTTTTATTTTTTATTTTACTTTAAAATTTTCTTTGAGTGTTATGATTTCAGGATGGGCGACAATAACAACAAGACACTTACGGCTATCTTAGCCGCACTTGTCCGACTCATGACTCAAGTTGAAAGATTTGATAAAACCATGAGAGAATGACAAGAACCATAATTGAATCTACCAAACCAGAATCCAAGACCAAACAATGTTGAACTTTTGGTACCCATGCGAGAACAACCACGTTTCCAATCACTTGAACTCTTTGTAAAACCAAAGTTCACGATCTCGTCTTTCAAAAGAGACAATGATCCAAACAGATATATCGATTGGGAAGGAAAAGTTGATCTCATGTTCTCATACCATGATTGCCCCCAAGCTAAACAAGTTCCCCTCATCACCATGCAATTCGAAGGATATGATCAAACTTGGTGGATGCAAAAAAGGAAAAAGATTTAGAACTTCCAAATTCAAGCAATCACTTCTTGGACCGACCTCAAACAAACCATGAGGAAGTGATTCCTACCGACACATTATACATGAGAAGTTAAACTACGACTACACTGACTTTGACAAGGTAGAAGTTCAGTTAAAGACTACTACAAGGAGATGCAGTCCTTACTCAATAGGGCTAACATATCCGAAAAAGAAGAGGTCACCGTGTCAAGATTCATCGTAAGCTTGAACTCAAACATCACTGATCTTCTTGACCTCCATAGGTACGAAAACCTTGAAGATACACTAAAGAAAGCAATGAAAATCGAAGCACAAATCGAAAGGAGATTCCAATTCAAAGAACATTACCAAGGTACTTCATCCTCTTACCAACGTAATTCTTCAAATCCTTCCTCATCTTCTACTCCATCTTCTATAAAGCCAAGAGATGACAAACCTGACAATGAGAAAGAACGACCAGTAAGAATGACACACTTTCAGCCACTAAAGATCATATTATAATTTGTGAGGAGGTAGGGAAAACAAAAAAAGAAAAAGGTGAGAAAGAGGGAAAAGCAAAAGAGGTCACAATTTACAAAAGGCAAAAGAATAATGACCCATGGGAGGTGTGTGAACATAATTGTGTGAAGAAAATAGTGACTCAAAATCTATGTGTGAGCAAAAAAGAATTGAGAAAAAACTTCTTTACAAACAACCTTCCATTCTCTTTAGGGAATCAATTGTTTCGATTTCTAACATTAACAAGGATTTACCTAGTGTGTTTTCATGTTTGTTACAGGATTTTCGAGAAGTGTTAGGTGATCTACCTAGCGAATTACCACTGAAAAGAGGAAAATAACACCAAACTAATCTAATTTAAGGTTCCATCATACCTCATCAAACATACAAGCTCGAAGAAACCAAAGAGTTATATTTGTTACAAAAAGGCTACATCCATGAAAGACTAAGTCGTGACGCCATCTTAATGACAAAACATGACTTGAATAACTCCACATGGTTTATAGTTCGTGCACAGCGAATCCGTGTAAATGATGAGAAAGTAAAAATAACACGAGACTGGCCCATACCATCTTTCATTGCCAAGAGTTATCAAATAATGCTAGGTGACCCTTTTGACGGGTTACCACCTGAAATCCCTAATCACTATGCCATATCAATGAAGAGTCATGATTTACGGGAGTCCAAAGACTGAGATTCGAGGACGAATCCTTTTAAGGAGTGGGGGAATGATACATGCACCAGAGTCCATAATACATGCATCTTTGGACTGATGTTTCTACTCGAACCTATTAGAAGAAAAAAGTCTCGAAGATTCAAACCATATCTATTCGGTAAGCATAATGTGAATGAATCATTAAACGATTCTAATGTTGCCCCCTTTAATATTTCAGATTCGAGGTCAAATATTTTTGAAGAAAGGGAAGATGATACATGCATCACAAGGCTCACATCAAAGGAAGAAGTAATAACTCTTCCAAATGATCCACTCGTCCAAGCCTTGGAAAAGAAGACCAGAACAACAGTAGACTTATAATGACTTTTTTAATGGGATCCTGATCTTATTTGTCGACATGTCTTATATATATACAACCTTCTATCTATTATATTTCCAACGGTTCTTGAATCGCATCAATCCGATATTGGGAACTCAAGATATGGTTATTTTAGTGAAGACGGTACATGCAGGAAATCGTATACCATATTAATACGTTATTTTGTAAATATTACACATTTTCAATATTTATATTGATTATTTGTAATATAATTTAATATAGGATGATGAATTATCTTTTAGGATCATATTTATAATTTTATTAGGAATTAAGGTTGGGTTAAAACAATATTTTTAGTTTTTGTTTTTTTATTAGGAATTAGAGTTAAGACATGCTTAGTTTATTATTATTTTATTCTTGAGTTATTTAGGACCTTTAGAACTCAGCCCCTATATAAAGGAGGCTTCATTCAACTTTGTAAATAAGATTTCTTTGATTAATAATACAACGAGATTTCATTTTTACAAGTGCTGATTGCCTTGTGTCTTCGAAGCTTCTTCTCCTTAAGTTCTTTCAAGTTCTTGTGAGGGAGATTAATCTTCACACTCCAATTTACTTATTCACGCGACTAGGAGGGCTGGTTAGAGACATATTAGCGTGTTTTCCTTTTCATTGCGACTAGGAAGGCTCGATAAGACATTATTCATCGATTTTCCACATATCTATCCATGCCATCAATCATCTTTATCGTTCACCTTAATAAGGGAGATGTTTTGATTTCTTGGTTATCTTACTTTATTTACAATTCATTTATCTTTTCTTTATCTTGTTTTAATCTTGTTTCTTACCTTACTCCCAACACCTAAAAGAAACCCTAAGAACCCTACTTGTTGCTGCCACCTTCCCCTATTCATTCCCCATTGTTCTTCATCGAGTCTAGAGCTTTCTAGGTTTGATCTTCAACAAGAGAGACGTTCATTAACCCACCACAGCTTCTCGATCATTGTTGGACTTCATTAGGTGTCAAGGGCACCATATCTACCTTGCGTCCTTCATGCTTAAAGGAGAATTGCTTGTGATAACAATTATGAATGGCCCTTTTGTCATACTGCCATGGCCTCCCAAGTAAAATGTGGCTAGCATGCATAGGTACAATGTCACAAAATACCTCATCCTTGTACCTACCAACTGAAAAAGGAATTAGGACATGTTTAGTAACGTTTAACTCACCTCCTTCATTGAGCCATTGAAGTTATATGGAGTTGGATGCTTTAAGGTTGTCAAACTGAGTTTATCCACCATAATAGTGTTGGATACATTTATGCAACTCCCTCCATCAATAATCATTGTACAAACCTTGTCCCTGACATAGCACTTTGTATGAAAAATGCTGTTTCTTTGCAGATCCTCCTTAATTAATTTTGATTGGAGACACCCCTTTGAAATAAGCATTTCTACATAATCAACATTCTCTCTTATATCTTTTTCATGGATTCTTTTGGGTTCATCATCATGGATAGGTTCTTCAGAATCTGAGACAACATCTCCATTGTCTAGCAATATAATAGTATTTCGGTTGGGACATTGGCTTGTAACTTGTCCTTTTCCAAAACACATAAAACACTTGATGTCAATGGATCTCTCGAAAGTGTTTGTTTTTCTTTCTTTACCCTTGCTGGATTCACCCACTTGTATTATTTTGGATACCTCAACATTATCCTTCACTTGGACTGGGGATGACTTCCCGAAAGTATTAGGCTCTTATTTCCATTTGAGCTAATTTGGTTGAACACCTTCCTTTTAATTTGTCATTCGATTTTCATGGCCATATGTACCATTTCCTCAATCTCTACATAATGTTGTAGTTTAACAAGGTTAGAAATTTCAGGATTTAAGCCAGAAAAAAACCTTTCCATGGTTATTTCCCTATCTTCATCAACATTGGCTTGAATCATGGTTATCTCCATTTCCTTAAAATAATCTTCAACGGTCCAGTTCCCTTGTTTAAGATTTTGAAGCTTATGATAAAGATCTCAGTGATACTGAGTAGGCACGAACCATTTTCTCATAATGGCCTTCATTTCTTCCCAAGTATAAATTGGGCATTCACCATTTCTTCTTCTTCAACTTACTAATTGATCCCACCAAACGAGGTGCAGTCCACAAACTTCATCGCAGCAAGCCTTACTTTCTTTTTCTATGTGTAGTTTTGGCATTCAAAAATTTGCTCAATTTTGATTACCCAGTCAAGATAATTTTCAGGATAAGCCCGTCCTTGAAGTGGAGGAATTGTTACCTTGATGTTGCTGAAATTATCATTTTGGTACCTTTCCCCTGGATTTCTATTTACATCTCTTCTAGCTCCTTGGGTTATTTTCTTTACTTCAGTCTCCTCCTCAAATTCTTCTTCCATTCTAGGGTGAATTATTCTTCGGTTTCCCAAAGATTCTCCAACTTGATCCATCCTTTCATGTAAGGCCTCCAACTCTAGTTTCAACAATCTTTCCATCTCATGCATAATTTCTTGAGTTTTCAAGTTAGGGGTTCTCTTTTAGGTGTTCGTCCTGGACTCTGAGACATGATTAGTGAAATAAATAAAAGAAAATGTGTAAAAAGACCATACCAAATAATGCTCTCACAAAGCCTCATGAGTTCACTCCATGGAAATTTGAATGTCACTCAATTCACTCGTGTTTGCACTCTAGGACTTCAAGGCTTTTACTAGTCCTCTTATAGTCTCCCACGCTCAAGCCTTTTTCCTTTCAATCTCTTTCTCTCGAGTTCTAAGTAACTTTACTGAAAACTATACCAAGTAAAGTTTACTTGTTGTGCGTCGGCTACAAAAGGGTTTGTAGAATGGAAAGCAAAATATAATGAAAAAGGTGGCTTAGAAATAACAAAGAAGAGAATAAAATGGGTTACTTACACAAAGTCACTTCACAACCTTTCTATAACCACAATCAATTTTAAATGCTTACTTGAAATGGCTTGGTGATGAGACTTGTTGTTGTGTGCTTTCAACTTTCTTTGTAATTTTCGTTTCTTTTCTTTTTTTGCGTGCTCGAAATTTCTTTGCTGATTTTTTTTTCTTTCACTTGCACTTTTTCTTTGTATTTTTGTTATTGTTGTTGCACGTTGCTTCTTCTGCCAAAGCTTCGAAAATCGATTGATGTAAGGTACTCCTACCATTAATTGATTGTGGATCTAGGAATTAATCAAAACAACCTGCATAAGTGAATGGCTCAAAGAGATGGCTTGGTAGTAGATGTAAAGGTGAAATAGAGGGCTATTTATGTTATGAGAAAAGGTAACGGAAGTATGTTGATATGGCTATTGATCGCTTGTGAATGTATATGCTAAGGTAAGCTAATCTGTGCAAGTATACACAATCGATGCAAGTAATATAGTAGTGAGTGAGTATCGTCTCCACAGGGATTGAATTAGAAATATCTTTTCATCACAACTAGAACTAATGCCAAAAATTAATCCTACTAAGTATTAAACCTAAAAACTAATATTAAGGAGCTACGAATAATGATTCAATGATTTCAGACAAGTGTGGTCGAGACAAATAAAATATGCAGACAGACAAAACAAAATAATTGGATTAAATATAATGCAAACAACCTCGCATATTTAGACGTGTCACAGAGCACTGATGCTAAACCATTATCTCGGTAACAATTATTTTAAGCCCAGAATGAATTATTATGACTCACTAAACTGCCCGACAGGATTAATAGGTATTCTTAGACGGTTCCTATGGAAATACCTCTCGGCGTTAACTATAGACGTTGTCTTAATCTACTCTAGCCTTTATCCCTTTTAGTCATTTGAAACTCACTCCTTATCTCTAAGGTAGACAAGTTAGAACTTACCATCTCGAATTCATTCCTTTGTTCACGTTGATCTCTCTTAATTCTCTCGAATTCAAGAATCACTTTCTAGACAAAAGGCTATCTCTCGATGATCTTATAGTGTTAAGGCAAAATATTTAAACTATGAGCAAAACAGTCATAAGCAAATAAAATTCATCATTCATAAACATAAAATATTGTTCAGGCAAAACAAAGTTTAACACCAAGTAAAGCATTCATGGTGTTATCAAAGATCATCCAAGATTAAACCGTTTAATACAACCCCAAATAAAATAAGAGTTTAAGAACAAAGGAAGAACGACTCCCAAAACCGGGGGCTCTGTCGCGACAATCCTGATCAGCATCATGCCTGCCTTGGTGATCACCCTCTCTCGAGGCCTGATCACCGCTCTGCAATCGTCTGGCTATGGAGGATACCAAGGAAGACTTGGGGAGATGGAGGGAAAGCACTGTAGTTGCTTGCTCACGCCTAAGGTAAAGCTCTTCTTTCTTCTTCTTTCCCCTTTTTTCTTTTTGCGGCTAAGGCTGGTAATTATAAAGAGAATTTCCTAGGGCTTTGCATGCTTTTGGAGTTTCTTTAATTAGACGTTATTAATTTCCCAAACTTAAAAAGGAAAGGCGGCTGGCGATTGTCGGATATTCAAGGCTTGCTTGCACGTGAAGCATCTCATCCAGCTGACATGTGACATAGGCAGTTTCACCACATTTGCTTCAGACTTCTTCAGATAAATCTTGGCTCGGTGAGATAAATCTGCTCCTCATGTTCTCATCTGCTCTATTGGACTTTGCAACTTTTCATTGTCATGACTGAAATGTTCTTCCTCTGTAGAATTCCTGCACAAACACAACTCAAACAACCCCTTCTTCTCAGCAGCATCAGTTAAGCCAAATAAATCTTGCCTAGGCAAAACTTATCCACCACAACCTATATGTAACTAAATGCAACTAAAAATGAAGTGCATATTTTGTTTAGATAAGCAATAACTTAAGTGAAAAGACTAGAATTTAAGTCTTTTTACGGAGTTATCACACCTCGAAACTTAAGCTATTACTTGTCCTCAAGCAATGGAAAATAGCTAGAAGAAAATCAAAATTGTCATGGCAAAGAAGTATCAAGAACATCATCAGGTTTGAGATTTTAGCCCTCAGTAAAAATATGTGGCTTCAATATGTTCGACAATCATATTAGTCAAGTCCCTTCCTTAGTCAAGATCCTTTGCTATTGTGTGTGCGTGATTGTAACCAGTTTATGCATAGAGGTAATTAGAAAACTTAAAGTAAGCACTTCTAGGTTGTCAAGGCAACAAATTATTCATCAGGCTTAGTTTATACTCCTAGTTATTTATCAACTTTTTTTCTCTTTATTCACACTTTTTTTATATAAGGGAGTCATCTCATCACAACTACCGTTCCACACTCTAGGTGAAAGGGAGCATACCTTCTCCCCCAAGCTAGTCGGGCAGAGTCATCCTGTGACTACTTTCATTCACTCATATGCCTTGGCTACTCTTAATTTATTTTAGAGTTTTTATTATTTATGCCTTTGCACAGAGGAGTGTCCCTTTGTATTTTTCGAGTTTTCAAGTTTTTAAACACTAGATAGTTTTAACCTTACCCTTAGAATATTTTTGAAGTCTCGGCAATTATAAAGTTCTTTCCTAAAAATTTTACATATTACCTAGAGAAAAGACAACCTACAATCGTGTTTATAAGTTTCAAAATATCAAGCCTAGGGTTGGTTCTCTTCTTCAGACAGTCTTTACAATAATTCTGGCCTAGCCAATAAAATTTTGCCTTCATCATTGGGCATCCCTAATTCATTCCTAACAATAATCCTAACCTGCTTATGTCATGACAACCAAAATTTTCAACCAATTAACATCAATTACTATTTAACAAAGTATGAAAGAATGAACAACACCTCCCCCAAACTTGAGGGATGCATTATCCTCAATGCATGAAAACTACACTAAATGTTGTTATATACAAATGCGGAAAAAAATGAAAACTACAAAAACTTAATGTGGTGGTGTAGCTTGACTGGATGCCCTTGTGCGGCGTCGTTTGGGAGGGAAAGGGCTCTCAGATCCCGAGTCTACTGCTTATGGCTGAGGAGGAAACAGTTGAAGTATACGCCCCGCCGTTCTCTTGTATCACTTCTTGCTGGTCGAAGCTCGGGCTGGAGTGGACTGCTCGGTCGTGGGAGTCGGTTGTGCTGGAACTGGTAGTGGATTAGGAGCTTCTGTTGGGTATGGTGGTATTGATCCAACTGGGATGGAATAAGATCCTGCTCAGGCTACTTCGATGCTGGCATGAAATCCTCATCACTGAAGAAGTGGAGTGGAGTATCACTGTTGCTTTTGGTGGTGGAGAAAGATGAGGAACTCCTCGGTGTCATCGTGGCTTTCTTCTGGTACAGGTGGGACATGGGTTACCAATGGTGGCACATCAGTGGGAACCTCTGGTGGAATGTCTGGAGCGACATAAGATGTTGAGGCATGGAATGTGCTTTCGCCCGCATTGTAGTTGAGGATGACAGTGTGGAAGGTGGGCAGTCTAATCATTATGGTTGGGAGCAACTCCTTGATGAAGGCGTTGAGTTGCATGTCCCTTGCCTTGGCGTATTCAAAGTAAATTTTCATGTGGTCCTCCAAGCGCCCGATCTTTTTACGCGTCTCACGCGTGTACGTGATCACAACGACCATTCTAGTCGCGACAACTAATTTTGCACCTCGCTCTAGACCTCCTTTGGGTCGTCATCATTGACACTCATCAACTCGGGGACCTTTTTCTTTGTAATACCCTCCTTGGGTTTGATGAAGTCTTGGAACAGTCAGGGATCTGCTCAAAGATGATTTCACCCACATCGATTGTCCTACCATATAAAACCAAGGGTAACAGCATCAGCCCTTTGACGATGACAGTGGTGTTGTGGGATGTTGGCATCAACTTGCCTTTAAGAAAATGGTTCCACGGTTTCACATGTGGTTTGAGGGCTCGACGATCTACTCGCTTTCTTGTGGGGGAATTCCCTTTGAACTTGCCCACCTAAAACATAAATCTTATAGAACTTCACTGTACGTTTCTTGATCTGCCTCGGCCATAAATCTCTTTGTGTTGGTCATCCACTTTCCCCAACTTAAAGTATTTGTTAAGTGCATAAGGGGAAAATGAATGAGTTTTCCTCGAACATATACCATGTGGTTAGAGGTATCCGCGAGGTGGGCATAGAACTCCCTTAACTTTACTGGTGCTACGGCGTTAGGATTACGAGCAAACTTCTCCCATTTATGCTTCTTTATAACGTCCATCACCTTAGTGCCAAATTGCTCTTCTTCCTCGGCTGGAAAAATGAATCCATCTTCTAAATAGACTTGGCGTTGCTGAATGGTTTTGAAGCGTGCCTCTACTTTGACTGTTTAAAAATGTTCAAAACTCTGTCTGGGGCTGGGGTCGGTCTCGATCTCACCATTTTTCTTGGTTGATTTTAGTGGTAGTGATGGGGAGGTATTTTGAGAGAAAGAAAATAAATTTCCTAGTTTGTAAAGAAAAAATGAAACATGATGAAGAAGAAGAAGAAGAGTGGGTAGATTTTCTTAGAAAGTGATGGGTGGTTTCGGGGCATTTTGGTCTTTACACGGTGGAGAAAAGATTTCTCATTAAATGAGAAATATTTTATAAGACATAAAGAGGAATAAAGGATTTCTTTCCCTCTTTATTCTGCCGCCAAATCACGTACCCTAGGGCTTTTTTTTTCTTCATGCATGCTTCAACTCCCCATGCTACTACATATTCCTTGCTCTCCTTCTTAATGATCGGGTTGAGTCATCTTTGGGGTTCTACCGAGGTACTATGGCTATCTTCAAGATTGATTTTGTGCATGCATATGGTTGGACTGATTCCTTTCAAGTGTTCTATTGTCCATCCTATAGCTTTTCTATGCTGTGACAAAACATTCAACAAACTCTTCTCCTTTTTCGAGGTTAGGTTGGCAGAGATTATCACTGGTAAAGTTTCATCAACTCCTAGATAAGCATATTTCAAATGTGATGGTAAATTCTTAAGCTCCAATTTTGGTTCATGTTGTGAAGATGACTCTTGATATTTAACTTCATCATAATCTAAAGGTTCGAATTTCATACCTGACCTATGAAGAAATCTCAATTGGTCTTTTGTTTTTCCTTCGCATCTTGCCTTGGTATCACTTTCAGCGTGTTCAGTGTGTAGATTTTCGTTGTTGTGGCCATGATTGTCAGAAACTGTCTTCTGAAAATATATCGTCGGGGCCAAAGTTTCCTGCTTCATGTATTTCGGTTGTAGGTTCATGGTACAAATTGTTGTACTCATCGAGCCTTAGGGATTCACCTCGTCCTAGGATTTCCTTTTCTTCAATCTTATTATTGCATTGACATTCCTCTAGATCATCTGCGTATTTCATAGAGTTGAATACATTGATTGTGACACTTTTGTCGCCTGTGGCTAAGAATGGGTGTCCTAGAAAGATTGGTGCATTTTCATCAGCTTCGCAATCCAAAATGAGAAAATCCACTAGAAATATGAATTTATCTACCTTTACTATGACGTCTTCAATTCTTCCCTCGGGTCACACATAAGACCGATCAACAACTATAGAATGACCGAGGTGGGATGGGCGTGATACCAATCTAGTTTCATGAATATCGATTTTGGTATCAAGTTTACACTTGATCCCAAGTCAATGAGAGCTCGTCCGATGAAATCATTACCAATGGAACATGGTAATACAAAGCTGCCAAGGTCTTTTTGCTTTGGTGGGAGTGTGCTCACTACCGAGCAGATTTTTGTTACCGTGGTGACACGTTCTACCTTCCTTTTCTTTGTAACAATTTCCTTCAGATACTTGGCATATTAAGGCATTTGCTCGAAGGCTTCGAGTAGGGGCACATTGATACACAACTGGTCCAGAACATCAATGAATTTCTTGAACTAGATGTTATCATCATGTTTCTTCAACCGTTGAGGGAACGGTGGTGGAGGTCTCACATCGACTACTGATGGTGCAGGGAAATTGCTGGCCTTGACCATGAATTTCTAGTTATCCGGTTGATGCTTTTCTAAGCCTTCACTTATTTCCTTCTCTTCATGCGCTTTCTCTTGTTCACCATTCTCAGATTCCTCATCTGGTTGTGTTACGCCTTGGCAAGAATTGTTCATCTGTTCTTCCCCAAACTTGTCATCTTGATCAACTTGTTTTTTACTCCTTAGCATAAATACATTGCATTGCTCCTTCCCATGATGCTTAGTGACTTCAGTATCACTAGGAAGATTTCCGTGTGGGCGAGAATGTAATGCCGTGGCAATCTGTCCCACTTGATTCTCCAATGCTCTGAGAGATGAACTATGGCATTGCAATAGTGTTGCCTGGCTTTGTAACAAATTTCCTTGATTTTTGATTGTTGCAAAATGTTCATGCATCAAGGTTTTTGTAGACACCATGAAATCTTTTGTCGAGGCCATGAATTTCAGCAAGGATAATTCTAAGGAGTTAGTATTGGAATGAGTATTAGAGGAATAAGCTATACCTTTGTTGTTCTGCCAGGGCTGCTGATGCTGATTCTGAATATGTTAATGGTCAGAATTATTTGCTATGGCCTGTAATTTATGGCTTGATTATTGCTGTTCCTTTGATTATTCCACGAAATATTTGGGTGTTGTCTCCAACCAGGGTTGTACTTGTTCGAATAAAAATTATTGTTGTTCCGATTGTAGTTGCCCATAAAATTAGTTGACTCATGGTTTTCAGGACAATCACACTTATGATGGTTGCCTTGACAGAATAGGCACACATTATTGGTCACCTTGACTTCTCTTACCTCATTAAGACGTTGCAAATTTTTTAACATAATGGTTATGGCAGAATGTTAGGCTACTACCGAATCTTTTCTTTCTAATTCATATGCTCCAAAGGTTTTTCTGTCGGTTCCCAATCTTGCCCTTGGGAATTGATAGTCATTATTTGCTATCCTGTCGAGGATGTAAAAAGCCTCCTCGGGTGATTTGTCTAGTAGGGTGCCATTTGCTGAGGCATCTAACATCGTTCGAGTTGGTGCGTTGACTCCATTGTAAAACATCACCACTTGTGTCCAATCATGAAATCCATGATTAACACATTTACGAAGTAAACTTTTACCTATCTCAACATTCGTACATTGATTCATCATCACCTTGGTGAAAACTCGCAATGTCGTTCTGAAGCTGTGTATTTATATTGGGCGGATTATATCGGAGTAGGAAACTCTTCCATAAATCTTCCCATGACTCCATTGATCCGGAAGGAACTCCGTTGAGCCAAGCTCTTGCTCTATCACGTAAGGAGTAAGGAAAAAGCTTCAATTTGAGCACATCTTCATGTACTCCTTGTTGTCTAAATGAATCTCATTCTTCAAGGAAAGAACACACATGCTGTCTAGCGACTTCATTGGGTGTACCACCAAATTGGCCGATAGAGTTCAGCATATTAAACATCACCTGTTTGATTTCAAAATGAGTGGCTTGTATCTCAGGTGCCACTATGCTAGGATTTAGGTCATCGAGAATTGGGTTCAAATGATCTCGTATCATTCTTGGTCTTGCAACTTGATCTCCTAAATCTCCCATATCATTTTGCATTTGATTCAATTGTTCTCTGGTTCTTTGGGCACGCAACCTTTGTCTGAATGATTTCTCAACTTCGGGGTCGAATGGTTCCAAAGGCTTACAAGCATATCTCAAGGTAATGCAATAATAAAAACCTATAAAAGAAAATAATAAATTATGTTACACTAAATAATTATAAAGTGACACAAAGAACTTGTTATGGCTGGAAATTTCGTCAGTTGCCAATCCTCGGCAACGGCGCCAAAAACTTGATCGCTTGTGAATGTATATGCTAAGGCAAGCAAATCTGTGCAAGTATGCACAATTGAAGCAAGTAATATAGTAGTGAGTGAGTATCGTCTCCACAGGGATTGGATTAGAAATATCTTTTCACCACAACTAGAACTAATGCCACAAATTAATCCTACTAAGTATTAAAGCTAAGAACTAATATTAAGGAGCTAAGAATAATGATTCAATGATTTTAGAAAAGTGTGGTCGAGACAAAGAAAATATGTAGACAGATAAAACAAAACAAAACAAGTATTGGATTAAATATAATGCAAAAAACCTCACATATTCAGACGTGTCACAGAGCACTGATGCTAAACCACTGTCTCGACAACAATTATTTTAAGCCCATAATGAATTATTATGACTCACTAATATGCCCGGCATGATTACTAGGTATTCTTAGACGGTTGTTATGGCAATATCTCTTGGCGTTAACTATAGACATTGCCTTAACCTACTCTAGCCTTTATCCCTTTTAGTCGTTTGAAACTCACTCCTTATCTCTAAGGTAGACAAGTTAGAACTTCACCATCCCGGATTCATTCCTTTGCTCACGTTGATCTCTCTTAATTCTCTCGAATTCAAGAATCACTTTCTAGACAAAAGGTTGTCTCTCGATGCCCTTACAGTGTTAAGGCAAACTATTTAAACTATGAGCAAAACAGTCAAAAGCAAACATAATTCATCATTCATAAACATAAAATATTGTTCATGCAAAACAAAGTTTAACACCAAGTAAAGCATTCATGGTGTTATCAAAGATCATCCAAGATTAAATCGTTTAATATAACCCCAAATAAAATAAAAGTTTAAGATCAAAGGAAGAACGACTCTCAAAACCGGGGGCTCTGTTACGGTAATCCTGATTAGCACCACGCCTGGCCTGGTGATCACCCTCTCTTGAGGCCTGATCACCGCTCTACTATCATCTAGCTATGGAGGACACCAAGGAAGACTGGGGGTAGACGAAGGGAAAGCATTGCAGTTGCTTGCTCACGCCTAAGGTAAAGCTCTTCTTTCTTCTTCCTTTCCCTTTTTCTTTTTGCGGCTACGACTGGTAATTATAAGGAGAATCTACTAGGGCTTTCCATGCTTTTGGAGTTTCTTTAATTAGCATTTATTAATTTCCCAAACTTAAATAGGAAAGGTGGCTGGCGGTTGTCCAGATATTCAAGGCTAGCTTGCACGTGAAGCAGGTCATCCAACTGGCATGTGACATAGGCGGTTTCGCCATATTTGCTTCAGACTTCTTTAGATAAATATTATCTCGGTGAGATAAATCTGCTCCTCACGTTTTCATCTGCTCCATTGGCTTTGCAACTTTTCATTGCAACGACTGAAATGTTCTTTCTTTGTAGAATTCCTCCACAAACACAACTCAAACAACCCCTTCTCCTTAGCAGCATCATTTAATCCAAATAAATCTTGCCTAGCCAAAACTTATCCACCACAATCTATATGTAACTAAATGTAACTAAAAATGTAGTACACACTTTGTTTAGACGAGCAATAACTTAAGTGAAAAGGTTAAAATTTAAGTATTTTATGGAGTTATCAGCTATGGTATGGGTGATGAAATAAAGGATGGTTGGTGAGGATAGAATCTTAGAAAGACCAAGGAAGAACCAGTTCTACAATGAGCATAGACCTAGCCTTACAAATCTCTCTAAAGGGTGGTAACAAAGGACTTAGACCCACTATCTATAAGGAGATAGGAACCACAAGTATCAAAGAATAGGGGTTGATGCCACAAGTAATTAACTTACTTGATAAGTCGATAAAAGTCACAAGGACTTGAGAAAATAGAATAATCTCACTTATATTAAAATGAAAGGTGTGGAAATCGATACATAATGGTTCGGATAGACCTTGTGTCTCTCTAAGATGACATAATTAATTAAATAACATAAAAACATAGGTGTTGGATTGGTTGACAAGAGGGGGCATGTTTTACGGCCGAATAATGCTTGAGTTCCTTCAAGTTAGCCCCAATTTGGAGGAGAAAGGATACTTGGCTGAATGGTTATGTAGCCATTCATCTTGACATTTAAAAGGGGCACACACATAGCACATGGATTGGATGGTCACAAAAAGTGCACATGGTTCTCTGGGAGGCTTGTGGTGTATCCTTATTTGTAGGATGAATACCAAGCAAGTGCAGCAGCCTTGGGCGTGCGTTGAGCTATCTTCAAACTTGCATGTGTCTAGCTAGCTAGCAATGCAAGGGCTGGTGGTGAAGGATCTTCTTAGCCATTATCTCCCAAGCTTCCTAGCAGCACATTAAGCTATGTTCAGCTACATTTGATGTCACTTTCAGCAACCTGTCTTTAAATAGTCCAACCAACTGAGATTAGCAAGCCTTGAGCTCCTCCAACTGAGTTGAGCTTCCCATTGTGCTCCACGAGCTGCCATGATGTTTATGAGCTAATTGTGAGATGCATATGGATCCCAAATACTCCAACAAGTTGCCCAATGTGTGTCACACTCCTATGTATCTACATGTGCAAATAAAATAAGGTAAGTCAAAGGCATTGAGCTTGTATGATCCAATTACCTTATTGTCGTGCATGATTATGATCTTGTGAGCTATGAATACATGACATGAGCTAAGTATATCATTATATAACATATGTAAGCTAATGTATAAGACCTAGGAGCTAAAATGAATGCACATGAGCTAACAAATGAATGATTAAACATGCTTCCATTTCATGAATGTAATGAATCATGCTTAAATGATTAGAAGATTATTCTAACATACTTAACATACTTAAAATAACAATGTGCATCAATTATAAAGATGTGTATATGCTAAATTATTCTTTAGCTATTAAATAACATAACTAATAACCTTAGCATGATATCTATGATTATAGCATAGATGATCATAATAATATAAAGTAAGTAAAATATTAACTTGTTCAAGAATACTCTCTTTGCATGAAGTGAAAACATGATTGCATCACGTGGTGCCTATAAGTACAAATCATTTCATTTGTTGTTTGGACGACCAGGTCAAATTGACAAGCGAGCTATCCATGAAGGATTCATCAATCAGTTCTCATTTGCATATAAAGAAAATAATATTACATTAGAACCTTTTTTACCAAGCCAAGTTCTTCAAGATCAAATCCTTCTAAGGAAAAACATTGAAGCAATGAAAGGGAAACTTGAAGACAATGCAATTAAAGGATAACATTTGAAAGAAAGTTTGAATGAAGGTAAACATTTTGAAATTGAGCAAAACGTTGGATTTGCAATTGAGAAAGTTGAAAAGGATGAATTTAGAGATAAAAAGGATAATGAAGAATATATTTTAACTAACCTTACTCTTTATTCTATTATTCATTTTGTTTTATAGGGCAATTCAATAGATGTGTCTTTTCACTGAGATGATTCAAGAATAAAGACTTTTGGAGAACTAAAATAATGTGATACAGATTAGAAACCAAGACTGTCTTGCATTTCCAACCTTCCACCAAGTTCACGAGGGACTTTTATATAAATTGTTCATTTTCTACTTTGCATTCCTTATGTTTATACTTATATCATATATTACATATATCATTCACTATGATATGGATATGGATATGTTCATATATATACATTTTATTAATGGTTATAATAATAATTTTTAATTCGTTATAATATAGATTTTAATTATTATTATAACCTATAGTTCACATATTTATATTATATACATTGCTACTTTATATTAGTTCATATACTTAAATTTAATTTTATGTTTCTTTTAGGTTTCAACGTCTACAACAACTTAGCATCTGAATTTGAGCTTAAAAAAGTACAAAGAGCTAGGGAGACTTATATAGGATTATTCAGGAGAGCACGAAGATCAAATGGTGAAAAGTTTTATGTTTCCAAGTGATGTTATAGCTGGATTAAGCTGAAGATTTGAGCTAGAAGGAGACTTTAATTCAGCTAGCAAGCTACACTAATATCATATATGACTAAAAGACATCATATTTGTGAAAAGTTAATTTTTCTCAAATTGTACGTTTTTGTGAATAGGTGTGTTTTCAGGTCATACCTTTACATAAGGAGTTGCCACATGAACCAACACATTAAGGAGCATCAATGGTCAACTCATTATCAGCTCACTCACCTTGCAACCTACCTATTCATGAAGAGGTGCCTTCCAAGCATCATGAACATTCATAAAGGTGTTTCCATGGAACGATGTCATTGAAGAAAGGTGTGCATCGGTGATGTCAATTCGGTCGAAAAATTCTTCAATTGCAAAGAAATATGAAGAATTCAAGGTGAATATTCGGCCTAGTCACATACGTATTTCACAAGGAGGATTTTGGCTCCAAAGTGAATGAGCACAAGTCTATTCGTCTAAACAAGATGCATCTTCCCTTAGCCGAAACATCATGCCTCCATGGAAAAGTTAGCTGAACCATCTCCTTGTCAAAGGACTTGTTCATTCATTCCATTAATTATGTATATTCAAATAAATCATGTACCTTACCGAAACATCATCTAATTATTCGGCCAAACTTTTTTCTAGCCTATAAATAGGCATTTTCATTTCATTTGTAATCATCTCATTTTCTAATCAAATCTATTGTGAGTTAAATATCTCTTTCATGTTCTTTAAGAACTATATCAATTGAGAAAGTATTTTCTATACTTGTGACATCATTCTTTTGACCTTGATTCTTGTAATTCATAGATTAAATATATCGTGAGCTTAAGACACTTCTACCATCCATCAAGCAAGTTTATAAAGAACGGGGCTTTGCTACTTAACATTGTTTCTTCTTCGGCAAGTTTGAGATACTTTTCATCACCATAGTTGTCCATCCTCATCAACATCATCTGCCCTCTTCATCAACACTATTGAATACCATCCTCATCATCATATTTATTCCCCTACCAACTATTTCATAACTTCATTTCTATTTCATTTACTTAAGTTTTTATATTATTTCAATTTCTAATATTTCATTTAATTGTCCTTTGTTGCACCCATACTTAAGATTCAAGATCATCATTTATTGTCTATCATAGATCGAAAATACAATAAGGCTATCTATTCCCTTATTCCTGAAGTGTGTAGATTTGCCTTACATGAAGCAATATTCATAACTCAATAGGATTGACACAAACAATGCCATTGGCATGCCACATATCAAAACAACAAAAAGAAGTGCAAAACAATTTCAAGACTCTAACAACACACAAAAGAGTACAAGAATAAGACAAAATAACAAAAATAAGAAATTAAAGGAAAGAAAAGAAAAGAAAAACAAAAGAAAGTTCATTGCAATTCATAGATCAAAATAATGGAGGCATATCTACATCAACCATACTTGAAAGAGATATCATTATTGTGTCTCTAGAAAAGGTGTAGCAAGTGTTGTTCTTGGATTGTAAGTTTACCATTTTTTACTTTCATTTTTCTAAACCATTTCCTTTATTTCTATTCTGACCTTAAATTGTAGTCGACGCACACAATAAATAAAGAACATGTTTTAATCTTGAGTTAGTTCTTTTAAATGACATAACAAGAGAGATTGAGTGGTAAAAGGCATACTAAGAGAGTGAGATCAGAAGGGAAATTGATAAAAGTCAAATATATATACTCGAGTGCAAACACAAGAATTTAGTGGAGTGATCTATCAACTTTCTTCGGAGTGAAACTGTGAGGATTTGTGAGTGTCCTGGTAAGGTTTTGTTTATTTGTTATTAACTCTAACATTGTCTCAAAGTCATCCCATAGAAAATACAGGTCATTCAAACTTACAAATGCAAGCATTTATTGGCAAAATGATGTATATGTTTCGTGAAGCATTTGATGCTCTTCATGAAAGAATGCATCAACGACAAGCTCCACAGCAAGCTTGAAACAATGGTTCTCATAGGAGACAACAACCTCTCCAAGAAGATAACATTACATCCAATTATGAAGAAGAAGAACACGCAACATTAAAAGGACCCAAGAGTGGTAATGTTGATGACAACATGAGTAACATCAAGATCAAAATTCTACAATTTCAAGGGAAAACTAATCCCAAACCCTATCTTGATTGGGAAACCAAAGTGGAACATTATTGTAGTTGTCACAACTATTCAGAATTAAAGTAAGATTGCCAACCATGGAATTAATATATTATGCCTTGATATGGTAGTATCAAGTTACTACAAGAAGAAGGAGGAATGGTGAAGACCAATCTCAACTTAGTACAAAATGAAAGGTGCAATGTAGAAACATTTCATTCCCATTCATTACCACTGAGATTTGTTTCAAAATTTGCAAAATCTCAAACAAGGAAATACGAGTGTGGAGGAATACTATAAAGAAATAGAAGTGATAATTATCCAAGTCAACATCGAGGAAAACCATGAAGCAACCATATCAAGGTTTCTTACAGGACTTAATCCATAAATTGCCAACACCTTGGAGTTATACCATTACATTGAAATTGATAAATTATACAAATGGCTATGAAGATAAAAAGGCAACTCAGAATGAGGTATACATATCGTAATATCGTACCTACTAC